>NC_047658.1:41349075-41665325 GCF_011762505.2 Arvicanthis niloticus | reverse complement strand
GGTTCTCTGCAACAGAGCTATGATAATGTTTCGGGGGAAGGGACCTGGGCTATCTTTCTGGAAGGCAGAAGTTTTGAGACCATGGAAAAACCAAAGATTCCTAGGTGTTTTGTACAGAAACAAAGGAAGGTAGCACACAGGTCTTTGACCTTTCCTGTCTATATTTTAGTCAAATTCTTGTTGGCTTAAAATTACTTTATAAGCTTCCCCGAGCACAGATGAAGTTCTCTCATATCCAGGACATTTATGTTCCTCTCTTTTTGTTCTCTTTTCATCCCAATATGATTTCCACAAAACATTTAGCACTGAGGTTTTAAATATCATTATCTTTGACCCAAACTCTTGCTTTTCATGTTGCTTAGACCAAATGGTATCAGTAATTTTTACAAAGGAAAACACCAAATCCACCTCAAATTTTTTTTCTTAAAAGTTCTTCAGTTTTGGTCATTTCTCTTCACTTACTTTATGATGTAAAACTCGGTCACTTGCTCTTAAGGAAAAAATACAGGATTCTTTTATTTCCTGTTTCACTGAACAAGGTCTAGTGATCTTGGTCACTGTTCTGGGTAGATGAATTTACATAAAACTTGTGTGATGTCTGAACTCTAAACTAAAGGGGTTGATGTGAAAGATATGTCCTTTGTAGAAGGTACCAGTAATTCAGAGATCTCAAACAAGCCACAAGCTGATTCACTGTCTAGATGCCTTAGAATAAAAGGTGTGGCCTGGGAACAAAGGAAGCAGTTGAATATTCCTAACAGTCAAGCAGATTCAAGGTCAGAAATATTTTTAAAGGCAAAGTGAAGCCAGAGGTTTAGTGCACAGTTGGGTAGGAGAGTCTGGAGTTTGGCACAAATGGGACAAATTTTGTCCAAGAAACTTAAAATCATCATGTTGTACTGTGTCTCAAGAATAGCTGTTATTCAGTAATAATTGTTTTTACTCAGAACGATTTCTGCTGTGACAGACAGAAAATCAACAAATCACATCTCCTCCAAAGCCATGATAAATCATGAGGAAACAAATTGTAAAAAGCAAAACTTTTCCTTGTTCATTTGGAGTGCAAACCAGTGCAAGAAACAGAGAACTGTGGTCCGTGTAAATGGCGTAACTTCTGAAAAACAATGAGGCAGTTGGCATGAGATATGTTTTCTGGGGCATCCACTTCCTCCAGATCTATTAGAGTCAATCATCACCTAGGTGTGGCAAGTTAGTAAAGAGGGTAATGCCTACTAGTGTAAAGAAGCTTCTCAATGTGATCAGCTATAGTAATTAGTAACAAGCACATGGGGGAACGAAGTTTACATTGTCTGAACTTGCAAGTCTATTTGAATTAAGAAGCAGAATGCAGGAGAATTATGGAAGACTTCATGCACAGCTCTAGAGAGCAGATGAATGGTATTTGATGAGGAATCAGTATATTTTGGGTTGGATGAAAAAGTGTTTATGAACATAAGGTCAAACTATACCTGATTGACCAATGGTACCCAATTCAGAACATCACCACATGACACAAAATGTGCAACAGAGAGTCACAAAACACGCCTGAAAGGCTCCCCAAATATGACTGCATTCCCATATTAGCACACATAATAACTAACTTCGCATCAAGTGTGGTGAAGGCTAGAGGGAAATGAAATAGTTTTCCACATAGTAGAATAAAAAAGGTTGACCATAGATTCAACTTTCAACAAAGCTCTGCTCTAAAATGAAAACAATAAACACAACTGACAAAGAGGTGAAGATCATTGCTTCATTGCTGCCACATTTTCATGAAAGGTAACTGTGGGAAGCCATGGCAAGGCCTTACTCTTGGCAAACACTCACCCTTGGCTCTCCTATCTACTATTCTTCTTTCTGCTTACCTTCCATGATTCACTTGTCAGTTCTCAGAACTTCAAACAAGGCCTCATAGCAACCCACCTTAGTAACCCTTCCTCCTGATCTCTAGATATAGCCAACATCCTGCCAGATAGATGTTTTTTGAACCCATGGTAATGGCAAGGCTTTATAAGAATAACTTAGGCCCCATAGCTGCAGCTAGCTTCCTCCATATGCAAAGCCCTCTTTCCTTTCCTACCCCTCCCCATATCCTGTTTTCAGAATATATAACCTGTGTGAACAATAAAATCTTTACCAGCTTGATCAGACTTCTTGACTTGCTGTGCCTCCTTTTTTTTTGCCTGCATCTCAGTCCTCTCCACAGGATCTAAGGATCCCACTTGATTGTCCAGCTGGCCTGGATAGGTAACACCGGATAAAATCCTTTCTTAATGAATGGAAGTTACATTAGAGATATTAATATCCACATAAGAGAGTGCATAATGCTAGAAATAGTAAATATACAGGGAAATAGAAAATACCTCTGTGTGTGTGTGTGTGTATACAATGTAATCATTGATTCCCCTTTTGTGTGCTTATCACTATTATTAATTTAGCTGATCATGCTGGAAAGCTACTTTACCACTGATAGGAAATACCCTATACTAACTCTCCAGGATTAAGCACATATTCTCCCAGACCAGGAGGGCCTCTGCTACATATATGCCAGGGGCCTTGGACTAGCCTGTGTATGTATGTTGGTGACTCAGTCTCTGGGTGCTCCCTAGGGTCTGGTTTAGTTGAGAGAATTGATCTTCTTATGGGGTCATTCTCCCTTTCAGCTTCTTTAATACTTCCCCTAATTCAACTGTACTGGTGCCTGACTTCAGTCCAATGGTTGGGTGTAAGTATCTGCTTCTGCCTCAGTCAGCTGCTGGTAGGGCCTATCAGAGGACAGCCATACCAGGCTCTGAAAACACCATCAGAGCATCAGTATAGTGTCAGGCCTTGGTGTCTCCCCATGAGATGGATCCCAAGTTGGGCCTGACATTGGACCACATTTCATTAATTCTTTTCTCCATTTATGTCTCTGCAGTCTTTTAGATAGGAAAAATTCTGGGTCAAGAATTTTGACTGTGGATTGATAACCCTATCCCTCCACTTGAGGCCTGTCTATCTACTGGAGATGGACTCTTCAAGTTCCCTTTTCTCAATGTTGGGCATATTGGCTAAGATTATCCCCAATGAACCTGAGAGTGTCTTACCTCCTGGTTCTCTGGTATTTTCTAGAGGGTCTCCCCAAGGCTATTTATTTCCATTCATTCTCATTTTGGATAATATCCAGTTATCCGTGAGTACATACCATGCATGTTCTTTTGGATCTGAGTTACCTCATTCAGGATGATATTTTCTTGTTCTATCTATTTGCCTGCAAGATTCATGATGTCCTTGTTTTTAATAGCTAAATAGTATTCCATTGTGTAATGAACCATATTTTCGATATCTATTCTTCTGTTGTGGGACATCTGGGTTATTTCTAACTTCTGGCTATCACAAATAAGGCTGCTATGAACATGGAGGAGCACTTGTCTTTGTGGTATGGTGAAGAATATCTTGGGTATATGCATAGTAGTATAGCTGGGTCTTCAGGTAGAACTATTACCAATTTTCTGAGGAACCACCAGGTTGATTTCTAGAGTGTTGGCCAACATCAAATTAATGGAAGAAAACTAGAAGCAACCCCACTAAAATCTGGGACAGGACAAGGTTGCCCACTCTCTCCCCATCAATCCATATAGTACTTAAAATTCTAGCTGGAGCAATTAGACAAAAAAAAGGATATCAAAAGAATAGAAATTGGAAAGGAAAAAGTCAAAGTATCATTATTTGTAGATGATATGATAACATACATTAGAACCCCCAAAATTCCACCAGAGAGCTACTACAGCTGATAAACAACTTCAGCTAAGTGGAAGGATATAAAATTAACTCAAACAAATCAGTAGCCTTTCTTTACATAAATAATAAACAGATTGAGAAAGAAATTTGGGAAACAACACCCTTCACGATAGTCACATCATTTTAAAAACGTTGGAGGCTACATAAGCATAAAAAAAAAAATTAGTGTCAGGAGTAACCAGTATTTCAGAAATAAGTTGGTAATTGATTTTCATTTATTAAAAATCAAGTAAATATTATTCAAAGAGGGAGCTCAGAAGAGGAACATCAAATGTAAGATTCATGTTTACTACCTAATGTAAATAGTGAACAAATGAAGCCATTCTTTATTGAGTCTTTGGTGTAAGACTGTAGGTGATTCCTTCTATACTCTGTGTCATGCCAATTTTGAGAGGGGACAGAAATAACTTCATGGGACCAGTCTTCTTCTACTAATGACGCCCATCATACACTTTTGTTCCTTAGAATGTAGTAACTCTGTCGTTAAATAGAAGCTGTCAATGCTCAGATGGAACAAAAGGCATGAATATGTTACTTTTGCATTGCTGTGAGAAAAATATCTGAGGAAACACATTAAGAAAGGAATGGTTTGTTCTGACTCAAGTCTCATAAGTTTCAGTTGATAACCTTTGTCTCTGATGATTCTGGACCCATGGCAAGGCTGAATGCATGCTGTAGGGGACTGAGCTAGAGGCTGTTTACCTTGAGCAGACAGGGAGAAAGGAGTTAGTGAGCCAGGACTGAGGACCTGGTCTAAACTTCAATGTCACGATCCTGATCCAAAGTGACTTCTGTTGAGCCCCCAGCTCTTAAAGTTTCCAGGGCTATCCATCTGGATAATGAGCATGCCACACATGAGGTTGTGACATTTTATGTTCAAACCATAACCCCAGTGGATGACAGCCCAGCAGTTAACAGCACTTGCTGCTCTTATAGAAGAGTGGACCACCTGTGAATCCATGTTTTGGCCCCTTTGGGCACATAAATACAAACTCATACACATGCACAGACACACACACACAAACACATGCACATGCGTGCACACACACACACACACACACACACACAAACACATGCACATGCGTGCACGCACACACACAACAGAGACATAGACATAAACACACACAGACATGTACACAGAGACACAGACAGAAAGATACATGCACAGAGTAATTTAATAATAATAATATAACATTATTATTTAGTATAACTCATTATATAAAATGCCATATAATATATAATATAATATACAATATGTATGACATTATATTTATTATGACATTCAATGATTCAATATCATAATAATATTGATTTTAAAAGCTCAGTAATCAATGGAAAACAACAAAGCAACTTTGCTTGGAGAAACTAAAAGGATAAAATTAGAATTCCAAGATGGAATAAAATAAACTAAAAAAAATAAGTAGCTTTCAAATAGCCATTCTATCCAAGTACCACAACAAATTCAAATTGCCAATAAAAACTTTAATATAGTTTTTTAGTTTTAGTGACACTGATATGCTGATCCTAATAAGGAAATGTAATTGACAGGAGAGAGAGAATATCAACTTAAAAAAATAAAACTATCCAAAAGGAAGTCAGGTTTTTATGAAAGCAGTAAAATTCTATTACAAATGAAAAATTCTATATTTAGATAATTCTGTATTTGGAGATTTTAGATAATTCTGTAATGCCAAGGAATGCACATACTAATAGAGATAATAATTAAGTCAACAAGGGAAAATATAAAATGTGTTGATAAATCCATTGTTCTCTCAGATGCTGGCAATGAATATAAAGTTGTTAATATTTTTCTTGAGGTAGAATTCCAGATCTCTGATTTCATCCTTCCTAACTGTGGAATCAAGAGCGTGTTTCTTCTGCACAGAACCCTATACTATAAAGAATCATAAATATACTCAGACTAGAAATGAAGGCCATAAAACAACAGAAAGAATACTTTATAAAAATTTTCATCTAGGAAGGAACAAAATACAGAATAAAAATCTGTAGGTAAAAGTTGTAAACTTATAGAAAAATGCATCACTAATTGAGATGGCTGCTGGAAAAGGGAAGCGAACAGCTTTTTTTAATGGAATGACACTGGATATATCAGCCCCTCTCCATGGCAGCCCCAATGCTCTGGAACGGTTGTCCAACACACAAATCAGACTCCAGAGTATTTGATTTTTTTCAAGAAAAAAAAAGAGCATAAAATTTAATTGGTTGGGAGGTGGGAGGACCTGGAAGGATTTGGAGGGGATTGGAAATAATATGATAAAATAAAATTTTTAAAGAATAAATAAAAGAGAAAGAAAAATCTTATTTCATATAAATATTATAAGACAGCTGGTCCATGTGTTTATGCTGAAGTCCTAATCTCTAGCATGACTCCCATTTTATATCATGGGCAGAAATACTTGCCCTGATTTATTCAAATAGTCCACAGATAAATATTCACAATTCAATATAGAATAATCAAAGCTATAAAATAAATAAAAAGCAAAAAATAATATAATAAAATGACCCTTATTTGCATTTTACAACATCCATTCTAGAATAATTAGGAAAATACTAATTATTGATGTATGAAACAGGATTCTGGACAATTTTAAGGCTCCATCTAACAGAAGCCAAAGAGAATTGGCAGAAGGCTTTACCAACATCATGGATTCATTTAGTTCAGTTAAGCTTTCTTTTTTTCTTTTTTTAAAATTGAATATTATATTTACATTTCAGATTTTATCCCCTAATCCCTCTTCCCCCCCTCCACCCAGGAGCCTCCTATCCCTTCCCCCCTCCTCATGCTTCTATGAGGATGTGCCCCCACCTACCCCCCACTCCCACCTCTCCACCCTTGAATTCCCCCCCCCCCCAACTTGGTGTTCATCCTTCATGGGACCAAAAATCTCCTCTCCCAGGTATGCTCGACAAGGCCATCCTCCCCTTCATGTACAGATGGAGTCATGGGTCCCTCCCTATGTGCTCCCAGGCTGGTGGTTTAGACCTTGGGGAGCTCTGGTTGGTTGGTATTGTTGCTCTCCTCATGGGGCCACAAACCCTTTAAGCTCCTTCAGTCTTCTCTCTAACTCCTCCATTGGGAATCCTTTGATCAGATCAATGGTTAGCTGTGAGCATCCACCTCTGAATATGTCAGACTCTGGCAGACCTCTAAGAAGAGAGCTATATCAGGCTCTTGTCTGCATGCACTTCCTGCCATCCACATCAGTGTCTACCTTTGGTGACTGTACCTGGGATGGAGACCCAGGTGGAATGGTCTCCAGATGGCTCCTCCTTCAGTTTCTGTCCCATACTTTGTTTCCGTATTTGCTCCCTTGAGTATTTTTGTTACTCCTTCTCAGTAGGACTGAGGCATCCACACTTGGTCTTTCTTCTTCATGAGCTTCATGTGGTCTGTGTGTTGATAACTACTGAGCCATCTCTCCAGCCCCTCAGTTAAGTTTTAAAATTAACAAAAGTTTTAGCTCAGTTGGTAGCTCAGTTGGTAAAGTGCCAGCTGAGCAATTGTGGGGAACACAGTTTGACAACTACACCCATACTGAAAATCTGAGAGGCTGAGAATGCACTTGTAATGGCAGCACTGAAGGGGCACACGTGGATCTCTGGAGCATAATGGCCAGGCAGTGTTGCTAGGACTTTAAGATACAGGCTCGATGAGAAGCTCTGTCTCCAAAACTAAGTTTAAGAGCAGTCAAGAAAGGCATTTTTCTTAGTTTCTCCTCTTCTGCTGTGAAGAGAATAATGATCAAGGCAACTTATAGAAGGAGTTTATTGGAAGCTTTTACAGTTCCAGAGGGTTAGAGTCTATGGTCCTCCATCATGATGGTGAGCATAGAAGGCAGGCATTGTACTGTATCTTTAGATGAGTGCTTAGATCTTGAGACACCACCATTATCTCTAGTGGTGGGGAGTGGAAGAGAGCACACACTGGAAAAAGCATGGGCTTTTGAATCATCAATGTGACAACCTTCTCCAATATCACACCTCCTAAACTTTTCCAAACAGTTCCACCAACAAGGGACCAAGCATTCAAATATATGGGTCAAGGAAGGGGGGCATTCTCATTCAAACCAACCCAACACCCAACATCCTCCTCAATCCTCATGCATACACACTTTCATACACAACCATATGCATATATGCACACAACTTCACAAATGAATGCATTCACTAAACATACTCTTTTCATGCATACACACATTTAAGGGAAAGAAAAATAAGCAAAGATTCTCTAAACAGCAATTCAATCATAATTTCAAGATCATGAAAAGTTTGATACTATTTTCTCAAGGATCATATTTCAAGGAATATACCTCAAATTGATGTACCTGGATATATGTGACAGTGTTGTTTGTTAACAATGTTTGTAATTAGATTTAGCTTAGGACTAATGTCACTTCTTGGCCAAGGACATCAGAAATCTCTGATGTGAGAGTCCCAAAAAGAGAAAATATAAGGGAAGGGGTACCTATTTATTTAACAAATACCTCAGAGCATATATTATCTTAAACACTATGCTAACTGCTGACATTATTAGAGTAAATTATTCTTGTGCCTTTTCTGATATCAGAGCTATCATGACCCAAATTTTTACATAATTATCTGTAAGTCTAGGATGTTAGATCGTTTGTGCTGCAACACCAAGAACTGAGTACCAGAGTTGATATTTAAAGAAGTTTAAGGGTTATCCATTGCATTGGCATCTCAAAGAAAATCTCAGTAATATTCTCAGAAGCAAGTGGTTCATTTAGGCCAAAGTATCATGTCCATCTCAATCCACAAAGTTCATTCTTCATTGCAGATCCACTTTGAAGTACTTCCATTGGAGTTATATGCTAGGTTGATCCCATTACCAGGACTGCTGATCCTACCTGACCTGGACAATTTTTTCTTTGTACAACTCAACTGTATGGTATGACAGGTAATACCTTGTGACTTTATAAATACAATAGAATCAATGGCAATTAAGCAGAATATATTATTAGATATATTATTTAGATTTTTTCAAAATTGAAAACTGACTAAAAATTGTGGCTCAAATATTTTGTGGAATGTCAAGTTTTCATTTTGTGTTTCATTACTCTCTACTTTAGTATATGATCATTTTAATAATAGTTCAATCAGAACAAAATCTGAATGTTTCTCACAGTAAAATCTAACAGTAAATACTAATGATTTTGAATAGTAAAGGTACTTGTTTAAACATCCAGATAGTAAGTAGTACTGTGTATACATTAATAAATGCTAAAAAATCTTGATTCAGCAAGTACCTATTAGAATATATTATGAGTAATGAGCAATGGAAGGTTGTAGATACCATTCCTAGGGATATTATAGTGTTTATAATTTGATCTTTACACTACTGGTTTTGTCTTTGAGTCAAACATTTTGTAATCTATACTGTAAAGAAATTTTTGTCACTTTACTTAAGTAGGAACTGTTTAAGTTAAACTAATGGGTTGAATGCACCATGCCAAAATATATTTTACATATAGATGTGTGAGAGCCAGGACTGCTTCCTATATACAGCCTGCCTCTGGTTGTTAATACACAGGTGCAGCAAGGAAATAATTAGAGAGTTATATGCCAGGTTTGATTCATGTTACCCAACAATTAGCAAGAGTCTGACATCAAAACAAACAATTCATTGAAGCTCTCGGTAAGTGAATTGATTTTTGTCTTGTGAATAAAATTATATTTCATGCAATTTTTTATTCAAAAGGCATTGTCTTAGTCAATGTTCTATTGCTTTGAAGAGACAAATGAGCACAGCAACTCTTGCACATTGTTATAAAGGAAAGCATTTAATTGAGGCTTGATGCAGAGATTTAGCCCATTATTCTCATTGTGGGGAGCGTGGTGACACACAGGCAGGTTTTGTGTTAGAGAGGTATCTGAGAGAGTCACATCTGGATCCTGCAGCAGCAGAAAGAGGAAGATTCTGAGACTGGCTTGGATTTTTGAAACTGCAAAGGGCCCCCAGTGACACATTTTCTCCAAGGCCATTTTCTCCTAAGTTATAGCTCCTAATTCCTCTCAAGTAGCTACTCCCTAAGCATTCAAGTATATGAGCCTATAGGGTGCATTCTAATTCAAGCCACATACTTCACTTTCTGGCCCCCATAGGCTTGTGGCCATATTATAATGCAAAAGCCCCATTAATAGTCTCAACACTATTTAAAGTCCAAGGTTCAAAGTCTCTTCTGAGACTAAAGGCAATCTCTTGACTGCAGGCCCTGTAAAATCAAAAAGCAGATCACATATGTCCAATGTGCGATGGCATAGAATATGCATTACCATTCCAAACAGAAAGAAAGGAAGCATAGTGAAGAAAGGCTGGACCAAAGCAAGAACAAAACCCATCTGAGCAAACTCCAAACTCTGCATCTCCATGTCTGATGAAAAAGTGCTCTTCAGATCTCTAATTCCTCTCATCTTTGTTGAGTACCACATACTTCTCTCTCGTGGGTGGGTTTTACCATCTTAGTAGCTTTCCTTGGCAAGTGTCACACAGCACATATACCCAACATCATAGGGTCTCCAACATAATCCAGGTTTCACCTTCATAGTTGTACACAGTGTCCTCTTTGGGACATATTAATAATTATTATTATTACTGGTCACTTTCACAAAGATCTATAATGAAAAGGAGCAAGCTGAGCAGGGAAAAATAGAAAATGTACAGATCGAGGAGAAAAGGAACACCAGAAAGTATAATGGAACTAAGCCCAGGACTCAAAGAGATAAAAAGAGTTTAAAGAAAAGCCTATATTAAAAAGAATAAAGGGGTAACTTCAGGGTAAGACCCCACCCAGCTAAGCTTCCATCTCATAGGATGGAGTTAAAGAAAGTCTTAAGCATCCAAGCAAATGATTAACAACAAAAACTTAAGGCAGATGTAATTGAACAAGTGAGCTGCATTCCAGATCCAGTAATCAGAAGGACTTGGCAGCTTTGGCCATGCAGTTCTGGTTCAGAGTCATGGATACAAGAAAAGTGTTGTGGAGTATCTCTCCATGTATAAAAAATGATGCTGAGGATTGTGTGTGTGTGTGTGTGTGTGTGTGTGTGTGTGTGTGTGTTGCGGGGGGGGGTGGTCCCAAAGATTGAAGGAGGAATATATGGCTCCAACTGTATATGTAGTGGAGGATGGCCTTATCAGGCATTAGTGGGAGAGGAGGTCCTTGGTCCTGTGAAGGTTGGATTCCCAGTTTGGGAGAATTCAAGGGCAGGAAGGTGGGAATGGAGGGGTCGGTAGGGGTAAACCCTCATAGAAGCAGGAGGAGGGGGAGTGGGATAGGGAGTTTCTGGGGGGGTATGGGGAAATGGGATAACATCTGAAATTTAAATAAGGAAAATATCCAATAAATATATTACAACAAAAAATGAATCTCTTCCTTAGAAGATGCCCACATACCTAAATTTTATTGTACAAATAAAAAGTTAATGCCTGAAAAATAAAGAAGAAAAAGAATTGTCTCAAAGACACTGCATATTGTCTTATAGCCTATGTTGAATTTTTAGTTTTTTTCAGAATATATTAATATTTTGTCATTTAATTTCATTGAACTGGTAACTACTTCATCTATATCTTCACTACTAATAAGCATCACTATTATAGATATTTTTTAAAAATCTGATTATTGTTTTTAACTTTAATTTTCTGAAATGGAATTTTGAGAAAAAGAATAAAAATATTTTGAGACATAGGTACATATTTCAATGTGATTTTAAGAACTTACTGTTGTTTGTAAACTGCACATAAAATAACTGAACATATCCAATTTATAACAGTAATGACACTTATTTGAGCTTGTATTTTATATCATCATCAAGTTTACTTAAGGAGAACAATAACAGCTTTCTGATACACATACAACATACATGCATACACATTCACACACATATACACACACACAATACAGGTAATATGTGTGTGTGTGTGTGTGTTACATATAGTGTGTGTGTGTGTATGTGTGTGTGTGTGTGTGTGTGTGTGTGTGTGTGTGTAAAGAGAGTAATTGAATTACCCTACAAAGGAGGGGCAACACCTCACCTGGATACTTTATACTAGCAAACAACATTCTGAGGATCAGAAATGGTTTACCATTTTTTGACTTGTTGAAAAAATAGGACCTCAGAGATCCCTGAACTGTGCAGGTTATGAAAATCCTATTGGCTGTCCTACAGAACTTGATGAATATACCACATACTTGAATCGTAGAATATGGAGTAACCAAGTCTCTCTTTTCCTGGTGCCTGTAGATCTGGATACAGAGCTCTCAGCTATCATTTCTCCCTATGTGTTATGATGATCCCTGCCAAGTCAATTTATGGACCTGAAATTTTCATCTTTACTATTTAGCTTTCATAATGCTAGAAGATGCTATGCATGCTAACAGAAAAGTAATTGTTAATCCTTTCCCATGAATTCTGTAAATAACAATATGTACCCAATGGTTATTAGCATAACATTGTTGGAGTAACCAACATTTGCTGATTAAATCAAAGGCTTCCTCCATGAAATGGAACCCATATATTTGACAGTTTTCATTGTGGCAGAACATAAACCTGAATGGGTGACAGGCCCTAGGAAAAGCATCTAAGTAGACATAATAGCAAAAGGCCTTCTGATGACTTTTACCTATAGATCACATACACATACATACACATACACACACATTATATATATAATGGTCCTACCCACCAAGGCTCAGATATCTTCACAAAGGAGCAGAGAAAAATGTTGTACAGGACTGTGGTGGTGAATATGTTCTCAGAAGACAAGAGGGCCTTTGCACAGCTGTACTCACAGTGATTATGCAGTTATGCTGGGCTCCTGTCTGCAACATAATGGAGAATCATTAATAGTGTTAGGGGTTGGTTCTTCCATGGTGTATGTCTCAATTTGGAGCATTCATTGGATGGCCATTTCCTAAGACTGCTCTTTTTGTCCCTGCACATCTTGTAGGCAGGACACATTTTGTATTAAAGGTTTTGACATGCTGTCCTTACCCTCCATGGGTAGTACTATCTGGCTATAGGAATTGGCCATTTCAAGATCTATGTTTCCCATTGCTAGGAATCTCAGCTAGAAAAACCACCTTAGACCCTCTGGGGCCTCTCTCACTCCCACATCTCTGTCACATCCTAGAGATAGGCCCTGCTCCCCAGCAGACTTCCCTGGGGGTTTGGGGAGTTGACACCCAGAGGGGGCTTCCCCTTCTAAGGGAAATTGGCCCAGGACTTATGTAATGGGGTACTAAGAGAAGAGAAAGAGCTGATACTTGGTTATAAAATGAATAAGTAAATAAATTTAACAAAAATGATGACTTAATTACAACAATTTTGTCTTGCCTTTTCTCCCTCTAAAACTTCCCACATACCCCTTAATACTCTCCTTCAAAGGCATGGCTTCTTTTTGTACTGAATGACGAAAACATTCTTGCTTAGACTAATGAGAACAACCAAACTAGGCCAGTTTATAAATTTGTAACTTTATATTAGTCATAGTGTATTTTCCATAAGACAAAAGAAATTTTAAAACCGAGAAAAATGAAACATTATTACAAAATAAATCTTCAAGAAATTAGATGGTTTATATTGGCTAGGTACAAGAAAATGTAATTTTTAATTATTTCTTTTTCCTGTTATTATGTGACCTTAATAACAAGAGCATGTCATAATTGAAGTAGCCCGAGGCTTTAGACTAAAAACAGCCAGAGTTCAAATTTTGGCTGTCATACCTGCCAGATATTTAAGCAATTTATCGAATGTTTCTAAGTCTTTGCAAAATACATCTTATAATAACATGCTGGTCTTTCCCACAGTCTAGTAAAATAATAAAGATGATTTAGAATAAAGCACGTACAGAACTCATAATTACCTTTATTCTACTGATTTTGCTCTCAGGATTATTGGATTCTTTGCTGATAGATAAAACACATCAAAATATTTTATTCTATTTATCAAATTGAAAAATGAAGGCATCTGACTATTTAATTTTGTTTTTTTATGATCTCATTTCCTAAATGTTGGAAAAATTAACATGATGTTGAAATTTTTGTAAACAGTGTCTAAGCACTCTTTCCTTGCTAGGATATGCCTATTTTCTATTGTTCCTAGGTGCTTCTGATATAGAATATCTGTTTTCTATTACATCCTGAATAAATGGTTACATGTGCATATGTTCATACCTCACTCATTAAATAAAACCAATGAGGCCTAGTCAAGAGTTGATTATATTTTGGAAATTTATATCTGTATATTTATGGGAAACAAGGTGCAATAGTAAATTAAACCACAACATTCTAAAGTCATAAAAAGGGAGAAGAAGAAAAAAAACAACAAAAACTACTTCAGGAAAATGATATTCCTGGAAAAGCAGAATTACAAATTCAAGTCACATTCCCTAAATGCCTGCTTTACATCTCCAGAAGCTGTCCTCGTGCTGAAAATATGCCCTGCCAAGAACATTAAGGCATGATCATCATAGTGAACCGTTGTGTACTTTTTGGAAGTTTAAAGTTCATGTTGGCATCTACTGTATGCATTTTATAATACAATAGATTTTTTTCTGGGACTATAATCTTAATTCAAAATGCTATACCTTTTTTTCTATGTCCTCTAGACTAAATATATAACTACCATTAGAGTGATTTGCCAATCAAAGATTATGAATTCTCTGAGCTTTAGAAATTCATGTACTATATTGTTGTTTATGGCCTTGAGAATGGACTATGGAGCCATACTTTCAGCTTTGAATGAATATGTTTATTGACCATAGAGCAAGTCAAGTCAGAGCAAAATATTATTACATTGGGTGCTCTGAGAGTCTAGCTAAAATTGATTGGGACAGCCTTGTTGAGGTCATCAGCTGCAATCAGAGTCCTGAGATGAACAGAGATAGGACATATAAGATCAGAAAGATGAGGTTTTCACCTAAAGAGAGTGTAAACATCCACAGGAAACCAAATAGGGAAGCTGAAGTAATTAGCTGGGGTTCTGAATTGAACTTTCTCTCCATGAATGAGCATCCCATGACTGAACTTTCTCACTGAAAGATTATATAATGAAGAAACAAGAGCAGTGTCCTTTCTCAAGGGCAAAATAGTCTTATTCTCTGGCTATTTAGCCATCATGCTCCCCCCCAATAACAGAGTTAGGAGGCCAGACAAGAGACCTTAGAGTATTCTTTCTGGCAAATGTGTTTGATCTAAAATGGAAAGAGGTAGGACAATCCCACTTTCAGAGCCAGCTTCTTTGTGAGCTCAATTAATGCATGAAATTTACTAAACAGCCATTTCATACATAGTCCATTATAGTCTATATAATAGAAAGGGTAAGAGACAATTTTAATAAAAGAGAAGTAGGGATATAATTATCAATTCTGAACTTTTAATGAGGTTATATGGAAACTTCATACTAAACATAATTATTGGGTTTCCTATGAAGTAGGACAGCTAGTTTTAAACTGAGGGACTAAAAAATCAATTCATTGAAATGTAACATTCCCAATACTTCCGGTTGCCTTACTAGCTGATGTCTGAGTCTATGTTTTCCTCATCTGAAGGTATTTTATAATCCAAATGCTTCATATTTATGATCAAGTGCCTGTATTTCTAATACATTCAGTTTAGCTCTATATTCTTTAAAAAATTGTTACAAAGTAAGATACAAACATCAACAAGAAAAGGAAATCACCTTCTTGCTATAATGCTCTCATCCTAAAACACAAGTGACAGGTGACAGCATGTATAGACTCCACTGAAAACAAAAGATGATTGTAGAGCTATGCCACAGAATTATTCAAAATTCTCTCTTGTTTCCCATCCAAACACACAAAATATGCACTAATATTTTCATTATACATAACTCTGATGATTTTTACCACAAACTACATAAAAGATCCAGGGACCAGAGGTAAAGTTTACTACACTGTAGGATACAAGTTAAACACTGGAATCAAAGCACCAGGTCTCCATAGTCCTTTCTCCCTGTCCAGAACTCTTGGTTAACATGTGCATGATTTGACTTTCTCATATTCATTATTCTTTTATCCTGGAACAAATTTTCCAACAGAAACTGTCTTGCAGGAGATACGACTTCTAATATCCCATTCCAGAGTCAGATGATAAAAAAAATTTTGTTGAAGTTATCAAGGTTCCTTCTCACTGGTACTGCCTAGAAAGGAAGCAATTCCACTGCTTTCCTCTGTCCTACATGATCACTGTACCATAAACCTTCTGCAGTCTGCAAAGTAGATCCCTACAAAGGATACTTTCTGTACATTTTACTAAATAATTATAGCTACTGACATGATCAAAAATGTAAGTGTGAATGATGACAAGAGGCAGAAATCAATAGAAGCATGGAAAGAACATGGAGATAATCAGAATGCAAAATAGAAAGGGAGAAGGAATATATAGAGAAAAGTCATCTTAAAATATTAATTGTAATATAATGGCAATCAAAAACTAGTCTGGGAGGCTATTTTGTAAATTTAGTTGAGCCCCTTTTTATATTGAGCTGAGAATCAGAAATCATTACTGTGTAATTAATTATAGACTTTCTGTTGGACATGGAAGGTCCTCATTACATGTAACAACTGTTTGAATAGTGTTTCGTTAAAGAACATCAACAGCCCACCCTATATGGCTTGTAAGTTTGTTTGAAACCTAGATCACTGATGAGTTTTCTGCCAAGGATTGCATCCTAGCAACTCCATGCATCCCAATTTTAGCAATTCCTGACATTTTCTTAGCACCAAGAAAGGGTCAGAATGACCTGTGAAGAAAAATGTATATAAAACTTTATAAATTTCACTCTCAGAAATTTTTCTCTTCTCCCTGCTCCCCAACATTCATGAGCAGAAAAGAGACTTTCTGGGAACAAGCCCTGTCAAAGTTTGAGGATTAGCTTTGGCACTACATGAGCACTTCTGAGACTAGACAGTGCAAACTGCAGTTGAGAGAAACAATGATGGCTGAGTGGAGAGTCAAGAAGCCAAGAGGTGAGCATTCCTTGCAGTGATTCCACCAGATACTTGAATGAAATCACTTTATATTCAATTACCTGGTACCTGTCTAGAAGATGGAAAAGGAAAGACAAAGGGGCAAGAGGCAACCATTAAACAAGGAACATATCCATCTACTTGAGGCTTTTGCAGTTTTGCAAGTAAGGATGAGGGGACAGTAGATGGCAGGCAGTGTTCTTATCAGTAGAACTACTTCTCTTTTTGTGAGTTCAAGACTCCGTTTTTCGTCTAGGACAAGAGCCTTGATATACACAGGTATGGTGTGAAATGAGTCAAAGGTTAGCATTTTGTCTTGTGGTTCCTAGTGGCCAAACAATTATTTTGAACTTACTCAGTACCTATACCTGATGATGGCCCACAAAGGTCTAATGGGATAGATTTGAGTTTTTTTTTTTTTCCAGGAGGATAACAATTAAAGACTGTGGGTCTTCAGTTTTGAGCTACAATTTGAAATCTGGGAGAGAAAGGACAGATAAGGTGGTTGAACACATGGTCCTTCAAAAGCATCTACCCATTGCCCCAGCCTTAGGCCTCCTTAGGCCCCTTCAAAAACATTGCTGAGATTTGATTACCTGTTCAGAATGTTGAAAGGCAATATAGCAATATTCAAAGAACTGACATAAATCAACATTTTTAGGACTGCGGTTAATCAGAAATGACAGTGATTTTTTTTTTGTAAAGACTAAACTACCTTTATCAGGAATCTTGCATTTCTTTAGGTCTACTCAACTATTGATTTTCTGGCTGCTTAGTACCTGGCCATTATTTACACGACTTTTTTTTAAGTAAATAACATCTGACTCACGGTTTATTTAGATCTCACAAGAAAACATTAAAAGCCTGTTTTACTGGACTTCCAATAGCTCAATATTTCTTATTTTTGTCAGAGCAGGGGACATGGATAACACAAAAACATTGTGACTCCTACATGTCTTTTACATTCGCTTCCTTATCTTTGTCCCACTCTTCATGCAGCCAGTGGAATGGAATCTTAACATGAGTGTTTTCTAGTGACTGTAACAGGACAAGGGAAAGATCAGAGACTCCTTAGGACATTGGACAGAACAAGAACAGTAAGAAGTCTGTCTTGGGAAATGTTAAGAACATTCTCATATCAGTACCCTAGTTATGCCCTCAGTAATAAAAATTCATCTCATTCCTGGATACAGAATTACGCAAAAGAAAAGAATATATAAAGGGAACTTGTCCTTTTCCAGCTTTACATCTTTTTCCCCAGGCCAGAGACTTCTACTTTAATTTATTTCAAGTTATCTTCTTTCTGAGATACATGATTCTGCTTTTCTTATATGATAGATTTTTTTCAGGGATTTACGTTTTCACACATATAACCCAAATGTTATTGGATGTTATAGATAAAGAAATACTTCGCAGTTTTGAATTATGATTTTTGGTATATTTTAACAAAAACAATAAAGAAATATATAACAAAGGTGATCCGGGGAGGTTGGCCAGTAGGTAAAGTACCTGCATGTGTCAGCATAATGTCATGGCCTTGGACCTCCAGTGTTTACAGAAAGCAGGTGCAGCAGTGCTTGGATGTCACCTCAGCTCCTGCAATCACAGGAGGTGCCCAGGGCTAGGTATCCATCCAGTCCAATCATTGGGGAGGTCTTGATCCAGTGAGAGTTCCTGTCTCAAAAATGAGGTGAAAAGAAACTGGAGAAGACACCTGACATTAACCTATGGCCCCCCACAGGTGCTCATACATATGCAAAGAAATATAGAAAAATAAATAAGATGGTAACTTTTTATTACACAGATACAGCCCCCATTTGATGTTAGAGGACTGTTGTAACATACATGTCAAATCATGTGTATGCATACAACTATAACCATGCATATGAGTATTAAATATGGAACAAGATAGACTGATTAAATGGATAAAATATGAGTAAATATATGTAATGAATGGATGTAAGTGATAGCCTAAGCTGCATTTATGCACTTTTATCATTGCAAATTTAATTTTAAAGAAGTTTATTGAACTTCATGAAAAAAGTGGACATTGTGATGAAATGTTACATTCACTTGACTTTAGTCATTTTCATCCTACAAAAACTATTAATGTTTAATGGATATTTAAAATCAAGGAAGAGATCATCATAACAATTAAAGAGCCTGTGAGATCATTCTGTGTATCAGGTGCTTATTCTCAAATGTGATGCCAAGATCCACCCCACCCCCCATGTGAAAGAAAAAGTGACTGCTGACTTCTTCAAATTGTCAGTCTATCTTCACACAAGTGCCATAACACATGCTTGCCCTCTCCTCAGCACAAAGTAAGTCAATAAAAATGAATAAAGTGAAATTTTAAAACTTTATGAGCACAACATATAAAACAGAGACTCTGGGGATATCATAAGTGGAGGTCTATGATGCAGCTCCCATGAGATCACCATTCATGGTGGGGTGAGACATTGTGGTGATGTAGGTGTTTGGACATCACTCATGTTGAAGTAACTAACACTGCTCTGTGCTCTGTAAGAAAGCCCAATAAAATTGTCAACATTAACTAACATAGATTATGGTGAAATTGTACTCTTATCTGTTGCTAGTACTAATTTGGGGTGATTTGACATTCTTTTGCATATCCCTAGGAAAAATTAACAAGACACAGAATGAGAATAAAAACAATGGACAAACTAATTTGCTGGAGAAAATTCAAGACACTATTACATTCAAAACAAGTAGCTGTATTGTCTTTAAGCAGGGTTCACTTTGAGAATCAGGATCAAAAATAGAATAGAAGGATTTTGAAGTACAGAAAAAGAAAGAGCTGAAATATGTGTGCAGATGGTAAAAATCTCTAAGAATCCACATCTAGATGAAGAACTATGGGCAATCAATGACCAAGAGCAGAAAAAGAAGTCTTGCCTGGTGATGATCTCCCTTAATTAGTTATTCAAAATCAAGAGGTCAGTCCTATGATAATACATATGAGGAAGAGTAAATTGTCTTAGCAGTTTATACTTTTGTGTATATACATTTAAAAATAACAATTAATAAAATAAAAAAGTATAGATAATAAATAAAAATAGAAGCAGGTCTTAGAGATGCAGTAAGGAATACTGTGGACAGAAAACAGGATATGAATTAGGGTATTGAAGAGGATCAAACTCTGCTATATAACATATGAAATGTCATCACGAAAGTCATTATTTTGTACAATTAAAAGATGCTCCTAAAAAGTAGAAAGAGAGAAAATGAAAACCATAAAAATGAATAAAAGAAAGTTCTGGCCAGAGTACTGCTTACAGAGAGGTATCCTTTAACTTGACAATGGGAAACTGGCAAGACCTCACCAACCCACTGAAAGATCCAAAAAGTAAAACTAGAGACCCAAAGGAAAGACAGAGACAAAAAAACTAAAGCAGAGACTGAAGGAAAGGCCACCCGGGGAATGCCCTACCTGGGGATCCATCCTATCTGCAGACACCAAACCCTGACACTGTTGCTGTTTCCAAGAGACATTTGCTGGAAGGAACCTGGTGTGGCTGTTCCCTGGGCGGTTCTGCTAGAACCTGACCAATGCAACTATCAGATTGCTCGGAACCAACCATTAGACTGAGCTCAGGAACCCCAGTGAGGGAGCTGACAGAAGGACTGGACGAGGAGAGGGAGATTGCAACCCCATTGGAAGAACAATGTTGACTGGATGGACCACCCAGTGCTCCTAGGGACTGGACCACCAACCAAAGAGTGTACAGAGAAAGATCCATGACTCCAGATACTTATGTAGTAGAGGATGGCCCTGTCTGACATCAATGGAAGAAGAGGCCCTTTGTCCTGTGGAGGTTTGATGCCCCAGTGTAGGGGGATGCTGGAGTGGTGGATTGGGAATGGGTAGGTGGGGGAGTACCCTCATAGAGGCAAAGGGGTGGAAGGAGAGGGCAGATAGGAAGGGGCTTGTGGAGGGGTAACCATAGGGAAGGGAAGGGGAATATCATTTGAGATGTAAATGAATGGAATGATTAATAGGAAAAAATGAAAGACTTTCCTTTTAGAAGAGCATTGCTGGGCCACCATGCTGCCATAGAACCACCTGGAGAAGGGTTTGCCTGGGTTTAGTTACCCAGCTTCGCAGCTGCTACTACAATAGTACTCTAAAAGAACGCAGCTAGAAGACTTTAACATTATCAGTGGTTCATTTTTCAGGCATGCAAAATGCAAGAGCTACCTGGTGAGGAAGCCTGATGAGGAAGATTGGTAAGGGAGGCATTACAGGTCAAGAAGTGTACTACATATCAGACTACCTGTTGGAGTTCCTGAGAGAGTATAGTGTGAAGTTCGCAAAAAGATGCTTAATTGTAGTGGATACCCTTGGATGTAGGAGATGCCAGGAATATGGAGCATCTTCATAGGAAAGCTGTAGGTAATAAAGCCAGCGAGAAGCCCTCTTCTCACAAACAGCAAGCCTGTGGCCAAAGGCCACCCAGTCCTGTCTTGGTTATCAAGCATGGAGCTACCAGAATCAGTGTTTCCCTGCTCGTGTCAGCCTGGATTTGATACTAACTCTTCTCTGCCCTCATTCTTCCCTTTCTGTCCTTTGGAAGCATGGGACTCTGATTTATGTTTGTTTTGTTTTCACAGAGGCTCAAAACTAAGATGAGCTAAGATTAGTCTGAGGACAGGGTGACAACTCAGACTTCTGAATACTATTTAAATGGCTGCTGCTGCTGCTGCTGCTGCTATTTTTGCTGCTGCTGATGCTACTGCTGTTCCTGATGCTGCTGCTGCTACAGCAGTTCCCAAAGTTGCCATCACCAGCTAAGACTGAGACACTTCCCCACCCTTTACTCATCCTCACAGACCAGAACCTCTGAAACAGTCACTCGAATAATCCTTTCCTCTCTTAAGTCATTTCTGTTAAAGCATTTGGTTCAAAATGACACAAAATGAATTAATGCATTAATGTGCTTATATCACCCACATTACTGTTTTACTTGGGGCATAGGAGGCACCATCATCCTCTACTTTAGCATTTAATGTTCTTTACACCCACATATTTCACTTTTAGAGTTTGCCTTTAATAACTATGGTTCATTAAGTTTTGAGTAAGTATATGTTAGGACAACAAATTCCCAGAATTATCTGTACATGAGATGACTTTTAATTCTTCCATAGTTGCACTAATTTTGCTTTTGCAGAAAAGAAAATTGATTGAGAACAATATTCTTGAGTCATGTTTCATCTCTCCCAACCTGTAGTAGTTACTATTCAGATGCCTGCTGTTCTTGAAGATGGCCATGGTGAACACCAACTTGAGTTTTTTAAAACTTACTTGGTTTTATGTTTGTTTGTTTTTTAATTGTTGTTTATACACTATCTCCAGACTTCTTTATCCTGGAAGTTTAGCAACTGAATAAAACACTAGTTGTTTCACTTTATGTTTTTTGGGTATGTGGTTGATAAACTCAACCTGGAGAAAACATTAGTTTTCTCTTTTATTTCAAGAAACACTCTCTAATATGATTTATTGACTCTAGAAATATGAAGTATCAATCTGAAGATTTATTTGCAGTATCAAGATTCATTTGCCATTTAATAATAATAATAATAGTAATAATAACAACAACAATAATAACAACAACAAAAACAACAACGTCATCATTAATGACAGTGTAATATTTGATTCCTGTGTAGACATACCTTTAATCTAAGCACTTCAGAGGCAAAGCAATGTGAATATCTGAGATTAAGGCCAGACTGGTCTACTGAGTGAGTTTCAGGTCAGCCAGACAGAAAAGCCCTGTTCAAGAAAAAAAACATTTTATTTTATTATTATTTTATTTTATTGTATGAGTGAGTGTTTTGTCTGCATTTATATCGGCTGTGTCATGTATGTGTTCAGTGCCTGTGAAAGTCAGAAGAGGGCAGTGGATCTTTTGGAACTGGAGTTACAGAAGGCTATGGGGCACCATATGGGTATATGAAATTGAACCCTGGTTGTCTGCAAAAGCATTAGGTGCCCTTAACTGCTGAGTCATCTCTCTAGGCTCAGGAACATTTGTTTCTCTTGAAGCTGTTATCTAGTATACACAGTCAAGTAAAACATGTATCAAGTAAAAATAAGAAAGTGCTTGAAAATATTCTTAAAACATTTAATGACTTCCTGGAATAAGACAGTTTTCAGAAATGTCATCAGTAATGTCACACACATGGTTAAATAGAGTTCTTTTTTTTTTTTTTTTTTTGTATCTGCAATGAAGCACAGGGATGCAAAAAAGCTACAATCAACAAGCCCACTAAAGTGTTTTTCACTTAGAGTCAGAGCTAGCCTGTGACTCCATATAGACCTATTCCAGTGAAGACTTCAAGTACAGCAGAAAAACACTTTTGCCAGGCTTTGACTGCACTTACACCACTTACCTTGCAGTTACTGAAATCATTTTTCAATAAAGGGCAGTGTGGATTTTATTGTCCCTTTTCTTACTTCAATATTTAAGGTAAATATCTAATAGACCTCTCTTTCTAGCTTAAAAAAATGATTTTAATACATTTCCATCTAATTCCTTACCCACTCATCACTAGAAACATCAAATAAAACCAAAACTAAACAAGCAAACCAAAACCAAACAAAGAAACAACAACAACAAAACAAAAACCGATTGGACTATTTGTGATCTTCCTGTGTTTCATGTAGGAAATGCACTGAATCATTCTTGGGTAATTGGATTTATATTAGTGGTATAAGGCTTCCCTTCTCCTAATTAATAGGGAACAAAGACCACGATAGCCATTATTGTTTGCTGAGCAAAGAAACCAATGCTGTATGTGTGTACCAGAACTAGACATATAAAAATTATTTATAAATTTCCAGCATGGTAACATAGTAGCAAAGTCCCATATAAAAGGCTTTCCCTCACTCCACCAAGACTGTTAGAAAATGGAGCTGAAACTGCTAATGCTGCTATTAAAAGAGCTATAGCATCAAGAGCCCGGCAGAGGGGACTTCAAAAGCTGGAGCAGCTGTGGACCCAGCCCCAAGCCTCATTTTCTCCCTTTTGAAGAGTTATAATTGGGGAAGAAAAAAATCAAGCATTTTTGACAAGACCTCTACCAAAGAAAATTATGGGAGGCGAAGATGAAAAGGAACGTGTCCTGATTGGGCTCTTATTTAAAATCTCCTAAGAGTAAGAGTATCACCGTGATCACTGATACAGGAAAGGTTCATCAAGGAAGACTCTGGGGTGATCAGCTGAACTTGGGAGGCAGTAAGTGCATATTCTTCCAGAAAGATGTTAGGCTATAAATTTATGAAAGATTTCACTGAAAATTTTAAAAAGCTCAAAAACATCATTAAATAAGTTTCTTATCAAAAGAATTAAACAATCACTTTTTGATACCAGGAAAGTGATACAGTCACATTAAAGTTTATGAAATGCTTTGTCTTTGAAATTTACCAAGAAGACAGTAGAAATGTGTGCCTGAACTTTTCCCCTGACCTTATTTTTCTCCGTCAAATTCGAATGGGTAGATTATTCTACAAATTAGTAAATCCAGTGTGTGTGTGTGTGTGTGTGTGTGTGTGTGTGTGTGCGTGTGTGTGTGAAAGAGAGGGGGGGAGAGAGGAGAGAAAGAAAGAGAGAGGGGGAGAGAAAGAGAGAGTAGAGAGAAAGAGAGATTAAAAATGACAAATAAGGTAAAATAAATAAAAAACTTTTAAAATACCACTAGTAATCACTAAGGTATCCATTACTACATTGAAGCTGGATCTAGGAAACACTCGAAAAGTGAAACTTTGAAATTTGGTCACAAAACTTTAAAAATTGTTTTTGTATACAATCAAGTTTTGTGACCATTCTTGTTGCTGACTCAGATATTCTTCCATGTCAACAGCATCTTAAAGTACAGCCTGTATAGACATAAATGCCCAGAAAATATCTGTCAAAAATATTAAATGCACAATAAGTTTGATAGATGATTAAAATGTACTTTTCTTCCCTATTCTGCAAAGAATAGGTATAATAATAAACAAAACAGTCATTTGTTTCATATTTCATTTGTTTGAAGAATAGTGTTATTTGAATGTCTTAGACAAAGCTGAAGGTACAAGAAACAGTTCTTTACAAAACTAGGCTAAGTAAATTAAAAATAAATTTCCAAAAAGTTATCTACATCTATAAAACACCATACCCACTAAATCGTTATATTGCTAAAATTGTAATGACTCATTAATTATCAGGAATATACTTTTGAAGAGCTAACAGAGTTAGAGTATAGAGTTTTATATGTAGGCATGGTGATAATTTTGATACCCCACTTCTACAGGTTGGGCAACAAGCACTGTGCGTGGACTGGGCACACCCTGTGTCTTTAACAAACAATGCAAATTAGCAACAAGGATTATAGTTTTAAATGTTGCTTGTATACAAGACCCCTCAAAAAAGAATCTATCAAGACTGCCAATCTTTGGAAATTTTCTATGTTCAAGTTCAATGTAGTAGATGTCTCAATGATTAGGTATGAACTTTGTTTTTCTTTATTTCACTTGTGTTTTTCTTTTCTCTTTTTACACTAATTTTATTTATTGTTAGAATAATCTACCAAGTAGATTTGAATAAAAAACAAGTCTCTGTCTCAAACATAGTAATAAAAAACAAGCAAACAAACAAATAAAACAAAGAGGGAAGAGGAGGGGAAAGAAGCATGGGGAGAGAAGCAAGAAAGAAAGGTCCCAGAAATCTTTCCTTTATTAGATACCCTTCACTACTAGCAATCTTATATCATACCTGGCATACTCTGGCCACAACCCATTTGTATGTTTTAGTTAAGAGAAAGCACAATATAGATTATTTGTGCTAACCACAGTATACAAACAAGAAAGAGTCTCTTTTGGGCTAATTGGACTATCATTAGATGCTAACCTAGTCCAATGCTTATCACAAATTATATGACTTGGCTCATGACCTGTCTCTTGGAGAAAGTGGGATATTCCAATTACCAATTATTGAGTTACAGTTAATCTGTACTTTTATGTCTAACAATGAGCATATATATATATATATATATATATATATATATATATATATATATAATCAGATTAACCAGGAATTAGTGTATCTATGTTTAGGATAGTAATGTCTTTTTTGCTAACTGTTGCCTTGATTAGAATGAAGCATCCCTCTTTGTCTCCTCTGAGATAGGATAGCAATGCCTACTTGCTTTCTGTCCCAATTTGCTTGGAATACTTTTTATCCTTGCACTTTAAGGTCATTCTCATCATTGAAAGTAAGAGGAGTTTCTTGTAGTCAATGAACATGTATTTGTTTTTTAGCCATGTCTCTTTAATGGTGAATTGAAGCCATTAATATATAAAGTTATCATTGAAAGGTCTTCTTGATTGCTAACATTTTACTTTTTTGCTGTTTGTCTTAGCCTTACATCCATTTCTCTCTATTTTCTCTTGCCTTTGATCATTCATCTTGTCAATATAAAGTATTAATTCCAATATTCTCAGTAAAGTTTATTGGGTTTGTATCTTGGAAAGGTTTTATTTCTCCTTCCACTATGGCCTATAGTCTTGAAGTATAGAGTAGTCTAGGTTGGTATTTGTTCTTTAAAAATTAGAGTGCATTGCTCCTGTCTGTAATGCCTTTTAAAGTTTCCACTAAGAAATCAGCTGCAGGTCTTATGCATTTTCACAGGTTACCTGTGACCTGTGATGTTTTTTGTTCCTTTTCATTTTTCTGTATAATTAGTAATTTACATACAGCATGGTGTGTGTGTGTGTGTGTGTGTGTGTGTGTGTGTGTGTTGCTTTGTGGTCTTGTTTGAAATTCTGTGTGCTTCTTGTATTTGTGTGTGTGCATATGAATATTCACATTCCACCTTTCTAGATTTGAGAAAGTTTCTCTGAGACACTTTGAAGATCAGATCCATAGCACTGACCTTAACTGTGTTCTTTTTTATGTCTATAATTTGGAGACATGATCTTTCTATTCTGTCTCTCAGTTCCTGAATGTTACTTGTGTTTTGTTTTGTTTTGTTTTTATATTCTTGGTGTGTGTAGTCAAATGCCTCTACTTTATCTTAAAGCTCTGCTGCTTTCTCTTCTACTTGATTCTATTTCTAGGATTTTCACCTGAGTTTTCTCATTGGATTCTTGTTTTTTATTCAAGCATGTGTTTGTGTTTCCTTGACCATCATTAAGGTAGTTATGGGTAGTCCCTTGACGTTCATTGAGTTGTTTCTGTCTTCATTAAACGCCTTGAGTTCTTAGTTCTTTTAAATTCTATGTCACATCATAGTCATTCTTATTAGAGAACATTTCTATAGAATTTGTAGATATGTAGTGTGCAGAGACAAGCTGTCTTGGCCTGGCTTGTTGTGTTTTTGTAATTAGACCTAATCATGTGCATTTCTTAGGTGATTATATGTTTACTGTGAAATTATAGACTTCTTACCTTTAGTGGAAGTTTGTTTTGGTGGGTTTTTTTGCTGCCAACATTTGGTCAATTTCAGATTATAGATAAAGAGTTGGAAGTTCAACCCCTCAGATATTCAATGTTGTTTTTGTATTGTAAGAACTGATTTATTCTAATTCAGTTGGAAAAAAGAAAACATTCAAAAAATTGTCAGATCCTACTACAAAGGCCTATACTCAAGAAAATTGGAAAATCTGAATGAAATGGATAATTTTCTAGATAGATACCAGGTACCAAAGTTAAACAAGGAACAGATAAACCATCTAAACAGTCACATAACTCCTAAAGAAATAGAAGCAGTCATTAAAAATCTCTCCACCAAAAAATGTCCGGGGCCAGATGGTTTTAGTGCAGAATTCTATCAGATCTTCAAGGAAGACCTAATACCAATCCTCTTCAAGCTATTCCATCAAATAGAAACAGAAGGAACACTACCCAATTCATTCTATGAAGCTATCATTACGCTCATATCTAAACCACAGAAAGACCCAACAAAGAACTACAGACCAATGTCTCTTATGAATATTGATGCAAAAATACTCAATAAAATTCTCGCAAACTGAATCCAACAACACATCAAAACAATTATCCACCATGATCAAGTAGGCTTTATCCCAGGAATGCAGGGATGGTTCAATATTCGGAAATCCATCAATGTAATCCACTACATAAATAAACTCAAAGAAAAAAACTACATGGTCATCTCACTAGATGCTGAGAAAGCATTTGAAAAAACTTCAACATCCCTTCATGTTAAAAGTCTTGGAAAGATCAAGAATTCAAGGCCCATAGTAAAAGCAATATACAGCAAGCCAGTAGCCAATATCAAACTAAATGGAGAGAAACTTGAAGCAATCCCACTAAGATCAGGGACTAGACAAGGCTGCCCACTGTCACCTTACATATTTAATATAGTACTGGAATTCCTAGCTAGAGCAATTAGACAACAAAAGGAAGTCAAAGGGCATTGTTTAACTTTAAGCAATTAGAAAAGTCTCCCAGGCTGGTGGTTTAGATCCTGGGGAGCTCTGGTTGGTTGGTATTGTTGCTCTCCTTGTGGGGCCACAAACCCTTTCAGCTCCTTCAGTTCTCTGTAACTCCTCCATTGTGAACTCTTGATCAGATCAATGGTTAGCTGTGAGCATCTGCCTCTGAAAAGGTCAGACTCTGGCAGACCTCTAAGAAGACAGCTATATCAAGCTCTTGTCAGCATGCACTTCCTGATATCCACATCAGCATACCAGGGTCTAAACCACCAGCCTGGGAGCACATAGGGAGGGACCCTACATATGACTCCAGATGTATATGTAAAGGAGGATGGTCTTATCAGACATAGGTAGGAGAGGAGATCCCTGGTCCCATGAAGGCTGGACACCGAGTGGGGGAGGGGGGAATTCAAGGGTGGGGAAGTGGGAATGCGGGGGTAGGTGGGGGCACATCCTCATAGAAGCAGGAGGAGGGGGAATGGGATAGGGGGCTCCTAGGTGTAGGGGGAATAAGGTAAGGGGATAAAATCTGAAATGTAAATATAATATCCAATAAAAAGAAAAAGAAAAAAAAGTAAGTCTCAAGGGTTGCTTACCTAGGAATCCTTGTTGAGTGTGCTGTGTTTACCACAGTGTGTCACCATTCTGAAGTCCCATCCTCCCTTCTTGGATGACACAAATATGTTTCTCTAGGAGATGAGTACTAGGGGAACTTTGAAGTTATTCAGTCCTTTTGTCACCTAAGCTACTCTATGGCTATGTAGATGGCTCATCAAGTTCTAGGGCATAGAATGGTCAGCAGTACCTGTGCAACAGATAGTGCCTATACAGTGAGAATATTTCAAATCCTATGAAGTCTCATGATCTCATCTGCTTAGATATAATCACCCGATTTGTCTTCACTATAAATGGTTTAGAAATTGATATGTGACACAATTCTGACAATGAAAATTCAAGACAGGCAAGAGAGATGCTTCATGGAAAGATTTTGTTTCTTGATAAGAACAGGTACCAGTGAAAGGATTGTGTTGTAAGGTCACATGTCTGGAAGAATAAATGCTTAGAAAAGTCTCAAGGGTCCTGCCAACAAAATACGGGACAGTAAACAGTTTTGGGGGGTGAAAAGTTTGACTTGCCAATCTTCAGAAAGAAAAGATGTGCAGGTATTCTACGAGCAATGGGGTTGTAGTTCTCCAGGATGGTGTGTGTGTGCGTGTGTGTGTGTGTGTGTGTGTGTGTGTGTGTGTGTGTGTGTAGTGTAGTGTAGTAGGGAGAGGGAGCAGGAACTCAACTTTCCCATTTCATTTACTGATTCATTTTCCCTCTTCTCATGTTCTCTGTTTTTGTCAATTGTCATCTGAATACACAAAAATAAGTTGCTTTCCCTCTTAGCCTTTGCAGAGGATTAATTGGTCAGTTTCAGTTTAGGCTTCTCACTAGCTTTACCCTTCATTCTTCAGGTGTTTCACCAGCTATGTGATTTGGCTTCCACTTAACTCCCCCCGCCCCCTTTGCAAAAGTCTTTCTCTACATGCCTCATTCATTTTTTTTCTCTTCTAACACCAATACATTCTCACTGCCGAGTTCACCATTTCCCCCCCTCCCCATTGATATATAGGCACATTGAGGACAGGACCTGTTTCCTCTCTGTCTTAGTATGGTGTTCATTTTATAATAAACATCCACCAATTATCAGATGAATCAATTATTTAATGACTATGTAACCAAATATAGTAAAAGAAGGGTAATTGATTATACAGGTATGTCTATAATTATTCTTAGGGCTGAAATATAAACATTGAAGGGAAAAGTAGGTATATTACACCAAACTCATTTAAAATATGACAGTGCATATCACAAATGCATTGGACAAATCATAACTGGAATGGAAACCCAGATAATGAACAACACCATAAGATGGTAGTGACTATAAAATATGAAACAATTGATAATGGATGAAAGGATCCTTAAATAAGAGGCACCGGATGAGTCACAGAACAGAAGCAGAGTAGTTAAGGTCCAGGTTAGGTTGAGAGGCTACTGTGGCAAGAACATTAACTTTAAGAAACAGACAGAAGATTTCTTTTATTCATTCAATAAAAACTTAAGTGCCTTAGATATATCAAAAATATTGTGAGAATGAGGTCATAGTAGTGACAAAAGTGATGGAGGGATGGGATAGAATAAAATCTCACCTCTCTATATTATAGTGAATCATCCCAGTATAGTGAATATTAAATTTCATGGTCTGAAAAAGTAAAACACCCTATAATATAGTAGAGAGTGAGATGAGGAAAACGAGGAGAATGTAACCCATTCTTCGAAAGGTAATGGCTAGAGACATTTAGAAAGCATACCACACCAAGGAAGCAGGCATGTACAGAAAGCCTAAGACAATACTGTAGATATAGCTCAATGGTGTTGCATTTATCTACCATGTGAAGGGCCTTGAGTTCAATTCCAAGAACAAATTCTAAAATAGAAGCATAGTTAGCTTGTTCCCATTGCAGCAAGAGGTAATGGGGTGAAGAAAATATAGGAGACAAACACACACAACAAGAAATGAAATGAAAAGAAGAAAAGAAAGAGTGAGCTCTTTTCATCTACAATAAATGATTTGATTTTTATTCTCAGATTATGTTAATTATAAGGAGTAGGATGGCAGGAAAGTAGAAAATTTCATTAAATTCCTACAACTTAAATTGATTATGCTGTAGCCACTAGATAATAAATGTATTGCAATGCACTATGTACAAAGGCACCATGAAAATTTAGCTCATTAGGTATTATATAATCACATAGGCAATAAGAGAGATGTATATTTCCTACTTATATTTTAACATTTTATTAAAGTGGCATCCACACATAAAATTGATATGCTCAAAACCACTCTACTAAGTAGGTGGCTGAAATCCATCTATAAAAAAGTTCCCACTGTCCTCTTCAGAAGAAGCGTTTTATCGGTTAAAAAAAATTATGATAAATGATCCTTTCAAAATGACAGTAGATGTTAAGGTGCCAATTATGCTTACTGTGAATTATTCAGAGAATCGAATGAAAAAAGTTATCAAAGTAGGTGGGTTTCCCATGGATCCTCTAAAGGCCATCACTGCTCTGTATGGTGTCATAATATATAAACAAAGCAACATAAAGAGGGGTCTAATCCAGCTCACAGTTTGAGGATGCAGACTACCATGGAAGAAGAGTATAGTAGTGGGAGTGCTTCTAGCTGGGGTAGCAAGAAGGACAGATGGTATTAGGTCACATTGTGTCCACATCTCTTGAAGCAGGGAAAGATGGATTCTGTGGCCCAGGTTTTGTTTTGTGTTGTTTTGTTGTTTTTTGTTTGTTTGGGGTTTTTTGTTGGTTTTTTTTTTTTTATTCATCCTAGGACCCAAGCCCATTAAATAATCCTGCCAAAATTCAGGAAAGGTTTTTCCTCTTCACTTACCTTCTCTCAAAATAATCTCACAGACTAACACAGATAATTGCTTTCTAGGTTATTCTAATTTCACTAATTCAAAAAAAAGACTGTCTTTATTGGAATATCATATAAGGAGATATCAAGATCCACAGATTTTTGAACTATTTAATCCTTAAGGGAGCAGTATGCATGGAAATAGGTTATATTGGATCTATAGAGCAAGATGTTGGCAGAATTATATAAAGAAGAGTGCTGGCTGCATTTTGTGCTGAGGATAGGGGTAATGTATGGAAAGATACTAATGGCTTCGGGAATCAGAATGAATATGGTTACAAGCATCAAAAGGCAATTTCGCTTAATCATCACTTACTTAATCATCTGACTAAGAAATTCCCAAGAGCATGACTGTTGCCATGAGACTAAAAACAAGAGAAAGCATGAGAAAGTGCTTTCTGTCCAACTGTCTTCATTCTAGGTTACAGTATCACATGTTGGTAAAAATCAATAGCATCAGTTGATGTCATAGCACATTCTGTTTCTAGGGAAATGAAGGTTTTCTTCACTAAAGGCCAATTATTCACCCAGAAACCTGAAGTATAACTTATTAGATGAACTTTGTTAAGCATGTCCACCATGAATTACTTCAGACTCAAACCCAGGTCATGATAAAGTTCAAGTGATCAAGTCAGAGAAGAGAGAGTAAGCCCAGAGAGTATGCCTGCCTTCCTCCAGAACAACTGCATCTATAGAGATAATTTTTAATAAAAATATGAAGTACTCTTACCCATCTCTCAACATCAGATTAATAACTTCTCTGCACTTTCCAATGGACATTATATACCAAACTAAAAAATAAATACATTTCTGACTTGCTAACTTTCTTGGTAATGCATGCCTTCCATTATTCTTTATATAGTTTTTCAAAAAGCAAAATTGTAATGCCATGTGAATACATTTTATCACAAGTACAGTAATGCATTTTAAATACAAATGGCTTCAGTATCTGCAGGGACACACCATCAAGGAGTAGAGGGAAAAGTAGTGTTTCATCTCTTGAATTATTTAAAGGTGGACTTTATCAAGTGTCATGTTGCAGTTTTTTTAATTATATCTTTAAAAACTTTGTGTTTTGCAAGCTCATCAGTAAAGTTCTGCTAGGTTCCCCTGGCTCACCTAGTTCAAAGATACACTCCAAGTCGATTTTATTTAAAGTCTACTGACAGCATCTACTAAAGAAACATTAAGTACCATTTAAATCTGTTACTGAATACCTCATCAGAAATATACTGGAAAGATACTCTAACTCTGAGCTCACTGAGATCCATTACAAACTCCCCTTTGGCCCTATTTTCACACAGGTATCTGGCTTCAGCATCACAAAAACTTAGCTTTAAAAAAAAATATGAACAGTAATTCTCCTTCCTGTCCTATCAATCAGCATTCAAACCTAAAGTCAAGAGAACCGACTGTTCTTTATAGATTCACACAGCGAAAAGCTGACTCTTTCTCCCACCTTGGCATAAAAGATGAACACATAGCTTCTGGAAACCCAAGGGACATCTTGAACAGAGTATTACTGCAGAGGATATTAACTGTGAATGACTGGCATTTGCAATTATATCAGTTTATCTAATGCTTTGCATATCTAGCTATAACTCTTGTAGGTGTGGTACAATATGAATATTCCAAGGACAACACTTTAAGTAGAGTTTTTATTTAATCAACAGATCTTTAGTAGATCTGCCCTTTGGGGTGGGTATGAAAATACATTCCTTTCTGTCAAGTGCAAGTGGAGACCAAAGATTTGAATGAATCCCCTGTTCTCAACTTGATTAGGAGCTTAAGATACATTCAAATAAATACCTCAATTTTAATTACCCCAGAGTAAGGAACCTTCTCCAGTCTCCAATTCTTGATTTTTCTGATCAGGAAAGTGGAAATGTTATAATCACTAGCATTGCTTGAGAAACTGTAATTAAAAGTATCTGGCACAGTTTGAAGATGTTCAAGCCTTGAATAGATCAAAGTGGCATTTAAAGGAAAAGAAGATTCAAAATGTGGAGACCCAGAAATATGCATAGAGTGAGAGACATTGAAACACTCTGCCATCAGAGGGATGTCTCCATCTAATCCCTCTCCTCAGGACTCATGAAATTCTGCAGAAAAGAGATTAGGATTTTATTATTTTGTGAGGAGACAACATTACCATGGCAACTCTTATAACTGAAAACTTTTAATTGGGGATACCTTATAGTTTCAGAGGTTTAGTTCATTATTGTCATGGTGGAATATACGATGGTAACCAGGCACACATGGTGCTGGAGAAGGAGCTGGGAGTTCTATAGCTTGATCTACAGGCAGAAGGAGACTGTATGCCACATAGGGCATAGCATGAGCACAAGAGACCTCAAAGAATGCTCCCACAGTGACACATTTCCTCCAACAAGGCCACACCTACTCCAACAAGGCCACACCTCCTGATACCACCACTCCCTATGGGACAAGCATTCAAACATAAAAGTCTCTGAGGATCACATCTAATCAAGTCACCACAAGGATGTAGAGAGAATGTAAAAGCCACAGTGAATGAAAGACAGCAAGAAATCAAGGCCAGCCAGCATATGCTGGACCTGCAGATGTCTGTACCAGATTACATCTTAGAGCTGAAAAATAGTGGACATAAGCCCACATCCTAAACCCAGAAGCAATCTCCATGTCCTCTTATGATAGTTGTGTGTTGAACCAGTGATGAATACAGGTTAAGCTATGTAACCACACAGACAAACCTAGAAACAATAAGGAGTCCTAACTGCCTAACTGAAACTGCAATAAATAGTGGCTAAGTAAAACAGTTTCATGGTGGTCAGTAAAGGCAAGATGCATTTACATTTTTTTGCAAAGTAATTTTTAAAGTAAATTATCAATATACCTTAGGAGAATCACTTCTGTCTGTAGATATTTACTTGTTCTCTGGTTTTTTTTTTTTTTCTATTAGTGCCATTTGCAAACGATTTGTATTCCATGAAGCCTAAAAAGGATTATCAAAGTTATGTTTAATAATACCTATATAATATTACCACCTTGCTCAGTGTAATCAACTTGTTTTGCAGATAAGTCTTCTTTATGAATCAAACACTGCCTATATTATCAAACACTGGAGAACTGGGATAAACTATAGTATTACAGGGGTCTATGTTCACTGTGCTTCTTCAAAGGACTGTTCTGATTTTTCTATAAACAAACTACCAGTTATGAAGTTTGTGTACATATACATGTCACAGACTATTGACAACTATTTGAAGATGATAGATATAGATATAGATATAGACATAGACATAGACATAGACATGATATAGATAGATAGATATAGATATAGATATAGATATAGATATAGATATAGATATAGATATAGATATAGATATAGATATAGATATAGATAGATTTATCTTAGAACAAAGCTAATAAAAGGTAATACTGGGTAGGTTTCACATTCTGGAGCCTGAGGACAGACATATACAAGGAGGCAATTCATACCAAATTGTTTCCCACATGTGAAAATTCTGTTAGCCTAAAGCAATAAGTTCTCACAACCAAGCAAGAGAAACAACACCACAACATAAAACTTCTGCCCTAGAATTCGTCTATAAACCTCATTCAGTGTGTTGGTCTGATTTCACTCACAAACGGGGCCTTCCCCTAATTGTTGATACTCAGAGACCCATCTTTGAAATCGGCTACATGTTTTGGCACCTGCCCAAGAACTCCCTTTAGTCAATAGGCAGAATTCATTGGAATGAATTTTCTACATCCAAGCAAATGGAAGGTGAGAAAATGCAGAAAGGCCAAAGACTGGAAGAAAAGAAACGCTATCGGGTAGAATGGCTTCATAATTATAATGGCTCATTTTAATCACTGTGATTGTTTAATATATTATGAACACGAAGCTATAAGGATAATAATTGTCTTATCAGTCACAATCTCTTTGTTATCACCGGCGCTCATTTGGGATTTAGCATAGCATAGCTCCATTCTGCACACCTCCCTCACATATCAAGTAGCCTTAATTATGTGGGCAGCCAGACCCTCTCTGGAGACAAAGATGAGGATGAGGAAAATCAGGTGAGAGGAAAGAAGTGTGCCCTCCTCCTTTGTTTCTGTTCAATCCCCTGTAGCTAAAGGCACATATGTAGCTTTCTCCATCTTTGAGACACTTTAAATGTGAAACGAGTAATTTAGCTGAAAATTTTCAGTTATTTTTTTTTTGCAAGCTTCATATGCTGGGTTAAAACCATTAGCATATAACAAAATCTGAGCAGATGCAATGCAACAGATTCCTTAAGGGAATCCATATTTTTACATATTTTGTAATAAGGAAACTGTCACTCCCAGATGGTATCGAGCTAATACTGGTGGTTTGCTTGCTGATAACATACTAAAAAATAAAATTAATTGTATTCTATTTGATGACAATGAAGTCATTATCATATATACTGCACTCTTACAAGAAAGAGATCCAAAAGATTTTCTCTTGAATTATTAGGTTTATTTAGTTTGTTGGCCTGGCCAGCCCCACCCCACCCCCCAAAAAAAATCCAACTTGGATCTTCAATTTGGAATTCCCTCACACCTGGCACCAAAATGTGTGGTGGTTTATAAATGTGGGAGGAAACTGCAGTCTTGAATTGCTAACATTAGAGAGGAGTCTGGTGGTGTAAATACAACACAGCAGACAATTCCAACAGAGATATGTGAACCCTTCACATCATTCTTTGCCGATTTACAGTGAGATAACTCGTACATTTGGCCAATTATTGCAAGTCATACTTGCCTGGAAATGTGTATAATAAGACTGGAAATTAAAATTGAACATTGGTACACACTTTGTTGTATTTGCATAACCACTTTTCATAATGAAGTGGTGCAACTTTCTTGATGTGTCTTTTTACCTGCAGTCAATGTAGAGTAGCTTTTGCATGTGTAAATTTAGAAATATAATAATAATAAACTACCTTTTCCTGCCACTCACCTATATTAACCTCTATTTTTAGATACTGTATGAGAAGTACTTTTGTAGGTCATGTGCTCTAACATATGTTCGAAGCTATAGCTTGTTTTTAAAAGGGAAGGGAAGGTAAAAAGGGAATGTTCATAGCTAAACTATGCTCTCTATCTGTCCAAACACTGATTAAGTTTTTTTGGGAACTAAGTTATTGGGCAGGTCTAGGATTCCTTTGTTTGGCTTCTTAAGGTGAGATTAAAATACTTCTTGCTATGTGCTATTGCTAATGTTGGCTTTTTGTCATTTCTTTCATTCTTTAAAAAAAGGTTTAAAGACATTTTAACTTTATTAAATATAGAAACCCTGCCCAAATTGGGACCCATCTCAAGGGGAGGCTCCAGGACCAGACACTATTACTGATGCTATGATGTACTTACAGACAGGAGCCTAGCATGGCTGTCCTCCAAGAGGCCCTCCAAGCAGCTGACTGAGACAGATACAGATACTTACACACAGTCAATGGTCTGAAGTCAGAGACCCCTGTGGTTGAATTAAGAAAGGCTGGAAGAAGTTGAGTAGGAGGAGGAGGGCAACCCCATAGGAAGTCTCAACAAAGCTGGACTCCTGAGATCTCTCAGCTACTGAGCACAGCCAGGCAGAATACACTAACTGACATGAGGACCCCAACATATATACAGCAGAGGACTACCTGGTTTGCCCTCAATGAGAGAAGATGTACCTAACCGTCGAGAGACTTGAGGCCCCAGGAAATGGGAAGTCCTGGCAGGGTGTGTGGAGGGGTGGAGGAGTGGGGACATCTTCTCAGAGATGGGGGAAGAAGAATGGGATGAGAAACTGTCAGAGGGCAGAAGGGGATACGGATAATGACTAAACTGTAAAAAAAAAAAAGATTAAAGATAATTAAAAGAAAGAAAGAAGGGAGGAAGAAAGAGAGAGAAAAAGAAAGAAAGAAAGAAAGAAAGAAAGAAAAGAAAAGAAAAAAATAAAGAGAGGTGACCATATGAAGTATGGCTCATTCTTTGACAGATTTGAAAACCTAAAAGTCAATGGAATATTCTCGAGGGAGTAAAATTTTTTAAAAATTAAAAACCCATGTACACTATAAAGTAAATGAATAATGGAATGGATTCCTATACTTTGCATCTATATAGCATAAATATTTCAAGAGAGTGACAATTTTAAACACTGAATCAATTTTTAAAGTAATCAGATGTTGCTTAGCAATCAGCTGTTTAACTTGCCACAAGCTAAATAGCTTAAGATGATAAAGCCTGTAGAGGCCTTGATATGTGTACATGGCATATATACATCTTAGAATTTACTGGAGATTAGTTTTGGATGTTTTATATTAATTGTGCAGATAGTCTACATTGTGTGTTTAATACCACTTTCTGTATCACTAAGGTGTGGTGGTATAGGCTATGCATCCTAGATTTACAGACCTATAAGATAACTTTCTGTAGCTGCAGTATGATAGATGGAGTAGCGCTTGTGAAAAGTCATAGACTAAAGTTTATTAGAGGCACATTGAGGTCGTAATTCAAACTTTTTGGTTGCAGATAAATTCAGGGCACATGGCACCATGATAAATACATTCTGAGATGTGACTAAAATAGTTGAAATGTATGTACCTGTGATTTCTCAATAGGGGACAGTGAGGTCTTATAAGATATGATTAGTAAAGCCACAAATGAATAGCTAGATAAAAGTCAACTTGAAGCATTTGTTTGAAAAAAGTTTGCCTCAATCATAAATAATAACTTAGAACAAGTCATGTTAAACTCTTTGTCTGCTTAGGGATACCGTGGGGCTTTTGGTTTTGACTAAATAATCAACAACTTCCAGAGGCAATGTGAAAGTAGATAAGAAAAATATAGCAATATCTTTGACCCTAGTATTATAATTCTTAATAGTACAACTTTGACACATATATATATATAATTGTTCCTCTCATAAGGTCACACTGGGGATTTGTTGTGATATTACAAAGATCCATATCACACTCTGGGTAGTTTTATAGGCTTTGTTGTCAACTCCAGAACTCAGTATACAATCTACAACTAATCTGTCTTTCACTCTAGTTGTAGAGTGTTACAGAGTGCACGGAATCTTGATTTAGAAAAAAAAAAATCCAAAGTTCAAGTTCTTTCACTAACTGGAGATAAAACAGTTACTTTAATTTGCCAGGATGTTGGCTGTCTTTGCTGAGAAGACCTCTATGGGATGGAATAGGAAGCTCTTGGCATTTTATAAGTAGGTTAGGATTTCTGAAAATCACTGGGAGACAGGTCTGATGTGAGGGCTGTGGGTACATGCAAACAAGGAGAAAGACTCCAGCCAAGACACAGAAGGCCACCCCTCTCCAGCCATGGGAGACAGATGCTACTGTTCTCCAGTTTGGACTGCATGCACTTGGGAAGCAAGATTTTAACAGACTGTTTGGCACTGAGTAGAGATTTCCCAAAGACCTGGCAGGGGAGTTAGTTTAAGTAATAGTATGTCAAATACTCATCATGACAAATACTAATTGAAGTTTCAAATGAATTAGGCTTTGCCTGCACAATGATAGGAAGACAAGTGCATCTTGTGAATTAATTTGCAGAGGGATCTGCTGTACCTTCTGGAAGCAGAAGGACCGGGCCTCTTCTCTGAGTCTGTATACCTGCCTGCAGAAACCCCTATACCTATTAAGCTTATTTTCTAGGAAGGGAACCCAGGAAAAGAATGTTGGAAGCCAAGGCATGGGAAAGTCACAATTACATGTGATCCAGGGGTGTTACATTCCAGTAGCACATTGCCATTAATGATACACTTGTGTAGGGACACTATTTCCTATACACACATTTCCATTCATCTTTAAATCCCCAGGGGCTGAATCATAGCACTTACGAGGCACTCAAAATGCTTTAAATAAACCGATAAGTGACTACATTTATCTTCTACTTAGTGAACATCCAGTGCTCTTTTATGTAGCAAGTAAGGGATAAATTCAAGACAAAAAAAAAAAACAAAAAAAAACAAAAAACCGTACATGAATGGTTCTGTTAGTTGTGTATATACTGAATTCTACTATACTCTTGATTATTCGCTTCCATTATCCCTATTCAAAATTCAACATTACCATAGAGAAGTAATATTCAAGAAGAGTCAATATGTTACTCAGGAAAAAAATGACAGGGTTACGAACCTGATATTATAAAACTGTAAGATCTGAACACAGTACTGGGGCTTAGCAGTAAACTCCCTGCTCTATCGCCCAGAAGGAACAAGGGTCTCCTCCAACTTAAAGTCACCCACATTCTGGGGAGACAGCAAGAAAAGAGGCTTGGTTTGAAATTATGAAGATGTAGCTGCTTAGATATTTACACCATCTAATAATCTCACCAGTGTCTAGGAATTTTCGCTTAAATGGAAGCTTAGAAACCGAAACTGGTGGGCTATATGTGCAATAGTGCTTTTTAGATGAAAGGGGATCTTGACAGTTTTTGTGAAATCAGTGTAATTCTCTAGACATTAAAAAAAAATATAGTTCTTGCTGAGAAAACCCAATTTATAAAAAGTACAGCTTTGTGCCAGTGAATTATGTAATTGGTTTGATGATTTTTGAGTTGGCATTAAAGTGGCTCCATGAGAATTTGCCAAAAGCCCATAAATAAACCATAAACAGGAGATAGCTTATGCCACAAGCTCCAGGCAGATCTCTCTTAAATCTAATCTCTCAGCTGGGGGTAAAGCCTCACCTCAAGAGGAGATTTGTTATAAGTAGAAAGCTTTAAAGAGTAAGTAATTACTTCCTTTTATAAATCTTTTATCAAATAAGTATGTTTATAAATATAATGCTTAGACTAGCAAGGATATGAGGTTTTGATTTAAAAGTACATATGAAAAAAACTTACATAAACAAAGCAATGCAAAACTATACTATGGTTTGGGGGATTTCTGTTTATTTGTTTGTTTGGATTTGTTGTTTATGATGATGATGATGTTTAGTTTTTGTTTTTTGTTTGTTTGTTGCTATAATAATTTTGCCTTTATGTATTTCTTGGCAACTTGACATACAGTAAATAATCACACTTTGTGTTTCACAATATCCCTTCAAGTTGGGTTTTGCTTCAAATATAATGAGAAATGATCTGTGAGGTATTTCTTTCAGATGTGCATGTAGTCTTCTATGAGACTACTTTTTTCTTGAGATTCCAAGCTGCTAAACCACATCCATGTGAAGAGTAGTTTGGACTGAAAAGATCATTCTACTTAACTGCTCTGAAATCAGTATTTTTTCCTCTCATTTTACAATTTAAGCATGAATAATATTCTACATCTTGGCAGTAGATTTTTCTCATTGTGAGAACAGATCATCTTGGTGGGTTGTGAGGAATTAAAGAATTATTATTTTTTAAGATTAAAAAATATTTATTATTATGATATGTGCACATGTATAATGTGGGTGTGCATGCCATAGCATTCATATGGAGGTCAGAGGAAAACGTTGTGGAGTTTGTTCTCTTTTCTGGCTTTACATAAAATCTGAAATCAAACAAACTATGGTTAGAAGGCTTCCACAGCACATACTTACAACTGCAGAACCATTTCACAGCCCCAATAATTATACACAGACACACACATATATATGTATATATGTATATACATATATATATACACATATATGTGTGTGTATATATATGTATACATATATATGTGTGTGTGTGTATATATATATATATATATGTGTGTGTGTGTGTGTGTGTGTGTGTGTGTGTGTGTGTGTGTGTGTGATTTAGTTGGAAGAAAACAGCTTAAGGAAGCTGAGTATGCTTTTCTTTTTGACATGTTCGGAATCCAAATCAGAGATAGTCTCTGGCACCCCATGATGGGCAGCCAAAATTGTCTATGAAAGAAGGAATAAGAAACCTATCTGTGCTCATAACTCACTGTGGAAGGGCAGGTTCTCTCAGCTATCATGTTTGTTGCTTAAAATCTGGAGGCTTTCCTCCCCTGTAGATTTATAACATTGGCATAGGATCAACGGTTTATCAATAAATAATTTGCATTTATCCTGCTTTCCTACAGCTGACTCACTGCATAAATCTTCTCTTACTTATATATTTTACTTTGAGTGGTGATAATTTATTTTCTCCAGGCCTCTGCCTTTTCTAACATTTTTATAGCCACACAAATATGTAGAGAACACACTCGCTGTGTTAGTAGGCTGAACTCTCTCTGACAAGCTTCCAAGGTCATATCTCAGAATTCTTCAACCTGAACTACAAATGAGATACAAATGGGGACACATTGGGAGACATTTTTCTCTTTAGTAGCTTTGTTCTTTGGGAATCAATAATACTTGGGTAAAGCAATGCCGTATCTTTTCCATTTATTTATTTATTTATTTATTTATTTATTCACTTTACATCCCGATCACAGCCCCCTTCTCCTCCCAATATCACAACTCACACAGTCCCTCCTACAGCTGTCCCCTTCACCTCTGAAATGGGAAGGTCTCACCAGGGTGCCATGCCATGCTGGCATCTGAACTCAGTGCACCACTAGGCATATCTTCTCCTACTGAAGTGAGACAAAGCAGACCAGTTAAAGGAAAAGGATTCACAGGCAGACAACAGATTCAGGGTAAGCCCATGCTCCAATTGTTGGGGGACCTGCATGAACCCCAAGCTAAATCTCCTACATATGAGTGGATGGCTTAGGTCCAGCTCTTCTTGTATGTTCTTTGGTTGGTGGTTCAGTCTCTAGGATTCCCAAAGAGTACAGACTAGTAAATTTTGATGGTCTTCTTGTAGAGTCCCTATCCCCTCTGGGTTCTTCAATTCTTCTCCCAACTCCTCAGCAACACACTATTTTAAACATTATTTGTTAGTATGAATTCACACGACACTGGCTCTCTTTAGCAATCACACTTCCTTTATGTTCTTGTTTTAGCTTGAGTTTTTGTTAACTAAAATATCCAATTCAATTTCTGTATGTGATATGCAAGTATCCTTTACATGGCTGTCATAAACAGTTTAGAGCTCTCATCAATCTATCATGTGAAATAATTACCTGAGTGGTGCAGAACTCAATGTGTAGATCATTTGGCCTTAAAGTTGTTGTGATCAACCTATCTTTGCTTCTTGAATGCAAGTCATGATGCACGCATCACTGTGATCCTACTTACATAGAAACACATGATTATTCTAGAATATGTCTGAGGAGTACAACAGTTAAATAAAGGAAATGAATTGTTATTTTACCTACTTCTTTTCACCTTCTGTATGTAACTCCCTTCACCATCCCTATGAATCCCCTTTTTCATTTTTTCTAAGAAATAGATCTCTTGGATCCTGTGATTCCCCTTTATGCTCCTCCTAACTTCTATATTTATCTCCTTCTGCTTCTCTAAGGAACTCCTCTTTTACTACTTTCCTGATCAGATTTCTTATACCCTGATATTTCCTTCTTTATTGTTCATAATTCTATCTCCTGAATATAGTCCTATTTTACATTCCTGGTTCTATAGTTACTACAGGCTATGTCCTCACATCTGAAGATTTGGAGCTAGGAGCCTCCAAAAAGAGAGAAAATATAATATTTGCCTTTGTGGTCTTGGTTACCTCGATCCATATATTTTCTGGTTCCATACATCTATCTACAAAATGTTTTATTTCATTTTCTTTGCAGCTAAATAGTATCCACGGTATATCAACCATACCTTTGTAATCTATTCTTCAGGTGTAGGACATATAAGGTATTTCCATTTTCTAACTATTTTGAATACAGCAGCAATAAAATTCACTGAGCAAATCCCCCCCAGCATTTGTTTTCAGTTTTCCTGTTGATCCTTGACAGCCAGCCACTATTTCTTTAACAAAGTCTATAGATATAATGATTCTCTATATTCACAAGCTTTCGTTATTTTATTGTGTGTTTTGTCTTCAAATTAGACAAATAACTTGGTAGATATGCTGACTACCCTTAATTTATTCATCTATTTTTGTTATTGTTACCTTGGCATAAGTTATAGTTATCTAAAAAGAGGGAATCTCAATTGGAAAAAAACTCCATACATAAGATTGGTCTGTAGGTAAGAGAGTGGAGCATCTTCTTGATTGATGATTGATGTGGGAATGCCCAGCTCATGGAGGGCAGTGCCACCACTGGGTGTTGATCCTGGGTTGAATGAGAAAACAGGCTGGGGAACGGTGTTGAGAGCAAAGAGGTAACCAGGGTTCCTCCATGGTCTCTGCTTCAGTTCCTGCCTCCAAGTCCCTGCCTTGAACTCGTGCCCTGATTTTCTTTAATCAGTGTTAAACTGTCACTGGGATATGCAAGCCAAATAAAACCACTTCCTCTCGAGTTCTTTTTTCACTGAGACAGTGAAACACAGTAAAAAGAAAGTTCCAAATGGGGTGTGTGGAAGACTCTGATGACATTTATATATTCTCTTCTTATAATGATGTCTATGAACTTAGGGTAATAGGAGATTTTTATTCACCTTAAAATATTTTGATGATTTTGTATTTATTTTCTGAAACATTTTAGTTTCTTTTTCCTGCTTTTCCTTCTTCATTTTATTCTTCCCCTTCCTCTTCATCTTTCTCTTTATCCTCCTCTACCTGTTTTTCTTCCCTTATTTTCTGCCACCATTTCCTCTTCCTTTTCTTTCTCCTACATTTGTCAGTGATATGTCATTTAGCTGCATATAAGTGAACATTGTGTTTGGGTAGTAGGAAACTGTTTATTCTGTCTCGCATTACAACAAGGATTCATAAAACTTGGAGCAATGAGCATCTCTGCAGAACCAGCATCCACTGGATAAAGAAACTTTGCTGATGAGGTCTGAGAGTTATACTAGTCAACAGGTAGAGAAATAGTAATTTAGAGTCTAGTTGGACATCATATTCATTTAGTAGAGTAATAGTAGCAAATTCATACCTGAAGCTTGTGAGTCCCCAACAACTACTTCTCAGCCCCATTTGCAATACCATTCCTGTGTGTCCAACTGTGCATTAGATTTAAATAAAGTCAGAAAACAGTTGAATATCCCATAGCATTCATGTCACAATTGTACATTTGAGTATATCTTGTTATGCTGCACTTCATAGTTAGGATATACTGCTGATGAGACACCCCTACCCCCACAACCTACATAGCATCTTCCAGTGCTATGAGAGCAACCCAACGTGAAGCAAGCTTTTGGGGCACTACCAACTTAATTTCTGCCTGTTCTGTAGTGACAATGGTGCCCTTTTTCATCAGTGGACATATCTTCCTAGAAAAGATGTAATTATAGCTCACAGAGTTCACACACAGAGTGCACTGGTGAGTTGTTTGTCAACTCGACACTAGTTAGATCTATCTGGGAAGAGAAAACCCCAACTCAGATATTCTTGCATTGGCTTGTAGGCAAGATAGCTACTTATTTTCTGAATCGGTGATTGAAGTGTGAGGGTCCAGCCTGTGGTGGACTGTACCAACCCTAGGCAGGTGGTCCTGATGGTATAGCAAAGTGAACTTAATAAGCAGCGAGGAGGAAGGCAGAGAGCATTGTTCTCCATTGTCTCTGTTTTAGTTCCTGCCTCTAGGTTACTACCTCAAGTTCTGGCCCTGTCTTCCCCCAGTGATGGACTAAAAATTGTAAGTTGATATAAATCATTTCCTCTCCTGAGTTGGTTTTGGTCAATGTTTTATCACAGCAACAGAAATCAATAGGACACTAGGTAAAACTGCATTGGTAGTAGGAGTACAAAGTTGTAAAGCCACTCTGGAAATTCATGGGCCAGTTCTCAAAACATTCTAAGTAAGTATATCATGTGATACATCTATAGTAACACTGGGCATATTATCAGAGTACTGTATGCCCCACTGTGTAGGTATTTGCTCACCCATGGACATTTTTGTTTTATTCATCATACACAGGACAGCCTAAAGAGCCATCAGCTGATGAGTGTGTGATGAAAATGTGGGGTATAGGCTCAATGGAATATTATTCAGCTCTAAAGAAAAATGAAGTTATAAAAGTTGTAAGGAAAGATATGGGGATTCAAGTAATTATTAGATGAGCATATTAGAGCAGAAAAGTATAAATGAATTTAGAAAAAGAATTTAGGAAAGTAGAAGAGGAAATATAGTTAAAAAAAAAAAAACCCTAACACTAAAGACCTTTAATAATGCCTTATGGAATGCATATTGAAATATATAACATGCATATACACGTTCATGTATACACACATATAGAGATACAGATGACATAAATATATAAATATACATATGCAATGTAGAGATAGACATAAAAAGAAATATAAATAGAATATTCCAATAACAGGAATCGGAGATGGGGATGTGAGGGCATTGGCTTTCCTCGAAAAAAAAAAAAAAAAAAAAAAAAAAGGCTTCAAATAAAATGGCCAAGGCCAAGTATGAATTACCTGTTTTCGACTTGTTGGTCAGAGAGTTCTGATAGACACTGAACGTTACAGACTATCGCCAATGATCTTGTTTCCCTTCTAGAACTTGGTGGCAAGCCCCCATTGAGGAAGCCACCGTAAAACTGAGTCATAGGACATGGAGAAATAAAGCTTGTACTGATCTACAACTTACAACTCTAGTTGCTAGCTTTCATAATACTGAAAAGCTCTAGGCAAGGAGGCAAAAAGCAGTGTGAGATAAACTTCTTTTATTTGTTGTTTGTCAGTCTTTGAATGGTACAGTCTTATGAACGTTCTGTGGGGTTTGATTTAAAATTAATTATTTAAATTTATCTTAACATTTAGACCTTTCCATCATGTGTGTGTATATGTGTGTGTGTGTGTGTGTGTATGTCTGTTACATGTTAGCATGTACCATGGTCACATGTACATGTCAGAGGACAGCTCATTCCAGGGACTGAACCAGGTTGCCAGGCTTGGCAGCACATGCTTATACAAGCTGTGCCATCTTGCAGGGCCCTAAGTTAATGTGATTCTTTTTCCCCTTAGGCTCTATCATACTCAATGAGCTTAACTTTTTAATGAGTTAAGAGATGGACAAGACACATTAGAATGGCTATAAAGTCCATTTAACACATTCTATGTTTTCAAAGGTCATGCTAAAGATGTTCTTTTCACTTCTAATCTCTGTTTTCCTTCCTACTATGTAAACTTTCTTCTTAACAAAAGTGACTAACAGTTATGCTCAATTTCCATGTTCTATTTAGGAATCCCTGACAAGGCTGCATTTGCATATTCTTCAGTAGTTTTCCTGAATGTGTCATCCAGGATCTTTAATACCTGTCCCTTGTCCTATTGCCCAGAATTTCTTATATTGTTCATACCATGATATTCTGCCTATGAACAGGTGTTCATGTAAAATCCTGTGATGTTGAAATTGAAGTCAGCAATCCACAGAATCTAAATGCTCACTCTGGGGGTGGTCAGGGCATGGCTACGTGTCTCATTTGGTCACTGATATGACTGAATTGAGATTCTTACCTCAGGTAAAGTTCTACCATCTGTTGGAAAAGGCTCAAACATCTGCTGACTGATATTTTAATCTTTAATTGGTGACGTTTACTCTGCTTTGTGGCGCTCATGATTCCAAATCGTTTTCTGACATTTGACAGGAAAGGTATGCCACATTAAACTGCTTCCACCTGCTAATGTGGGCTGCATTTTTGAGCAGGGTCAACTGAGGTCCACCATTTGGAAATAGTTTGCAAAAAAAAAAAAAAAAAAAAAAAAAAAAAAAAAAAAAGCCTCAATTCTCTTGGGAAGGATGCCTGTGTACCTTCTGGTTTCTGAATGCTTCAAGGATTAAGTTTGATCTCCCTGTCAATCAACTTGTAATCAACAAGGAAGACGGAATTGTTCTTTTACTAAGCCAAACAAATTTTGAGCAGGGCAGTGTTGGTGCCATTTGATATCTCAGCAGAGAAGTCTTACTGAAGAGTCTGTTGCATGCTGTGTCATTCTCAGGGGCTGAGTGCCTTGATTCCACAGCAAGCACAATGGCTAATTTTGGCCAATGCTGATAACGGCTTTGCTGGAAATGGCACAATTTGCCATCCTCAAAATACATCTGAAGTGAAAAGTTTACTTCCCATGGTTTATGTGTACTGAAACAGGAGGTAAACAAATGCCAACCGTTTTTGAAGATTTTAACTTGTTTAAAATATAATTCAAACCTTGGTATGGCCTTTGAGGTAATTTTACATGTATATTAATATATTTAGTAATTGATAGATGAGATTGGAATGAGGAAAGAAAGTTCAAAGATTCAAAGACAAGAAAGTCTTTGAATAGTTCAAAATCAGATTCCACAAATATTAGAAATGTGTGTGTGTGTGTGTGTGTGTGTGTGTGTGTTGAGAGTAAATGTCAATCACCATATCTTCTGCTTCTTTCTACATTATACTTTTTTTGAGACAGGGTATCTCACTAAGATGATTGCTATTTCAGCTAGAATGGTTAGGGACTGCATATGGGATTTGCCTGTGTCTGTCCAACACACTCACCCTCTAAGTGCTACGTACAGACAGGGTTACAGAAGCCGTGTTGAGCTTTTTTGCATGAGTCCTGCGAACCTGAATATAGCTCGTCATGCTTATGCAGCAAATACTTTGCATAGGGAGTCATCTCCCAAACGTCTGCATTCATCTTTTGAAGCATTAATGGAGTTAAAGAAAAGCTAGCCCAAGGCTGGGCTGGCAGCTGAAGCTCAGAGGATGTTCAAGAGCATTTGTATTATTCAAGTGGCATGCACATTTACTCACTTCAAATGATTTTCCAGGGGGTTATATTAATCTTCAGTAGAAAGATGCTAGTATATAACACAACTGAACTCCATACTTACTATACTATTTCAATCAAATTTATCACAACAAAAAAATATCATAATTTTTTGAGGAATCTTGGAAGCTTCTTGTTTTGGGAATTCAGGATAAAGAACTCAGTCATGATTTGATTTGATGCTGCTGTTCTACGGCACAGCACAATCCGGCATTGTAGCTGGAACAATGGAAGAGAGGTCTTAGAGCTATCTATGAACAGGAACTTCCAGGGAGGATCTCCAAAGAACAAGACAGATTCATAGGATTACTGATATCATTTATTCTCTTAATGATATATTTTTGTATATGTCTTCTTTCCAAGATATAGTTACTATTGCTGTGATGAAACACCATGGCTGAAAGTAGCTTGGAGTGGGCAGTGTTTATTTGGATTATAACCTGGAAGCATAGTGCTTCCAGATCATAATCCATCACTGACAGAAATCAGGGCAGGAACTCAAACAGAGCAAGAGATGTTGAAGAGGCCATTGAGGGGTACTGCTTACTGCCTTGCTCGTCATGGGTTGTTCAGACTGATTTCTTTTAGAATCCAGGATCACCAGCTCAAGTATTATACCACCCAGAATGGGTTATACCCTCTCCCATCAATGGATTTTTTTTTTAAATACCAAACATCTAGATCTTATGGTGGCATTTTCTCAATTGAGGATTCCTCCTTTCAGATGACTCTAGGTTGTGTCAAATTGACATAAAACTATGCAGGACAACTGAATGCTTGTCACCATGTGACACAAACATATCACTGTTAAATCATAATCATTCCTTTCTTGTTAATCCTCAACATCACACATTAACATGTATATCACAATATAAAACAGTTTACAAACTTAAAATGTTCTACAATCTTTATAAATTCAAACACTTTAAAATTCCATCTCTTTGAAAAATCCAGAGTATTTTCTAAAACGTAAAATCTGTTTTAAAAATTTAGTTTATCAATTGTTAGCTCCCATAAAATCATAAATTAGCCAAATACTTCCTTACTTTAAAAGGGGAAAACCAGGGGCACAGTTACACTCAAATAAATAACTCAATATCTGATGTCTGGGATCCACCCAATCTTCTAGGCTCATTCCTCCGAAGGGCTTGAATTATTTTCTGGCTCTGCACACACAGATTGTCTGCTAAACTCAGTCCAGCTGCACCCCATACCTGTTGCTGCCATAAGTGATAGTCCCATAATACTGGCATCTCCAAAAATCTGGGGTCTTCCACTGTACCTGAGCTGTACTTTCAGCAATAGCATTAAATGGGCTCTCCCAATGGTGTGAAGCCTCAAGTTTTCTTCATTACTCCTTCAATACTGATGTTCAAATGCTACTTTTGTTGAAACGTTATTCACAGACTTCTCTGGCTTTTCACGGTATCAAACATCAACTGTTCTTTATGATCCATTAATCCCTTCAAAACATGTCCTACTTGGGAGACTCTGTTTGACCTTAACGAAGTTTGAATGCCAGTATAAGGTGCAGCCTAGGCCACTACTGAACATAGCTTGTATGTACAGACTCCAAGAAAACATTACCCAGAGAATTTCACTTCAATGATACTGGTTTCCTCTCAATCATCTCTTGTCAATCACCACTGATTTCTCAGTTCCAATGAACCAGCATCAATTGCCCAAGTAAAGGATCCACATTAGTGTTTCTGGTTTCTTACCTGTGTTAGTGACAGCTGATTCTTCAGCCTCAGCCAGCCAGGACCATAGATTTTTAATTCAAAATAACAGACAGCCCTGATAAGAGTTATTATGGTAATCTGAAACTTAGTAAGCCAGGCTTCCATCATCTGCACTGGTCTCAACACTCCAATCTTCAAAGCTCTGACAGAACATCCCACTGAGCCCTCAACACTCAATGTTTCTTCTAGCCTGATGTTCCAAAGTGACTCCACAACTTGCCCAAAAATATGATTAGGTTTGTCACAAGAGCCACCAAATGTATTCAGATTCACATGCAACTCTCAAAGCAATTTCAATGACAGATAGCAATAATTGCTCAGTGCATGGTTATGCAAACTTTACTTCAACAAAAAGAATTTCAGTAGAAACTTTTAAAATAAAATACAAAAGTCCATTTTTCCCAGACAGGGTCTTTCACAGAACCTGAAGCTTGCTATTTTGGCTATGCTGGATACACATATTCTGTGGAGTTACTTTGCTCTGTCCTCCACAGTTTGAGTTACAGTCAAGCACTGCTATGATCAGCCTACATAGGTCCTGGAGAGCCAGATGCGGGTCCTCGTGCTTCTATAGAAAGCATTTTACCAACCAGGTTTTCAAGCCTATCTGTCAATGTTTTTAATCAAATGAATTTCAGTTGGGTAATTATATTTAATTAAGCATTTAGATTCTTCTTGTATTCTTTCCAATCAAATATATTTGAGCTGGAGATGCTGGATGCTTCTTCATGAGCACCAATTAGGTGTTGATTTTTAAGGGTAGCTTGTGGCAGAAATTTCCTGCCCAATGTATTTGCAGCGGGGGCTCTGTCATTGGACAGGGAAGACGGAGCTGAGGTAGGAGTTGGGAGGAGAGAAAAATGCAGGGAGAGAGGAAGAGGGGAACAGGAGAGAGGTAAGATGGTGACAGACATATACACGTGTCTCTAGCCGTCTCCAGTAGTAATTCATATCAGAAGGTTAGATAATTGTGAGGGCATCTTGTGTATTGAGTATTTGCTGATATATAAATCTATTTGGAAACACAGCAACTGGTAGCTACAGAAGTAAGCTGGAGAACAGCCCAGTGGAACCAGCTTGGAAGCTCTGACCCTGCTGGAGAGTTGGCGGTAGCATGGGAAGTCTGTGCGTTATCTTTTCTAATACCTCCCACTACAGTAGCTCTTGTTCCATTTTAATCCCATAAAAGAGTATTACTGAGTTGTGAAATGCTGTTATTTGTTACTCTACTCTTAGGGATCTTAGACAATGTGAGTCCCCATATTATGCTGGACACTTATCAAAGCACCTCAGGTTATTTTAATGCTCATACATATACTCTATCAATACAAGAGTAGATTCTGTTCCTAGTCTTGACCCAGGTTATCGTTAGTGACCTGATTCACTACTGTGGCAAACTATTTGACAAAAGTGGTTGAAGTAAGGGTTACTTTGACTCACAATTTGAAGTTCCAGTCATTCTGTCATTGTAGGAGAGGCACGATGACAGGAACACAAGATAGCTGGTCACATTTCATTGCATTCAGAAAATAGGAGTGATAAATGTTGATGCTCAACTGGCTTTCTCCTTTTGCTACAGTTCTGGTTCCCACCCTATGAAATGCTCTTGCCTACCTTAAGATGATATAACTGTAAGGCTCATCATAGTTAATCCAATTTAGAAACTCCCTCACAGACACTTCCAGAACTCTGTCTCCTAGTTGATTCTAGATCCTGATGACCTCAGTCAGGAGGAGGTGCTCATGAGTCCTCCCAACTTCCACACTTCAATGTTCACTGGAATGACCTTTTGTGAGTGGGTCATGGGCAGGTATCTACAGGTGCTATAAGTCCATGAGTCCATGATTCTTGACATGTCTGAAAGATACTGCTTCTCTCTGGACTTCCCTGACTTTTGGCTCTTACAGTCTTTAGGCCCCTTCTTCTATGCTGTTCCTTGATCCATGGGAGTAAGGAATGTGATAGAGACTAGATGTTGCATTTATGGCTAAGCACTGTAAGGTTGCTCTCACATTTAGATTCGTTGTGAATTTCTGTGTGGATTACCAACTAGTGAGCAAAGAAATTTCTTTGAACTTGGTGTGACAGTCACACTGATCTACAGATACAGACATACAAATTGAGAGGGGAGTTTGATAACATGTCCAATTAGCAAAATAATAGTTATAGAAACTTCAACCGTAGATCCTTTGTCAGATTACAGTAGGAGTCAAGTGTTTCCTGCAGGAGAGAGTGGATAAAATTCAATCGGAAAGTGACTAGTTATTCTCCATAAGATTCACACCCTTTTCCCCCCCAGTTCAATACGCTTTCATCTCTTAATAGCAAGTGTTTTCTAAGGTCCTCAATCCAGCTCAATGCACTCAGCTTAGGTCTTCAGTTTACAACAATACACTCAAGCCTCAGCACAATTTTCTTTGTGGCTTTAGAAATTGGGGAGTGTGATTTGCTTAGGCTGCTTATGGTGGTACTCTGCTTCTTGCCAGAATACTGCTTTCCATAGACAGATAGAGAATATTTACCTTCCTTCTACTGTGTCACTTTATGTGACTGTTGTTTGTGAAAGTCTGATGTGGCATATAATCACTGTTTGCAGGAGTGTCTGTGTGTCTGTGGTGTGTGTGTGTGTGTGTGTACATGTGAGTAGAGTTACCCATAGTGTAGAGGTACCCATAGAGTCCACAAGAGGGTTTAGGAAGCCCTGGAGCTGCAGGTAAAGGCAGATGAAATGAATGCTGAGAACTTCCTCCCAAAGACCAGCAAATTCTCTTAAAAATTAAGCTATCCCTACAGTTGTTTCTTATCAGTTCTTATAACCATTGGGTTCATGTAGCTCCTTTAATTACCTTAATTCAGGATCTATGTGTGCAGTCTCTGTCTCTCTCTCTCTCTCTCTCTCTCTCTCTCTCTCTCTCTCTCTCTCTCTCTCTCTCTCTCTCATATAGAGAAATATCTTTGACTATCATTTGCCATCGAAACTTCTTTCCTCATTGGATGGTCTCAGAACCCTTGTCCAGTATTATTTTAATCACATGTTGGAAAGATTATTTCTGAGCTCCCATTTTATTTTGTTTGCTTGTACTTGTACTGTTATAACATGACCACTCTGTTGGGGTACTGTAGCTTTTGTAACCAAGCTATAGTTTGAAAGAATTAACACATCATATTTTCTGTTATTTTTCAGTATTGTTCTGGCTATTCAAAAATTTTTGAGACTACATAATTTTTTCCTAATTATGCAAGAATAGTCCATTGAGATTTTGATCATCAGTATTACACTGAGTCTGTGTGATCCAATTTGAGTAATATTTACATATTAAAACTCCCATCCGTGAGCATGAAATGTGTTTCCATTCAGTCTTACTACATTGAATGCCTTTCACCAATGCCTTTGCAATTTTCATTACACGTTTTATTTTACCCAGCTTTCAGTTTCTGTCACAAAATGCATTAGATAAATCAAATTATTAAGAGAAAGGAGACATTTTGGATCATGGTTTGGGAGATTTCTGTCCATGATTACATGGCCCAATCACTTTGGTGAGAGAGAACATCATAGCAAGAGTAGACATCAGAGAAAAAAATGCCCTCTTTATGAAGACCAGGAAACCAACAGAGAGAGGAAGGACTATGATTCCAGTATCCACTTCTGTGGCACACCCACTGACAGGAAGCAGCCTTTTAATAGATCCATCATTTCCCATAATAGCAAGCTTCTAACACCTCGCCCCTAGGAGACCTGTAGATGACAAACATCCAAAAATGTCATTTAAATTCTTGGTTACTTCTTCAGTTTTTGTATTTATAAAACTCACATCATCTAACTTTGTAGTACATGCCATTACATACTGAAGCATTTCGTAGGCCCAATCTTAAATGCTTTCTTTTATTGAAAATAGATTTATGATACAATATCTTCCAATTACAGTTTCCAGTTCTCCTTCTCTTCCCAGGTTCTCTCTACCTTCCTTCCCATTCAGATCCTCACTAGTTCTTTAGCTCATGGGAAAACAAACAGGCATCTATGGAATAATAATAAAATATAATAATAATAACATAAAATAAGATAAATTAAAGACAACTCAGAATATGACAAAACAAGGAACAGTAAAAAGCACAATGGAAAAACACGGTACACATATGAATAAAATTTCTGATTTTAAAAATCATTTTAATACTATTGTTGTGTTAATTCTTTATCATATCATTTATTAGCATGTGAAAATACAATTGAATTTTTCTATGTTGCCTTTGTATTAAGTTTGCATTCTTTTGCAGAATTTATTTACTACTTTTAATACTTTAAGATTATTTCCAGTAAATTCTTTCTTTTTTTCTTTTCTTTCAGTAATTCATTCATTTATCATTTAATTTTTATTTTCAAAACAGTGTTTTTCTGTGTTCTGTGTAGTCCTGGTATTCCTAAAACTCTCTCCGTAGACCAGTTTGGCCTCAAAATCAGAGATCTACCTCACTCAACCTTTCAAGTGCTTGGATGAAATGTATTTATTACCATTGCCCAGCTAATGTGTAACCCAAGTTGTCTTCAAACTAGTGATGCTCCTGCCTCTGCCTCCTTCAACAAATATGCCTGGAGAACATCATCACAACTGGCCAGTAGATTCTTTAGGAATATTTACTTGTAAAATCATAGCATCTCTGAACAGACATGATTATTAACTCCTCTTTCCAAAATGAGAATTTCGAATACATATGTATGTTTTGTATCTCTTTATCATTTTTTCATTTGTAAATTTAATTATGTTTGGAGGTTTTTTTCTCTACTTTTTGTTTGTTGAGTGGTTTTTAATATAAAACATATTTAATTCTGCCAATATTTTTGCTTAATATTTCTTGAGAACTTTATACATGAATGAATACTGCATATATATATATAAAATCATTCCCATACTACTCTCTACCCTTCAACTTCTCCCAGGTACCCACTTGTCAAGCACTTTTAGCACCTAAGCTTAAATGACCATATCCTGCTTTCCTTGACCAGTCAACATCTATTATTTTGAATTAAACCATTTTCACTCATTGTTTACTTTGAGTATAGGTTTTTTATTTTAATTTACTTTCTTCAACTAGCTTGGGCTTGATTTATTCTGTTTTATAATTCCTCAAAATATAAAATTAAGTTGTCCTTTTAAGACATTTCCCATCTTTTAACTGAAATATTTCTGGCTATATTTGTCCCTATGATGACTGCTTTTGCCTTTTTTTCAAATGGTTTGGTATATCTTGTTTTCATTTGTATTCATCTTCAAGTGTTTTCCAATATATCTCAATATTCATATTTATCCACTAATTGTGACTATGCTATTCAAATTTCATAGTTTAAAAAGACTTCCCAATATAATTATATTATTGACTTCTAGCTTCACTACATTTGGAGAGAATAATTTATGTTGTAATTCTGTCGAGACTTAACTTGTAGCCTAATGTGTGATCTATTCCTGAAAACACCCTAGGGGCACACGGGAAGAAAATCTATTCTAGGAGTTTACATCTAATGTCTTGTAGGCTTCTCACTGTTTAAGTCCTCTTTTCATGACTTATGCTCTGTCACTATGTAAAATTCATTACTTCAAATGTAATACTTATGTAAAGTAAAATGCATTAATATATGCATATAAAATACATCATTTATAGATAACAGTGTCATCCATGACCTCAGATATCCTCTCACAGGTATGGAGAACCACTGGAGCTACAACTTTTTTCTCTCAGTAGAAATATCATTTTGTATTGTTTTAATAAATTCAAGTCTTGAAATGATAATCAAAGTGAGCCTCTTGTAGAAAGTATCTTAGGGATATATTGTTTTTAATCTATTTATTTAATGTGTGTATTTTAAATTTTTCAATTAAGATACAATGGCATTACTTCCCTCTTTCCTGTCACTCCTCCAGCTGCCCCATGTCCCCTCTCATCCCTCCCAAGATGCCTTCACTCCCTTCAAACTGATAACCTCTTTTGATTATTTTCATTACATACATATAAATGCATAAACAGAAATACAACCTAATGAATCTACTTAGTAAGGATTCTGGGTTTATAATTTCTAGGCTAATCACTCTCTCTCTCTCTCTCTCTCTCTCTCTCTCTCTCTCTCTCTCTCTCTGTGTGTGTGTGTGTGTGTGTGTGTGTGTGTGTGTGTGTCCGTCCAGATTAATGACTGGGGGTTTGGCAACCTATGTAGGAGTTTGTTCTTGAAGGCATCTGATTCTCTTTTTCTCAGCAGCCATTGACCACTCTTTATCTAGGTCCTGGACCATGTGGAATTTTCCATCTGATTGGAATGCCAACTGTTGTCATTGTGCTGTTTTTGTTCAGGCAACTATACTATTGAAAGCTCATGAGTATATTTACTCTGTTATGTATAGGGGACAAGATCTGTCAAGAGGTCTCCTTGGCATCTGGCTCTTTTTCTTCCCCCTCATCTTCTTATCCCTCCTCAAAGAATTTTCTTTCTGCAATAGATGAAGCATATTAAAGAGACACATACCTATTAAAAATGGAGAGAATAAGTCATTTAGTGGAGGGGTTCCCATTCTAAGCTGATATATCTGTAACGCAACCCTAAACCTAAGATTCAGGGACAATCCATGTCTTTCCATTGGAATATTTAATCTAATTAACACTGAAACTTAAATGAACTTACACTGAAACCTACTTAAGTGAACATTAAAACTTATGTTGAAGTTTATGTACAGCTACCTTTCTCACTCACTTTAACATATACTTTCCACATGTCTTATAGTATCTACATTCCTCATTCTGGAATTAAGTTTTGTATTTATTTTATATTTTGTCCTTGTGTGCTTTTGCATGTGTGGCACCTGTTCTTTTCTGTGGCTTGGTGGGTTTTATTACTTCTAATATATTAAAGTTATAATACCTTTATTTATGGCAACTTAATTTTAATAATATACAAACTACTGCCTTTCTCTCAACTCCTTGAAGTTTCAAATGTCATCTCATAAATTAGATTTTATAAAGGATTCTCAGATAACATATTTTTCTTTTGCTTTCTCTGGCTTCCAAAATATCTGTTGGTATTTTTTTGAGGGTTTCTTCTGTGTGATGAAGAAACTTTCTTTGTAATTTATTTGTTTTTAAGACATATTTAAGTAATGTAATAGTTTTGCCAGAAATTGTGATTTTAGATCAGGCTGGCCTCAAACTCACAATATTTACTGTGCCCTCCAAATTTTATGATTGAAAGTATATGCCTCCATATCTGATTTTTTGAAGCTTTTAGCCATGGTCCTTTGTTTTCAAAAAGTGTAATGATAATGTGTCTCGAGGTGGTTCTATGGATTCATGATCTTTTGGGGCTGTTATACTGATGTCTTTTTTCAGAAAACTTTTGCTGCATCATTATTTCTAGCCCCATCCTTTCTCATTACTTTCTTGGGATCCATGAGTGAGTATATACTTTAGTCACACAGGTACCTGAGGCCCTCTATATTTCCCCTGAGTGTTTCTTTTTTGTGCTTCTGTAATAATTTCCATTGGTCTACTTTTAATTATTTTCTTCTACCTAATCCGACTAGCCTATAAATTTTTGGACCTTTTCCTTCAGTTACTGTTGTTATCATACTTAGAAACTGTAGTTGCATATAGTGTCGTGTATTTGTACTGATATTTCTATGACTTCACACATCATTTTCTTCACTTTCAAAATATGTGCTTTTATGTATTTTTTTTTAATTTTGAGACAAAGTCTCTGCAAGTTCATGACTGCCTATAACTCACTATATATCTGAAGTTGACCTTCAGTTCATGAACTTCCTTTATCAATCTTCTGTGTGCTAGGTTTACCCCAAAATACCAACATGTTTGGCTCCTCTAGCTCCTTTGTCAATTTTAATTTTTGGAAGTCATATACATGCTATCATCCATTCCAGGAAAGTATTCTACCACTTATATAATACCCTAAGCCTTTTGGTGTCTTTATTTTTTTTAATTTATTTTTTATTGGATATTTTATTTACATTTCAGATGCCATCTCCTTTCCCCATTTCCCCTCCCTAGAAAATACCTATCCCATGCCCCCTTTTCCTTTTGGCTTTTATACAATTTTTTAAAATGTTAATCAAAGGCTTTATAAGTTTGGTAATGCTCAATCAGAAGTGTAACTCAATACCCAACCTAGATATATCAACTATCTTTGTCTGGTGGAGACACGTGAACATCTGCCTCCATGTCCCCCCTCTTTCTCTCTCTTTCTCTCTCTTATCACCTAGCTTCTCCTTTCCTTCTTCTCCTCCTCTCCTTACTCCTTCTCTTCCTCTCAGTACTCTTCCCACTTTAGCTCCTCCTACATATTACCCTCCCTGTTAAAATGAAACTTTTCTCTCAAAATGCAATTAGAGCATAATTATACCAATTTGTACCAGTGATGTACAAGATAGTCCTAATACCCAGTCCATCATTTTGTTGACTAACCAGAACCTCTGTTATCTCTCCTGACTAAAACACTTAGTTCTGAACCTGGCTTTTTTTCTTGGCTTTAGAATGAATGTCAGCTGAAAACCCTCCACTCAAATCTTTTCTTGCAAAGTAAATAGCTAGGATTGACTATGAGACTATGAGTTTTCAACCCCATCAGAAATCCAGAATGATTGAGTTAACAGTGACTTTAACATGTTTGTCTTGTAAATTTAGAACATTTTCAGATATTAATTTTCATTTGATTGCTTATTTGAAGTGTTCAGCCTGCTTTCTATTAAGTCTTATTGTATGCCTTCCTCAAAAACTAAGAAACAAATCAGGTAATAACCACAAGTCATGCAAAATATCATGGTTTAACTCTAATCAAGCATGTGAAAGGTCTGAATGATAATAACTTCTTGTCTTTGGAGAAAAAAACTGAAGATGGAAAGATCTCCTTTGCTTTTGGATCAGTAGAATTAACATAGAAAAAATGGCCATCTCACCAAAAGCAATTTATAGATTCAATGCAATCCCCATCAAAACTCCAACAGACCTTGAAAGAACAGTACTTAATTCTTATGGAAAACAACAACAGCAACAACAACAAAACAAAACAGGAGAGCTAAAAAATAATCCTGTACAATGAAAGAACTTCTGAAGATATTACCACCCTTGATTTCAAACTATAGCACAGAGCTACAGTAGTAAAAATGATGTAGTATGGCGTAAAAACAGTCCAGTTGAAAATGGAACAGAATCAAAGACACAAAGGTAAATCCACACATCTTTGGACAACTGGTTTTTTACAAAGAAGGCAAAATTATACAATAGACAATAAATAAATGGTGGTGGTCTAACTGGATATCTGCATGTAGAAGAATGCAAATAGATCCATTTCTATCACCCTGCACAAAACTCAAGTCCTCCAGCACCATGCCTTCCTAGATGCTGTCATGCTTTCTGTTTGGTCCATAATAATGAGTTAAACCTCAGAACAGTAATCTAGCTCCAATTAAATGTTGTTTTTTTATAAGAGTTGCCTTAGTCATGGGTATCTTTACAGCAAAGTGGATCAAAGACCTCAAAATAAGATACAATAAACCTGATAGAAGAGAAAGTGGGAAATTATTGTGAGTCCATTGGTTGGCACAGGAGACATCTTCCTGAAGAAACTGCCAATAGCTCAGGCACTAAGATTGACAATTTATATATGGAACTGCATGAAAATGAAAAGCTTCTGAAAGGCAATGGCACTAGTAATAGGACAAAACAGCAGCTCAGAGAATAGAAAAATATTTTCACCAACCCCATATGTGCGAATGGGCTAATTTCTTGCATGTATAAAGAACACGAAAAAAAAAAAAAAACTAGACATCATCAAACCAAATGAACAAATTAAAAATTGGTTACAAATCTAAACAGAGAATTCTCAGCAGAGGTATTTCAAGTAGTTGAGAAGCACTTTTAAAAAAAATTCAACATCCTTAGCCATAAGAGAAATGTATATCAAACTATGGGTGTCAAATAAGTTTGGCTTCAGGAGTGGCACTTTTAGGAGGTGTAGTCTTCTTGGAGTAGGGCTAGCCTTATTGGAGGAAGGGTATCACTGTGGGGCTTGGCCTTGAGGGCTTCTTCCTAGCTTCCTGAGGATTACAGTCTTCTCCTGTTTGCCTTTTGAAAAAGATATAGAACTCTCAGCTCCTCCAGCACCATGCCTTCCTAGATGCTGTCATGCTTTCTGTTTGGTCCATAATAATGAGTTAAACCTCAGAACAGTAATCTAGCTCCAATTAAATGTTGTTTTTTATAAAAGTTGCCTTAGTCATGGGTATCTTTACAGCAATGGAAATTCTAAGATAGGATGACTGAGGTAAAACACACACACACAAACACACACATGCACACACACACAAGTGTCAGCTGATGCTGGAGAGGATGTGGAGCAAAATGAACACATCTCCATTGCTGTTGAAAGTGTAAATTCATACAACCACTTCTGAAATAACTATCATAGTTTCTCAGAAAATTGGTAGTTTATTGAACTCAAGTCAGCTTTACTACTCCTAGGCATATTTCCAAAGGAAGCTCCATCCTAACACAAGAACATTTGCTCAACTATGTTTATACTGACTTTTTTTCTAATAGCTAAAAACTGGAAAAAAAAACCTATATAACCTTCAACAACTGAATGGATAATGAATATATGGCACATTTAAACAATTGAGTATTACTCAGCTGTTAAAAATAGCATAATGAAATTTGTAGGCAAAGGAATCATACCTAGAAAACAATCATCCTGCATGAGGTGATCCATACCCAGAAAGACAATCATGGTATGTATTCACTTATAAGTGAACATTAGTTAAAAAGTGAAGAATAATCATGCTATTGGGGATGCCCAGTAGATGTTTCCATGAATTGGGAACTGACATAACGAATTATCCAATAAGATGGATTACAATTGGGGTACCAAGAAGGCTTACAGGATGATGGAAAGCGGTGCTTGCCACTGGGATACACAAAAAAGCTTGGGAACTGGGAGCAAAGAAGGATCCACCACAGCAGGCAGTCTGGTGTGTAATTGGGATTGGAAGAGACATAGGGGAATGAAGATTGACTAGTTGATTTCTTGCTCCCAAGAAGTACCTATAGGAGCCTGACAGAGGTGGCGCACTCCTTTAATCCCAGCACTTGGGAGGCAGAGGAAGGTGGATTTCTGAGTTTGAGGACGACCTGGTCTACAGAGTGAGTTCAAGGACAGCCAAGGCTATACAGAGAAACCCTGTCTCGAAAAACAAAATAAAACAAACAAACAAAAAAAAAGCATAGAAGTTTGAGAAGAGGGGATGAAGTAGCAGAGGAAGACTGTAGATGATCTTCCTGTGTGATCTGCTAGAAGTGGAGACAGAGGAAAAGGAAGTGCTATACCAGTATATGATTGGCTACAAAGCTTTCTATAATATATAATAATTATATTCTTCACCTCTCCCAATCCTTTCTACCCACCAAAGTCTATACTTTTTCTCTTCAGAAAGAAAGAACAGAACAGAAAAGTGATCTTTAAAGAACCAACTAGAAGCAAAAAAGAAAAATAAAGTCAATACTGGCACCAAAGTGAGAGTAACCAGCCACTGACAGGCTTCAAGGTTCACTACATGAAATGGAATCCATGTCTAAAACTGCTCAGGTGACCAGGAACCTGAGACTAGATAAGCTACATATCTGTAGCAGGAAAAGTTGGGAGGAGCTAAGGTGTGAGGAGTAAGGAGAGGAAGAGGAGGAGTAAAGAGAGGAAAAGGAGAAGGAAGAGGAGGACTGAGAGAGAGAGAGAGACAGAGATGTAGGAGAATAGAGGGCCATGCTTGGACCTAGAGCAGTCCTGGGTAACAACTTATATCTAGGATTGTTACTTGATTAACACTTCCAATTTTGTGGGCATCTTGTTATTGAGCATAAGCAAACATATAAAGCCTTTGGATAATCATTACGCATTAGAGTCTCATTTTGTAGCAGGTACCACAGGGATGGCAGGATGGTCTGGGATCAGCCCAATCTGTGGAGATAGCATGAAAGATTGGCAGAGCCATCTCCCACACTGGTGTCCCCTGGGTGCCAGGGCTGGTGTTTCTGGCTGGCTGTTCCTAGCTGTGGCACGAACTTGACCTCTGGCCGTTTCTAGCTGAGGCATACATGTGGCAAAGGCCATGGAACATGGCGGCAGAGCTAAGCAGAGCCACCACAGCTTAGATAGTTGGCCCAAGAAAATGAGTTTTAAATATCTCCTAGGGGGAGAAAACACATTCCTAGAGAGGGAAAAACAAATAAGATTGTTCTGTTAAGGGAAATAATTTCTAACATTTTGCTCTACTCCAAACACTTTGCTCAGTCATTATCAGAGAAGTGTCTTTCTTCAGTAGACAGGAACAAATACAGGGATCCATTTTAGGCAAGATACAAAGAGAGATCCTGAAATAACAGTCCTAATTGTATGTCTCCATCAAATACCTTCCCTTGGGCTGAGGGAGCTTTGTGGAAGAAGAGGCAGAAATATTGTAAAGGCCTGTACAGATGGAAGATATCAAAGAAACAGGCCTTCTAGATAGAAGAGGGATGGTTTAAAAATGAACTTACAGAAACCATGGCAGCATGCTCAGCGCCCTCATTAGTCAAAACAAGATGAGATCCTAGCATTTAGAAGTGAAGTGGATACAAGCCCCCATCCCTAACCCAAAAACTATCTCTAATTGACAACAACTGGAAAAAAAAAAAAGGTTTCTCCAACGAAGTCTCACAGAGTATACAAACCACACTTAAGTGCAGGACCCATGCTTAGTAGTAGATGGCCAACACAAAAAATTCACTCGGTGCTAATTTTGGAGTGTTTTTATCTTATAATGCTTTGTCTGGACAGTTTTTGTTGTCGTCATTGTTGTTGTTGTTACCTTATGATTCTTTTGATTATATAGTGTTTCTGATTTTATGAGATTTATGAGTCTCTGCATCTGCATGCATTTCTTATGCTTTTTCTTTGCTGCTTTTTCTTTTTGTTTTTAGCTGCCTATTAGTTTTCTAATATGAGTAAGGAAGAAAAGGTGTGGTACCTAAGGAGGTATAGAGAATCTGGGAGGAGCTGATGGAAGAGAAACCTTGATTGAGATATTGATGGAAGTATATTTCAATATAATTAAAATTAAAATAAAAAAAAGTGCAGGAAAACAGTGGGAGATGGAGAGATAAAATAGAGATAGATAGATAGATAGATAGATAGATAGATAGATAGATAGATAGATAGATAGGCAGGCAGACAGACAGACACAGACAGACAGAGACAAACACAGAATTCTGTTTTATACTGGCCAACTATTCTTGGGCATAAAGCCTACCCTAAAGAGTGGTTGATATACCCAGTGACATTCCATTGGAGTAACCTGATTTTCTCTTTCATAGCAGTTACCAATTACAGATAGCTTTGTTGTTAGGAGTAGGACTTTATGTCCATTGCATCTTTTCAGTGATGAAATTTTGTTTGAACCTGTACAGGTCTTGCACATGCAGTCACAGTCTCTGGGTGTTCATATATGTATTAGTTCTGCTGTGTCTGGATTCTACTTTTTCCTTAGAGTCTTCCCCTCCTCTGGTATTTATAACTATTTCTTCCTCCTCTCCCATAGATCCTTGGGCCTTGAAGTGGAGGGATTTGATTAAAAAAACAAAACAGACATAAAAAAAAAAACATCCTATTTGGGATTGAGTGCTTCAAAGTATGAAAGTATGTGTGCTATGTTTACACAATGTAATATTATTCAGATGGTAAGGAAAAGTAAAATTATAAAATTTGCAGGTAAATTGATGGGTTAGAAACAATCATCTTGAATAATCTAGACACAAAAGGCAAATATTCCATGTTTTCTCTTATATGTGGATGTAAGTTGTGTGTGTGTGTGTGTGTGTGTGTGTGTGTGTGTTTTAGTCCCAATAACTATAGAAATTAGGCAGCTAGTAAGAGGCAGAGAGGATCTGCTAAGCAAGGAGCAATAAATTGTTATAGAGATTATAAAGAGATAAGAGGACAAAAAGAGGAGAGGGATGGTATAGCAGAGTTAAGAAGGGAATATGAGGAGGAGTAACTAGCACAAAAGGCCTTTGAAATGCCATATTAAAGCCTACTACTGTAGAAGCTTCCTAAAATATCTACACATATGAAAGAACTATAAATGAAATCATCATATTATGGTGAAACCATACCTCAAATAGACACCTTGTACCACTAAGTAAAAAACCCCAGTGCCAAGAATGAGTTATATCTTGCACAGTTATTGGCCAAAGGAGTCCCACAGACACTACCTCAAACATCACAGGCTACTGTCAAAGGTATTATAACTTTCTATAACCTGAAGGTAAGAGCTTATAGTTGACAAAACAGAAATAGTTCTAATGTGACATATCAATTCTGAACATTTTCTGAAGGATAATAGTATATTTCATGGTGGCTTAAAATGTTAAAAGACATTAGAACTTTCAAGTTAATCTTACAAAACAAATACAGCCACCCATGTGCACACACACACACATCACCACCATCACCTCCACATCCTCATCATCATCTTTACTTTTAGAGTGGGTATTTTTTTTATCTTTTCTGAATAGGCTAGCCAAATGGTCTAACAATTTAATAAACCTGCTGGTAATATCTATTGTCTTTGTAAATTTTTTATTTGCTGAAGAGTCTAAAAGATTTCTCTAGTGTAACTATCTTGAAGGCTATGAATCAATCAATCCATACAAGCAAACATACTGTTAAACTTGATTTAACTAAAGAATCTAGGAGAAACCTTAAAGCCACACCATCTAATAACTTGTAATATAAAACAGCATTGCTTTTTATGTTAGCATCATTAATTATCTTTTGAAACAATAGCAAATTGGTTGGAGAGTCATAGATCTTCATTTATAAGACAGAGTGGAATAACAATATGATATGAAATAGCATGATTTATTGAAGTTGGAATTTCTATAAAAGGGTGAACAGCTTTCAAATCCAGTAAGAACTATCTTTGATTATCACATTTGATCTGGTGGGAACTACCATTTTTTCATGCCAAAAGGTATATAATATCACTTGTGCAAAGTCACCCATGACTTCCTGCCCATCCAGACTCTGAATCATTTATTCCCACTCTTGCTTTGAAAACGTGTGTGAACAAGGATGTTTCCCAGTGTTTCTAAACTGGCTGCCCATGAAGCAAAACAGGGAAAGACTTAAACTTCAAAATTGCCAATAATGAGCAATCATTACTCAAATTACTCTAAGCACTGATTAGGTTTAAAGTAATGAAGAAACTACCATAATCAATCATAATCAACCCAAAGGAACTCAATCTGTGTGGAGAGACCCTACCAATTGGCTGAGGGCTCCATCTACAGGGTTCTAGGGGCAGGTGAGCAGCAGCACCATACGTCACTAAGTGCTTCTGTAAGCTGCCCATCCCGCATCCAGCACCATCTCAGAACTCCGAAGTGAGGTAATGTGATTTCAAGGTCAGTTTTTTACCCTCCTTTTTCCCCCCAAACAAGCTGAATATCGTTCAATATTGTTGACTCTAAATCTCTGTTAAACTACATTTTAAAGATTTCTTAATTTTATTTTTGCCTGCATGTATGTATGGGCATCATATTGTTGCTTGATAAATGTACAGAACTGGAGTTAAAGATGGTTATATATCATAATGTGGGTAATGGGAACCAAGCCTGTGTTTTCTTCAAGAGTAATCAGTGCTCTTAAACACTGAACAATCTCTACAGTCTTCATTAAAATGAATTTGAAAGAAATATAAAACTGTCCAGAAGTATTAATTCAATCATTTCCATGAATCATAAAAGATTAGATGGATGATAGACAAACATGATAAATAGATGATAGGTGTGTAAGTAGATAACAAAACCAGTAAGTAGGCTATAAGGTAATAAATCTCCTTGGTTTGTCTGGACTTGAAGTTGTCTAGGATGTGGAATTCTTAACACAAAACCAGGGCAGGGCTGGGTAAACCAGTTTCAGTTGGTAATCCAAAGATTATGACCTTTCCGAAATGATGACATTCAAAAGTTCAATTTATATTACTTACTGGAAGGCACACTGTAAAGAATGCACCACCATGCCATAAAGAGAAGGCTTTAAAGAGGTTCCATTTGGTTAGTTTTACTGCAGAAAAGAACAACTTTGAGACAGAATAAATATAATACCTTGATAACGTGGGCAACATCTGTTTTCACCAATGACTCCAGAGAACCTCTATCCCAAAAAACCATCCTGGCCATGTGAACGTTAGTTTTGAAATATTTGGAAACTTTGGTAGCTGCCACACAATCTAAAAACTATAATTATACCTTTAAGAATGCATCTATTTAGGCTATTTAGCAAGTATATAAAATGTATTAAAAGTTAAGAGCTAAAGTTGAATGTAGAGAACATACTTGTAACCCCAGAAATTGGAAGGTCTGAGTTAAAAGTTTGGGAATTCAAGGTTATCTGTAGATACATAGCCTCCTCTTGTGAAACTGAAGCCTTTGAATTTTGGCACATGCTGTAATGCCAGCTTGGGGGATGGGGGGGCAAATCAAAGGTCCCTTAAATTCAAGGGCAATTTGGACCATTTGGAGAGAGAAGGAGAGAGAGAAAGAGAGAGAGAGAGAGAGAGAGAGAGAGAGAGAGAGAGAGAGAGAGGAATAAAGTAAACTGAATGAAAGTTAGTTACTAAATATGACTAGAAATTCTATGGTTACATGAGGACATACATATACAATGTTATTGGGAAGGTTATAACACAATTTACACGTGTATATTAATGTTTGGGTTTTGATTTAGTTACTGCATGGTATATAATGTAAAAAGAAAATAAACTATTAATATGTAAAAACCTTGAGCAGTTTTTTGAAACATAAATAATATTAGAGAAGTAATAAAACACCAAAAAATTTCAACAAGACAGATTTTTTAAATCTCTTGAAACATTTAGGAAATTTTAATGTTAAAAATAATTAACTGCCACATCATGAATTATTTCCTAGCAATAAGTTCTGAAAAACAGTGAAAGTTCCAGTCTTTCTTAATAAAATAATAATAATTCTTTATTAACTTATTTTCAAACCTATGTGGATGAGCGCAGTCTTCATCTCTTATCAAGGAAACTTCTCTTTGCAACAGAAAGGGACCACTATAGGAAATCACAACCAATTAAAATGCAGCCTTTTGGACCCCTATCCCAATGGCTACATCTGCAATAAACTCCAGCACCTACTACTGCTCAGGAAAAGAATTTGAAGAGGGGGCAAAAAGACTGTTAGAGTCAGAGAATCCGAGAAGTTGCTACAGGATTGTTTCTCTTAGTGATATTAAGAAACACAAAGACTCACCAATATTACTGTCAAAAGTTGAGCTAAAAAATGATGACACCGATGTGTGTGCCAACTGGAAGGGGAGTAGCCATTGTGTCCTGAATCCTGTACAAATAACTGTAAGCAACTGAGGAAAGCTGGGAGCAGAATCGGTAGTGTTCACTAGGAAGAGTACATCAACTTTTTGTCCAATCTCATATGGTCAGCTTTGAAATATACCTACTGTTGGGAATCAGTTCTAATGTTTTGTCTTATTTCAGCTCTCAAAAAGCCATGCTTCCGAATCTGAGGGTCTCTGCCCCCAGCTGGCTTCAATTGATAATAAATAATTACATTACAGCCATTGGCTGGGCAGGGAGAAGGACGGGACTTTTAGATTGTGCCAGCAAATGAAGAGAGAGGGGATGAGGTGAATCACCGTGACTTAGAAGGAGGGCAGATTTAAGAGCTGCAGAAGATAAATCATCCAAAATATAGGTGGAAAGGGAAAGCAGCCCTATGCAGGGTCGTGGTGTATGTGTGTGTGTGTGTGGGGGGGTGCCCAGAAGGTAACAGGGCAGCAAAGATAAAATACAGATTTAGAAAGTGTTACACCAGGAATACCAGAGGGAAATGTATTCTAGCCACGAGAAGAATTAGAAATGCCCAGCCATTGAGTTAGTCAAGGCATATCAAAATTAGACAGTGTGTGTGTGTGTGTGTGTGTGTGTGTGTGTGTGTGTGTATCTTGTTTGTATCTTTCACTAGCAAATCCAGAGAGCTGCTCTTGGTCAGGTGCAGTTGCCAAGCACCAGGAGCCAGAGCAACTTAACTGATTCAATGCAACACATACTAATAACATTTTACAAACCAAATGAACACAACACACACACACACACACACACACACACACACACACACACACTCAATAGCAGTGAAAAAAATTAGTGAATTTGAAACACTGTGGAGAGTTTGGAGGGAGGAAAGAGAAGAAATATAATTATATTAGTCTCAAAAACAATTGAAAAAAAGATATTAAATGTAAAACTAAAAATGTGGATTGTCCACCTTTGACAACCATAGTAAATGTTTCTGTTGTTGCTGAGGGATGAACAGAGTAAATACCATCTGTCAATGTTTACTTCCTGTTGCTATGATAAAATACTATCCAAAATCACCCCTGGGAAGAAAGGGGTTTATTTCGGCTCACACACTTCCCTTTGAGTACATTAATGAGAAATGTTGGACAGGAAGTCATGGGAGGAATCTAAAGGCAGGAACTGAAGCAGAGACCCTGGAGTCAGATGCTCATTGGCTTGCTACCCCTGACTTGCTCAGAAGCCTTTCTTCTTCAGCGCAGACCTGAGTGACTAGGCATGGCATTCCCCACAATGGGTGGGGCCCTACAACATCAATTAACAATCAAGGAAATGCCCCTACAAACTGACCACAGGACAGTTTAACAGAAGCAGTTCCTCAACTGAGATTTCTGCCCAGGTATGTCAAGCCCACACCAGGATTAACTATCACACCATCTTAGCACAACAATAAAGGTGACTATAAAGTTCTTTTTTATTGTGATAAATGATATAATTTTGCCTCTGGGCAGTAATAGTAATAGATAACAATTATGATGTAACCCATTGTTAAACTTCTAACACACAATGAAAAATTTGTACAAGAACACAAAACCACTTTCATTTATTAAAGCAATCAGCAGTAGTATTTGTGCTACAATAGTGCCAATGTTCTTTTTCATACTTTGGCTAAACTTTAGTTTCAAATGATTTCACTATTTAGTAGATGCATTCTTTCTTATTTTCTCTCTTTAGTTAGCATAGTATACCTAAGTGACTTATATCCAGGTTATATATCAGATAACTAATTATTTAAGATATTTGTACCAGTAGGATTTGCTTAAAGCTTTATATTGTGGCTGGGGATATAGCTTGGTAGTGGAGCAACTGAGTAACATGCACAAGGCCCTAAGTTCTATCTATACGACATCCATAAATAAAATTGGAGGGAAAGAATAAGGTTACAAAATAGGAGAAGAACAAGAAGAGGAAGAGCTGGTGGCGGTGGAGGTAGTGATAAAGAAGGAGAAAAAGAAGGGGGGAAATCTGGGGAGGAGGAAGAGGAGGAGGAAAGAGAGACAAGGAAAGAAGAGAGACGAAGATGAGAAGAGAAAATTCCCTGCATATCTCTATAGCTATTCACCCTCACTGGTGTTATTATTATGGTTAGGCAAAGTGAAATACTCTCATATATGAACAAATTTACCTTTCCATTCAATATCAATAAATATAAACACCACTAAATTCTAACAGGATTGTATTATCCCTGTGTGCGCTGTGTTTCTTCTGCTGTGATAAACACCATGGCCACAATCAACTTGGGATGGAAAAGTTTGTTATCTGACTTTTCCAGATAACAGTCTGTCATCAAGGGAAGTCAGAGCAGAAACTGTAGCAGGGCAGGAGCCTGGAGATTGGATCTGAAGCAGAAATAGTGGAGAAGGGGTGCATACTGGATAGTTCCTTATGGCTTGATCAGCCTGTATTTTTATAGCATCTAGTCATCAGTCTGGAGCACTACTCACATCAGTCATCAATCCAAAAGGCAAACAAACAAAAAAATCAAAAATAAATAGATAGATAGATAGATAGATAGATAGATAGATAGAGGCTACCTCCACTAATAGGCCAATATAGTAGAAGCATTTTCTCAATTAAAGAAAGACTAAAGTGTGGGTGCTTCAGTCCTTCTTGGAAGGGGAACAAAATATCCACGGGAGCAAATACAGAGACAAAGTGTGGAGCAGAGACTAAAGGAAAGGCCATCCAGAGACTACCCCACCTGGGGATCCATCTTATATACAGTCACCAAACCCAGACACTATTGTGGATGCCAAGAAGTGTATGCTGACAGGAGCCTGATACAGCTGTCTCCTGAGAGGCTCTGCCAGAGCCTGACAAATATAGATGCAGATGCTCACAGCCAACATTGGACTGACCATGGGGTCCCCAATGGAGCAGTTAGAGAAAGGACTGAAGGAGCTGAAGGGATTTGAAACCCCATAGGAAGAACAACAATATCAACCAACCAGACTCCCCAGAGCTTCCAGGGACTAAACCATCAACCAAGGAGTACACATGGAGGGACCCATGGTTCCAGCCATGTATGTAACAGAAGATGGCCTTGTTGAGCATCAATGGGAAGTCCTGTGAAGGCTAGATGTACCAGTGTAGGGAAATGTGAGGGTGAGGAGGTGGGAGTGGGTGGGAGAACACCTTCATAGAAGCAGGGGGAAACCAGATGGGATAGAGGGTTTTGGAGTGAGGGAAACTAGGAAAGGGGATAACATTTGAAATGTAAATAAAGAAAATATCCAATAAAAGAAAGTTCCTCTTTCCAAATGTCTCTAGCTCATGTCAAGTAAACAAAACTAGCCAGTACATTAAATCTTTGCTAAGCCTAACAAAAACAAAAAACAACAAAACAAAAATGAAACAGCAGATTTTTATCTGGGAACTCTTTCATGACTTTACTCACTAAATCCACATTGATTATTAATCTTAATTGATTTAACTCAAGTCTTTAAACAATGTGGGGAAAAGTATAGTTATGGTAATGATAATATAGAATACTATAAGAAAGACTAATTTGCAAGTCACCCTTTATAATGTAACTCTTACTCATTCTTCATAAGACAACTTAAGAGTTATATCATTGGTTTATAAATAAGAGTCAGAAGAAAAACACGGCCAATGTCAAAGCAATTATTTGAATGTAAATATAGTATAACAGTCATTTATAGTATCATCTTCATTGACTTTTTCTCTTACATTTGGGTACCACTGATGAGCAAAATAGACCCACAAGTCTGCTAAATGTGTTGTAGGACCTGATACACTGTTTTAATGGCACTGTTAGCACAGCTTAGACCTGGCATATAATTTTATACATATATTAATTGGATAAGTGAAAAGATGTAATAAATATAACTATAGACAATGCCAACAGAGCTGACACAAAAAATTAACTGCAGTCTCCAAATAGAGGAAAAAGAAGTAATTATATTCTATCTCTAACCATGGAAAGCAAAATCATGAAGCCAGTCAAGTTGGGGCATGTCTGTTATCCCAACACTCAAGATACTGACAAAGGATAATTGATATTATTTCCAAGACAACCTGATCTGCATAAGCTGCATTAGAATCTGTCTCAGAAAAAATAAATTATCTACCATAAATATTTTTAAATCAAAATTTTAACTTTGAAATATACATTGTTGAGGGATCAAGAGTTAGAAGCCATCCCAAGTGTTATGACAAATATCATTGGAGTAGTTTACTTTTGAAATTCACAATGGTTGTCATTATAATTAGAAAAAAAGTTTAAAGACAACTGTAGGATATTTGGCATAATCCTAACACATCTCTGGGTGTGTTAACTTTGCATAGTGAGAGTATAAATTTAAAGAATGCTGCTTTGTTGACCTTTGATGCTGCAGATAATGCTGATAAAACTATCCATGGCCTGGGGTCAGTATTTCCATTTTGATCAAACCTCAGGATTGGCATATATAGCTTGACCAGGCTAGCCCTTCTTGTCCTGGGAATACGTTTATTCCTGCCCATTGTGTTAAAGCTCATCTTTAGCAACATCAACATGTTTACAGCCAAAGTACATGGCTTAAACATGAAAATGGATCCCCAGAGTTATTAAATTAACAGGCTGGCAAGCCAAGGACAGGTAAGATTTTGCCCAGAGTCTTACAAACCTAAGACAGAAGTGCATTGCCTTTGATAATGCATATTCCATGATGGGTAAGGAGGGCAGAATGACCTAAGACAGGCTCAGTCTTATTAATAAAATAAAAAGGGTGAATGGCAGAGAGCCTTTGGGGCTACTTGGCAAGAAGCTGACATGGGCCAAGGACAAGGAAAAGGGCTGCTTGTCAGGAATATGACATTGGCCAAGGACAAGAAAGTAGGCTTCAAGTAGGAATCTGACATTAGACTAGAACAAAGAAGTAATCTCAGGTAGGAATCTAAATATTAGGCTAGAACCAAGAAGTAATTTCAGACAGGAATCTAAATTTTAGGCTAGAACAAAGAAGTAGGCTTCAGATATGAAAATGACCTTGGGCTATGATAGGGAAGTGGGCTCAGATACTTTGATCATCCTGATAAGCCTTTAGAAACAGTGATTACGGGAGTGTTCACAAAATTGGGTTTAATGCCTGGCTATTTCTTTGACTATTTGTGTTTATTGTATTGCTTGTTCCTCCACTATTTGTATCTACTGAATTGCTAGACCTTCAACCTAGAACTGACCTTAATACATGCATGTAATCAAAATGGTATAAAGCATAAAGGAAGAGGGGCTATAGGATAAGGGGTTCTAGGGAGGGGAGATGGGGAAAGGGGATGACATCTGTATTGTAAATAAATAAAATATCCAATAAAAATGCCTCCAAAAAGACATGCATTCTTTAATCTTTGCTCTTACCAGATGTTTACATCTGTATATAAACATCTCAAGTATCAATGTACACCAAAACAGGCCCTATATTATTTTAGAGACTCAATACATACTGGTTGTATGAATGGCTTTCGACGCTTACTGAAAGTGTAATTGAGAATCTAATGAGCTGTATTATACCCAGTGTTATTAAATTTGAAATTTGATGCCAGCTTTGACCATCATATCCACATTGACAGCTTTACCATCCTCTAGCTAATCCCTTAAGAGAATAAACTAATGTCAGTATAGTTAAAGCTTTATACTAGTATTTATTACTCATGTAAACTTAATGGTGTATAGAATATCCATCTCAGATCAACTGTGAGGACACATCCAGCAGTCATTGTTACTTGCCTTATAGTGTTTAAACATATTTGTAGCTCACTCCTCCTGATGCTTCCTTTTCTGAGTCTCTGGTCCCCTTTAGCAAAACTGTATTTGCAGTAAGGTAAATTTCTTTGTCTCCCTGATCACTGTCAATTAATGATGCCTCATTAAACAAATCACTTGGAGCAGTTGATGAGGATTTCCTGGACACAGAGGCCAGTGTGATCGATGGTCTTCCCACCTGTGGTTCTTGAGTGAGCAGCCAAAGGTTAGGCCAGTACTTGGGATTCTCCAACAATGTCAGCAAAAATTAGCAATGAGGTGGTCAACTTGTCAATAGAGCACAGAGACAATTAGTTAATGATCAGTGAGTCTATAGTTGGGAAACTGATAACAAAATGAGCTGTCCTGGGTACATTTTCATACTTTTATAGAATAAATAGCTTGGTTAAAAAACGGACTGTCAGAGAGAAGACAAAGATGAGCTATGAAACCACATTAAAAAGAAGAACTTAATAGTGGGTGGAAATTTACCCGGCTTTCAGTGGGGTCATGGGTATGTAAGAATAATACAGTGGCAATTAAATAATTACATGTGCTAATTGTCATCTGAAACACTATAGTTTTTTGCCATCATGTAATATTTTGCCTCTGAGTTTAGACTCATTTTTCTGTTGACTTATTCACCCCTCAAATAGTTTTGAGCACTGTGGATTAGATATACTTTGTGGTGTCTGAAAAAAAGAAACTCATTTAGAGAAAGATAAACTTTGGTCTTTGGTCTGCCTTCTCCCTACACATGAAATTCTGGCTTTAAATTCCAGTTTCAAATTGAAAAAAAGTGCTTAAGCCGTGTCACACTGTGGTAAACACGATGAAAGTAAGTATCCTAAGTATACCTTGTGCTGGGGATGGGGGGATACTTTAATACCTGAAAAAAAAGTTGGTGTTTTGTGTATTTAAAATGTTTGGTTCTTGGGTGTCTCTCTGCCAATAGCCTAGCATTAAGAATAAGACATGGATAGCAATAAGACTAGCAGGACTTTAGCCATCTGAAGAATTAGAAATGTGTAGCTTTGATTTATCCTTCTTTATTTAAAGTTCTGCTGTATCCTTTGTCTAAGAGGGTACCTATAGTCCCTAAAAAGGCAGGAATATTTGAAATAATTTTCTGGATAGCTCACAAATCTTTGAACTTTTTGATATCGCTTAAGTGGCAGTCATAGGGAATCTACACCCTCAATGGCACTTATGACAGCAAGAGGTCTTGAGTGTGAAAATGTGTCAGATTAATCACAGAGGCCACAACACTTTGTGTCACCTTGGACAAAATGCTTCCATCTTATGCCAGCATTTAGGCAAACTGTCAGGAAATTCAAGGCATGAAGTCACGGGAGCAAAAACTTTAGAAAGACACAAAGAAAACTGCCATCTTGACATCAAATACTCTTTTATAACTTGAGAGTGAAGAGGTCACAGATAGACTTTTGAGGGGAGAAGCCATCTTACAGACAGATCTCCTCATGCCAAGCTTGATCCAGCCCAAGACAGCATCAATTGTTGAGTAGTATATGACCTTCAAAGATGAAATAAATATACATATTTTGGCTAAATATTAGAGTTTTTGTGTTTGCATAAAATAAATAATATAATTCAAGAAGTTGAAAACCTGTTACTTCCACAGACTTATGTATATATGATTTTATTTCCCTGCCGAAAGATTGTTCTAACTCACATACTCAAATCCAAGAAAAAAATGTTGCCATCAAATGCATTTTTACTTCCAAACAGGTTCATTTATGTACAATTAAATTGAATATGCAGGCAATCTCTTCCATGTAAAATCAGATAACTGATTTAGTACCAGCTTTCATCTGTTACTTGCATTCTTTGAATAAATACACATTTCAAATTTTATTTGGTAGAAATATATTAATAAATTTAAGCATAAAATGAAGTTTCATAATGTAGAATTTTTATGTGTTATATCAGTCAACAAGATCATTTTAAATTTGAGATTTTCAAAGTAAGGATACTAAAACTACAATTCTGTTTAATTCTTCATAGTATTAAGTCACTGGATCCAGTCAGTCCTTTATTCAGATTACTTCATAACAAAGAGTAATTTAGTTCTATAGAGATACAGCCAAACTATTAAATAATACTTCGGTCTAATTATATTGAAACTCTTGATTATATTCAAGTGCTATAGGAGGGAGATACATCAAAGCCTGAGACTGAGCACTGCCTACATTATGATCTCTGCATTTTATACACTTTTTTTTAAAGAATATCTTTAAAACATTTATAAACATGGGAAGATGGTTTGGTGGGTAAGTCCAGCATGAGAACCTAAGTTAAGATTCCCAAAACCTACTTAAAGTTATGCATGATAGTTTACATCTATAACCCCAGTACTTCTGCATGTAGATTAGAAGTGGAGACTCCCTAAAAAGGCACATAACACATAACAGCTAGCTTGATGAATGTGGCAGCAAACAACAAAGTCTGACTGACAGGCAGGCAGACAGACAGACAGACAGACAGACAGACAGACAGACAGACAGAGAAAGAGGGGAGGAGAGAGAGAGTCTTCTCAAGTAAGGTAGGAGAAAGAGGCACCTTAGGGTGTCCTGTGAGGGCTGCTGCATGCACATAATAGCATTCATGTGTCTACACCCATATATACAAATACACACAAAAAAATTAGAAATCAAATGTTCTTTATACATAGTACCTCCTAGATATAGCTACATTTTTCACCATTTGTGAAGTTACCATAGGTTACTCTAGAAACATAGAAGCTATAGAAGTCACACATGCACACATGCATGCAAACACATACACACATACCACAGCACACAACAGAGAAGAGGAAAGAGGAAGGCAGAGATAGGGATAGAAAGGGAGGAGGGGAGGGAAGCATAGGGGAGGGGAGGGGACATGAACGGAAAAGGGGAGAGAGAGAGAAGAGGGTAAGAAAAGAAAGAGGAGAAAGAAGGGGAGAAACACTAATGGAATCACTTCACACGATTATGAAAAGAAAGAAAAGTTTTGATTGCTATTTACAGTCAGAAGCCCCAAGGAATCTAATGCTGCAGTCTCATAGACAGGAGTATATTCACATATATATGCACACACATACAGAATACATATCTATCAAATAGTCAGAGATTCCCCCTCAAAATCTTGTGGCTTGGAACCCAGTTTTGTGGAGAGCAGAAAACAACTAGCTGAGTTAAAGTTTACTGGTACCTAGAGAGTGTCTTTCTATCCCTCAGGTGGGATGTTCATTCCTCTTTCTCACTGTGATTTATTCCAAAGTTTATAATCACAGCTAAACTGCCAGCTCTAAATCAAAGAACATTTTTTAAAATGTAACACAGCTCTGTGAGGACTCCTAAATCTCTCCCTAAAGCATACTTGAACTTTCCAATGCTCCTTTGGGAAGGCTCATAAGACACAGCACCATGGCTTGTATGCTGCTTAAGTGAAAATATTATGATTTCAGTTAATTGGCCCATTAAAATACAGCTTTGAATAAAATTTGAACTATCCTTTGCAGAAGTTCACATGTGACACCTATAACTGAATTCTTCTCACCTTATATCTGACAGATGATAGAAATGTATAAAAAAAAATAGGGTGATAAAGAAGCTGAAGATGCCACCATCACCTGTGGAGTTCCTCAAAAACCTTTGCACTTAGCCCCACCCCGCTTTAGTGGTAAGCTTTCTGTTCTATCTACCTGGACAGAATTTAAGCTGGCAAGATTTGTGAGATCTGAAGAAAAGGAGTCAAGCATCTACAAACTTCTGCTCATTCTTTTCAGCATTGCATTCCCTTTGAAACATAGGAAGCTGACACTCCAGGGTTGAAAAGCAAAGGTGCTGATAACTCTTTCTAAATCTTGAAAGTAATTGGATACTTGCCTGTCAAAGCACCAGCTCTCATAATGCCAGGTGTCTGAACATCAATGGAAAGACAAGTGGGTCAGAAGATGACCTCCATGTTCTGTGCTGCTTGGTAGCTTTATCTTCTGAAGACTCATTTTGGAATTCATGGTATTCTTTTGTACCCAAATGATGCCTAAGACTCATATTATAGTATGTTAATAATGTAGAGTAATGCAGCCAAGACCACTGGGATGGCAAAGGCTCATCTTTGAAGACCTGAGAATGGGAGGACCTCAAATAAATCTTGACAAATCCATATACTATAAAAGAATGTTCCCGAATCAAAGATCTTAGTCTAGAAAACTTTTTTTTGAAGCTAAAAGAAGACAGAGGCAGTGATCAGACAGATAGAACTTGGCTACTTTGATGGAATCAGATGACAAATTTATTCATGTAAGTCTCACACTATAAGAAAAAAATTCAAAGTTTATTCCTCGAAGAATAATAAAGAAGGGTTACACTTAGTTTTTGTGTAGGATGGAGAAGTTTTTATTAATATGCTGTATATTTTGGCTTGGATATAATGTTCTGAATCAAGATATCACTGAACAGATGAAGGCATTCTATGTTAAGAAGTTTTGCTTTTATTCCTGCATTAGATGATATATGTGCTATGAGGCATTGTAGATCCTTGGCTTTGGAAAACAATCCTGTATGCTTCCAAATAGCCAACTTCCAATAGAATCTGTTGCAGTAATGAACCTATAAAACACGTTTTTCAGTCAGCGAACTTGGTCAAAGTTCAGCTTTCTTGTGATTGAATTTTGTATATTTAGGGTAGACATTTTCTATTTCTTGGTGTGTGGTACAAGCATATCTTATATATGTTTTGGTATTAATTCCAATAAGCCTCTCTAGAGCAATATTTAATGCTCGACATGCATTGATATGTCTTTCTCTTCAATCATTATTCTTTAATTTGACTGCAAGTGAATCAGACAGAAATTTATTTTATTCTTCTGAAAAGGGAATTAACCCAGGGATACTATGTAAACCTATGATTATCAGCATATGTCCTGGCAGAACTCTCTGACTGGCACAGTTTTATTTCAGAAGATAGATGGGAGAGAAGGGCAGGACAGCACTCCTCCACTTCAAATCTACTTATGAGCATCTGCACTTAGTATTGCAAACTGCATCTCATCAGGCAAGACAGCTCCAAAGCTGCTCTGGATTGCTGACTTTGGGCATTCGGTTGAGTGAGTCATAGGCTGTCCAGATACTTAGTGAACACTATTTCTAGACAAGTAATGGTATGGGTATTTCTGAAAGAATTGGGAAATGAATCACCAACCTAAAGGAAGCAAATATTCCTTTTCAGTGTGAATGGGTACTATATCATTCTTGAGAGCCTGAAGAGGACAAAATGTTAGAGAAAGAAAGAAATGACTTTCGTACCTGGCTGCATGCCTGGGTTACCAGTGGCTCACTAGTTCTCAACCTTCAGACTTGGACTAGAATTTATAGTGCTTACTCATACTCCTGTGTCTATAAGACTGTATGATTAGATTCCTTGGGACTTCTGACTGTAGATAGCAATCAAAGCTTTTCTCTCTTTTCATAGTTGTGTGAAGTGATTCCATTTAGTATTTCTCCCCTCTCTTCCCCCATTCTCTTTCTTACCCTCTTCTCTCTCTCTCCCTTTTCCTCCCCTCCCTCTCTCTTCTCCTCTCCTCTCTTTCTATCCCCATCTCTCCCCTCCCCTTTCTTCTTCTCTGTTGTATGTTGTGGTATGTATCCGTGTCTGTTTAGTGAGTGTAAGAGTATGTGAATGTGTGTGTGTGTGTGTGTGTGAGTATATGTATGTATGTGTCTGTGAATGTGTACGTGTGTGTGTGTGTTTTGCTATTAAAATCAAGAGCAAATTTTAGTATTTACGTGAACTGTCAAGAGGACTAATAAATAAGCTCAATTTTAAAAGGAAAAACATTAATTCTGATGAGTTAATATTATTTTAAACTTTTTCTTAAAATTAATATATATTATTTTCTGTTTTTAATTATATCTCTTCTTTTTCAAGCTTACAGTATATTCATCCCACCCTCTTCTTCCAATCCTTCCAAACCCCTACATACTTTGCCCTGCTATCAAATTCAGGCTCTGTTTTCTTAACCGTGGCTACGTGCCCAGCATCCCATCTGATAGAGACTCTTTTAAGAACTACTGAAGATGCTGTGTCACGTGGCACAAGATTCAGCACATTTTTCATGGCCACCTGTATCTTGTGTCTTACTGTGATCCACTTCTATATTGGCAGTCACCTGGGTTGGAAAGTGTGGTGGTTTAGATAAGAAATGTACATGAAAGGCAATTAAATGTAAATATCTGGTCTGCTATTAAATTTAAATACCTGGTCTCCAGTTGGTGATGCTATTTGGGAGGCTATGGAACTGTAAGTTAGCAGAGCTTTGTGAGAGGAAGCACATCAGCAGGGTTTTGAGAATTCATAGGCTCACCCCACCTCTAATTCTCTCTCTCTCTCTCTCTCTCTCTCTCTCTCTCTCTCTCTCTCTCTCTCTCTCTCTCTCTCTCCCTCTCTCTCTCTTGTTGTTGTAGATATGCTTTCTCTGCCTCCTACTCTGGCTACCCATGCTATGCTTCCTCCACCATCATCTGTTCTCCTTCTTTAACCTTTAGCCAAAACAAACTGTTTCTTTCATAAGTCTCACTGTGCTCCATTGTATGTTCCGCTTCACTCCTTTCTCTCAGCAAAGTATTCTCAGCCAAGAGAACCAGCATGACACACTTTGCAAAAGAGAGATTATTAATGTGTCTATGGATAAAACCAGGGGTAAATAAACTCTAAACCAAAAGCCATACTTGGCATGTGACTTGTTTTTACCTGGTATATGAGCTAAGAATGCTCTTACATTTTTTAAGTAATTGCATTATTTTTTAAAACTATGTAACAAAGATTGTATATAGCTTCTGAATATGACATCAATATTTATTTATTTAATTGATAAAAATTATATGAAGTCTTGGATAATTAAAATAACATAAGACAGGTGTCTGTTCAGTCTTGACAGATTAAAAAAAAAGCTGTTTATGACTGTTGATTAACGAACATAGAAGAAATAGAGTGATTTTTGAAATTGGTAACTATATAATAGATGCTTCAAAATGCAGTACTTTGCTTGGTAAGGAAGAAGAGTTGAAGTTTATAAAACTACACAATTAAATTGATGGTAATCTCTTCTCCTTTGTATGTATACAATATAAAATATATTCTTGGAATTGGGTTAGACTGATCTTGTTTAGTTCTTATGTATGTATTTCCAGCTCCTGAGTTCTTATGTCAATGACCGCATTATATAAGGCAAATACTGGTTGGTTGCATAGTTCCCATACCTCTGGGGTATCTTTCAGCGCCCATCACATAATTGCTGAGCCTTAGAAGGGGAGAATGCTATCTAAATTTAGAGATGAACACTCTACATTATTATCTTATTCTCTGTGAGTTAATCAGTGGTGAGGGTCTATATTAATTGGCATCTGCTATAAGAAGAAGTTTCTCTGAGGAGGGTTAGAGATGCACTAATTTATGAATATAAAGATAGGAACTTAGAATAGAGTTTATTATGATCTATGAAGATTTTTAGTTCAGGTAGCCCCAGGAATGACCTTGTTGTTGGAGTGCATAAGTCCAGTCAGGAAGTGGTTAGTTACCTCAACAACATTCATGCCATGGCTGCACCTACGGATGTATTTTTATCATGTCTGTCATTATTGTACCTCATAGGGTTCACAACCAGATGAGACTTGTTTACTTTTGTCTCCCTCTAGCCTGAATAAATCTTCCAGTATTTGTGAAAGCTAGCCAGGAAGAATAAGGCCTCCATGTCAGTAGCAGCATGATTTCTCCATGTTCTAAAATTCAAGAATGTGATGACTTTAGCAATAGAGTGTTATTATCAAAGTGCTTAAAATTAAACCTCATAGCCATAGGCCAAATTGAAAGACCTAGTTAGAAATTTTCAGATTAACCTGAAAAGTATTTCTACTAATTAACTGCTTTGCATCTATAAACCCTAAAACGTCTAAAAGACCAGTGTGTGTAGGGGGGAGGTGGGTTGAAGGGACCATGCTACAATTAATGGCATCAGAACCAGTATCCATTAATCCCTGGAAGTGCTTGCCCTACCATCTACACAATTAATATGTTCAGTAGATACTTATCTTTTATGAGACCATAAGAAACAATATTATCAAATATTGTTGATATGCCTCAAGGTTCCTTCCTCTTTGGGTTAGATTGCTGAGGAACTATGGTCCTTAAATAAAGTGATTTGAGTTGTACTGTTAACAAACATAAGACTTTACTCAGTATGCCAATATAAAATACTATTGAAGACCTTCATTCACTTCTGTTCTAGATATGCCATGACAATTTAGAGGAAACCAATGGATTCTGAGTGTTAAAACATTCTGATGTCTGTTTTCATTAAGTTGCATGTTGCGGTACTACCTACTGTTTGTGTTTCATTGTCCCTTTGTGACCTCTGTCATTCAAATAGCCTATCTGTACAAATACTGCTTAGTTCTACAGCAGTATTTCCTACTCATAACTTTGGCCTCAAAGAATCAGTCACATCAGAAATATTCAATAGCATTGATGGTATCTTAAGAAATTCAGAAATTGGCACATATTATAAATTCCAAATTTTCCCATTGTAGCATTGCAGTTTATACAAGAATGGGGAATTCTTATGTAAATATAAAGCAAAGTAGCTCTCGCTGTCAATACCTGCAGGAATCTCTCTTTGGTACAATAAAAGGAGGTTCTGAACTCATAGTATTACACAATCCAGGTCTCTAACAAAATACCATTTAATCAATCGATCCTGTGGCTTCCTTCCTCCTCAGCCTGAATCAGTACCTCATAGAATCTAGGCTCTTTAATTTATACTTTGTCCTTTCTACTAATCCACTGTGTCTGCATTCAACATGGTAAAAATCCTGTCTGATCCATCATTCCACTATAGTTTTTTATCTTTGCTTTTTTAACTAATTCACTTTACATCTCTCTCACCACCCTCCCCTTCAGGTCACACCCTCCCACAATCCCTCCCAACCCCCCTTCCCTGTCCCTGTCCTTGTCCTCTTCTTCTCTGAGCAGGTGGTTGCCCTCTCTTCCAGGGGTATTTCCCCCTCCCCCCAGACCCTGGTACTTTGAGTCTCTGAGAGGTTAGGTGCTTCCTCTCCAATTGAGGCCAGACAAGGCAGCCTAGCTAAAAGAACACATTGCTTACATGCAGGCAATAGCTTTTGGGATAGCCCCTGTTCCAAATATTCAGGACCCGATGAAGCCCAAGCTGCACATCTGCTACATATGACCAGGGAGGCGTAGGTCCAGCCTGTGTATGTTTTTTAGTTGACGGTTAAGACTCTGAGAGCCCCAAGGTTCTAGGTTAGTTAACTCTGTTTGTCTTCCTGTGGAGTTCCTATCCCCTTCGGCCACTATCCTTTCTCCTATTCTTCCATTACAGTCCCCAAGCTCCATCTACTGTTTGGCTGTGGGTGTCTGTATCTAAGTCTGTTACTGGGTGTAGCCTCTCAGTGTACAACATGCTCTTGTCTGCAAGCATAATAAAAGAGTATAATTCATGGTGTTATGGAATGAGTCTCAAGTTGGGCTGATTATGGTATGGGTTGGCCATTCCCTGTCTCTGCTCCATCCCCCTGTTCCTGGTTCCTGCATTTCTTGTAGACAGGCTAAACTTGGGGTTGAAAGCTTTGTGGGTGGGTTGGTGTCTCTATCCCCCCCACTAGGGTTCATGCCTGGCTATAGTAAGTGGCCTCTTCAGGTTCCCTCAGGTGCCACCTGCTAAGGACCAGCCTCAACATGAAGAGGGGTTCTGAGAGAAAAGGTGTGTGGGAGTGGCAAGAAGAACTACTGAAGTCAAATCATGGATCCAAGCTGAAGGCCTAAGTTCTGCTGAAATGGCTTTCTGGACTGCTTTCCCCTCCCTCTTCTTCCTCCTCTCTCTCTCTCTCTCTCTCTCTCTCTCTCTCTCTCTCTCTCTCTCTCTGTGTTATGTTCTCTGCTCTGCTTTTTCTTGCTATTCTAAAAACTCTCTGGTTGAGACAGCTCTCTCTGTGCCAGTAAAAATCCTAAAAGTTATCTGGATAGCTGATGGCTTTTCAAAGTCAGAAAAGCTGCTATAAAAAAATTATTAGATCTTCTGACCATGTCAGAAATCCTGTTAAGAAAGATTTCTTGAGTAGCTGTGTTGCTCTCCAGAGATCTCCAGACTGCTCTGCTCTTGCTAGAGGAAACTTCTAAAAAACAGCTATCCCTTTTTGCTAGCTCATCTCATGCAGACCAAAAGCTCAGTTTTAAAATTTACATATCAATTCAGTTATTCCAGGTTTCCTTTTATTATCTTATGAATTTGCATCCCATAATCTCAGCCCATTGGTTCTTAAGAGACAGCAAACATTCATTTCTTTTCTTAACATTGCAGCAGAATTCAGAGATATGTCTGTCTTTGTTAAACACAGAAGATAAACTTCTTGGGTGGGGCCCTAAAATTACCATTTCTACCACACCTAGGCTGACCTTGAACTCAGGAATCAGCCTACCTTTGTATCTTTCTGACATGCTGCTGACTCATAGTATAGCTGCCTTTGTTCCTTTAGATTCTTGAAGGCCCTCATAATTCCTATTGCACCCTTATATTTTGCATAGTTGAGACATTATATATATTTTGAACTCACATATTTAGAGATCTATTCTATGCCTTAAAGGCTGTCCTGATGGTTCCAGCATTTACCATTTTGCTGAGACATTAATCAACCTTCACCTCTAGGACTCATGCTGTCTCAGATTATCATGAAGTCCTTAACATTACCAAAGATGATGTCCCTCAAAGGAATGGGAAATACGTGCATTATCATAGAAATAAGCTTCACAGCAGCCATCAGTTCTCATGGAGGCTCACACCAAGGCCCTGTCCCAGAGCAGGAAATATGTCACTCTATCCAGACCAGGGCCACACTGGCTCAGCAGGTTCCATTCCCCCAATGTAGTGAGTCACAGCTGAGATCACCCCAATTGATTCTTGGGCCACTCCATTATCTAAGGTCTCCGCCTTGTCCTGAAGATACCAACCACCTCCTCACCCTCATCAACTGCAGCTTTCCATTCATTTCATGGCCATCTGGCCATCTCTCTTGTCCTTCCCAACACGTGATCCATCATTCCTACCAACATGGTCTTAATCTATGCTCATGATATTGACAATATTACCAGGTAACAGTTTATAATCCTGTTGTTGTGTATGCCGTATCCCACTCAGAATCTCAGATATTGAACTGTGGGTTTAGGTCAAAAAGCAAGTGAAGGCAGTAGAAAGGTCAACCAGGATCAGTAGACTCTAGACAATAGCAAGAACAGACTTATCTCCTTGAACAGATGAGTAAGAGATATTTCTACTTTATAAGAAAGCTTTGGTATTTAAAGTTGCAAGGCTTTAGAACATTAACATTTGCTGAGAATTTAAAGTTTTTCTTCTCCCCAATAAGTACTTTAATTTTAATCTGGAAGTCCCAAATATTTTGGATTTAATTAGGATTATTATTTATCCAACTCCATGATTTAGCTTTGAATTTCGCTTTCAGAAATCTGGCCATATAACCCAGATTTACCTCAAACTCGCCATGTAGAGTGAGCTGAATTTGAACTCTTTGTCATCCAACCTCAACCACCCAACCTTGGCAATTACAAGCATATACTACTATGGCCAAACTTTCAGGAATTTAAAACGTTGAATTTACTTTTCTTAGAAAAAGTGTTTATTTCCCCCAAAATATTCAATGTACTACATAGTCATTATTTCTTTTTTCCCCCAAAACACTGTATCAGACATTTCCCCAAGGTATTTGCTCTTCTGAATTCTTAATTCCAGATGATTATATATAATAATCTAATAATTTGCCACTTCACACCACAGATTACTAGTGTCACATTCATTAACACCAGTAAGGTCTCTAACACCATTATCTCTCCTCATTACAAAGAACTCATTCAATCTTCAAGATTCTATACATATAGATATCTTTAATGAATTGTAATTATCAGGGCTCATTCAAGGGAAGTAGTAGGGTCACTACGGATGTAAAGGTATAGGCATTTACTATAGAAGCTAAACTTTACATAATCTTAAAAGTATGATAAATGTCTAGAAAAGATAGTCAAACTTCAGAGATCATGGAAAAACTTTCCTGAAGGATGGAAATGAGTGAAATAAAAAATAGCTTAAAGAGAAATCTGAGATGCCAAAGCTATCACTAGCCTTTGGAGTCTCAAAGGGGTTGCTCACAAAGGCATCATGGAGAGCTGATGTCAAAGTTCTTTGCTTCTGGTCCCATTCATTTGATAGGTGCAGGTAAGCAAAGGACTTTGGGTTTCCTCTTTGGAGAACAATCTTGCCTTCAGACTCCTTGATGGCTGCTAACCTTACAAATTTTGCATGTGACAAAAACACTAATGATTAAAATCAAATGAAGGCAAAATATTAGTCCTTGCAAGATGTCCTTTTGTGACAGGCTTAAATGTGGATTATTACAGGTTTCTTCTTGAGAAGAAACCAAAGAAAACATTTCATGGTCTTATCAGAAGCCATAATTGGACTTTCCTGAATAAATGATTTATTTTTAGAGACAAATACCAAATTACTGTTTTAAAGTTTCTTTTGCTGATATAAACCCTGTTACTTTAATAACAATTACATTTTTCTTATAGTTATTTTTAATACATTTTCATATTAATAACAGTGTTTCCACAGTTTTCTTAATAATTTTATTTCCTATATTTTAAAACATAATTGTTAGTATATTTTATTTATTTTAACCATATATATGATATATGTGTTTGCATCTGTGTGTGGATATATGAATGTGAGCACAAGTGGCTGTTGAGTCCAGAGGCACTGGATCGCACTGGGGTACAAATGGTAATAAATTGCCTGAGATGGATACTAGGAACAAAACTCAGGTCCTCTGCAAGGGTGTTACTCAGTCTTAACCCCTGAGCATCACTAGCCTCTCTTTTTTTAATATTCCACATGAGATAATGCTAGAAAACACAAACAATAAACAAATACATAATAAAATTATATTTATTAAATTTAATATGTGAAAGAGGCAAACAACTATCTACATTTTCTGATTCTGTGTAAGTAGCAGGCACACATTGTGTTCCATTCTTAAGAGCACTAAAGTTGTTACTCACAGCTATATTCTTTGTCTTCCTTGACATTTAAGCCTGAAACCAAATATTTTAGAAAATGGAAATTGTAGTGTGAGGGGAAAGTTAGGACTTATTCAAGCTCCTCCTTCGGCACTCACTAATCTAAGCAGGACTCTGGAAACTAATTTAAAAGTTTGTATCTCCAACAGTCAAAGGTGTGCTGCCTATTACTTGTTAAGTTAAATTATTTGACCTAGAGGCAGCAAACAGGTTATGCTCTTGATTTAAAAAAAAATTAGTTTGGCTGTTAGGAATATTATACGTAGGTGAAACTCCATGTAATGGATGTGAAAGTCAACACAAAAAAAGCCTTAACTAGCAAAGACTCTGGTTTCTGTGAAAGCAAACACTGCTCTTAATATTTGCCACATTAAAAGAGGTTCTTATCAGACTCAGACTAGACAGATAGAAAAATCTAATTACAGAAGGAATATTTTTTAGGCAGAAGAAATTGAGACTTTGTTGAGTCATGGCCTCGTGAACTAGATGTAGCACGACAATGTGACTCATAGCTGTGGGTACCACATGCTCCTGAACTGATTTTAGCTGAAATGGACTCTTCATGGGAACATCCCCTCAAATCACTAGAAAACTAAAACCCATCTGCTTAAATCGCAATATACATAAAATTCAACTCTATTTTCTTCCATCCCACGAAGGTAGTTTCACATAGTGCCTAAGAAGCCTGTTTAAATAAAGGATAAGTTCATTTCATTTATTTTCTGTCTTCTAAGAGCAGTCTGCCAGACTGGCCTTGTCCATTTCTACCTTCACATAGCTTACTCCACCAAGCACGTTACCCTAGCATTACGACCTCCCTGGTCTACAAGCAGACCCAGTTGACCACAGCATGTACTCTGCACTGAGTATTTCTTCTTCAAGAAGAAACTTCCTCAATACCTTTCATCCAGTTTTTTTTTTTTTCTTTCTGCATCCCATTTTCCCATTAAATGTCAATTTTTAAGAGAGGTATTGTATTCTCTTCCCAAGCCATTACCCATTTTATTGCAATTTACTCTTATATGATTTTGACCACGGATAGTGTTACTCTTTGGATTGAATTTACTTGTGGATTATAGATCATGCATACATCTATGTATGTAAATTCTATAAGAAGAGAGAACAGCCGTCTGCTATACACCCTGCACACCTATATACTTCCTGCCTGCAGAACAATGCTTGACACTAAGGACAGTGTGGTCCACAATAAATGGAGACAAGACAGAGATGAGGGGCCTGTGGTTTATTGAGTGAGAAGGAAGGGATGGAAGCATGCCAAGTGTCATACAGAATCACATACCATACACTACCTTTCTCAACATTGAAAAATTTGCCATGGACACTGATGAAGAAGAGTCCTCTCTAGGCCTTCTGTCCCTGGTTGGGTCATTAAGTAATTGAAGCTCATTGCATTATCCAACTCAATGAAAGAATCCACTCCTCTTCACACTCCAAATCCTTTCTCTGAGCCCCCTGGAATTCATCCTTAACAAAACTCTTTTGATACACACACACACACACACACACACACACACACACACACCTCACCTTGTAAGAATCCTCTCTTATTGCCCTTTTATGTGCCAGCTATATTCATTTCTTCAGCTCTCTTGTGTTTAGTGGGTGTGGGGCGGTGGGGTGGTGGACTGTGAAAAGCAGCTAGGTGCTTGGTTGAGCATAAGGTTGGAACCCCGGATCATTATTGGACAGCAGGAGTTCAGCTCTGCTCCCAGGCCCTGGTTCTTTTCACTCAGCTTTGGCCCTCTCCTCAGACCCTCCCACAGAGAGGTCTGTGGTCATCAGTCCTGAGGAACAGGCCTCAGGCCCTAGAGAGATTTACATACTAATGAGATACCTGAAGGCCAGAGGGTGGAGCAAATTAAACATTCTTCCCCAGCCCCTCCCCCTTTCTCCCTCCCTATTTAACTCAGGTCTGCCCTGGGTTTGGGGGGTGGGGGGAGTGCATCCAGATCCATCCACCATCCTCCATGACATTAAAGCCTGTAAAAACCCATGGGGAACTATGGAACCACAGCAGCCGTGCCTAACTTCCCGTTGGAGGAATCCTCAGCGTACCCAGCAACTACCCACAGTGTGGGTGTACTCTTTATGCCTAACTGATCACTGTCAATTTCTACATCTCTAGCATAATCAAATTATTGATAGTTCCTGTGTTTCCATACTCAATAATATTGGAGCATATTAATAAACCTGAGACTCATTCTTTCTTTAGAATTTCACTTCCAGAGACCTTATTTTATACAACAATCTTAGTCTTTTATTGGTGTGGTAATACAGTAGAATCTATCATATCAACAATTTATACTGTGTCCACATGTATTTTTAGATTACCCCTGAGCTTTATTTCTCATTATTCTCATAGCACATAGATCTTACATCACATCATTCTTTCTCCCTTCTACTGTCCATCACATCTCATTTCTCATTTCTTTACATAATCAGGCTTGATGATATGATATGGCAGTGATAGTTCCTCAAATTTGCTTTTTTTTACTAATAGTTTTAGGACAGATGTTCTCAACCTATGGGTTGTGACATATTTGAGAGCTAAATGACCGTTTCACAGGCGTTTCCTAAGACCATAAGAAAATACCAATATTTACAATAAGATTCATAGCAGCAGTAAAACTACAGTTATAAAGTAGCAACAAAATTTTTTGTGGTTGGGAATCACCACAACATGTGGAACTCTATTAAAGGAAACCAGCACAGGAAGAGTGAGAAGTTGTTTTAGAATTATCTATGAGATTATTAGAAATTAGAATCCATGAAAAATATTTTTTTTTAGAACACAGAAGTTTTGAAGATGTACCACAAGAAACTGTATTTCAATGAGCTCCCTGGGAAGATTTTCAACCACATTTGAGGGTTACAGAACCTAGACCCTTTCATATTAAATTTTTAGCCTTTGATTCTCTTTCTTCTGTCATAGCTACCATGAAAAAAACCCAAATCAAGTCTGATAAAACTCTATGATTACATCAGGACCTAGGGAATAATTTTAAAATGTAAAAATGAGTCCCATTTAGCATTTGTGACTAGGACTGGGAATCTGGTACTGCCTGCCATCTTCTACTCTCATTATGACTATTCTCTATTCATCTGGCTCTATAAACTGTAACACCAAGTTCATTCTACTGGTAATCTTGATTCTCTCATGTATAAAAACAATGCAAACAATCAGACAATAGTGTGTATGACCATAATACCCATGTGCTTGCAACTGAACTTTCATATTTTCTCTTTTGTTCATGGGTAAAACATTCTTCCATGGTCATCTAGATTCTAGATCCTCTTGTAAGGCCACATTAAATAAAATGTGCTGGCGCTGACCTCTCACTGTGAAGTATTATTCATTATTCATTCCTCATTGAGAATCATCATTACCTTATTTTGGAATATTTTCTATTATAAACATTAGTCTTTCTTGCTCCCATGTCACCCTCTAGACACCACCCAATCTCTCCTCCATTTTCTAGAGGTGGGTTTGGCAATTTTTTTCTATAAATAAAATGTGATAACAACTTTAGAATACAGTGGCCATATAATCTCTATTGTTACTGTTTATGTCTCCCGATAGAGCACCAAAAACAAAAACAAACAAAAAAATAAAAAACAAAAAAACCCAATGTACATTGTACATCTAGTTATCTCCTGATAAAATTTCATATATAAGGTCTATATGGTTATTCTCTGCTTTACAGAATAAGTCCTTAGAAGTCCTGTTTCTGGTTGTGGCATCCATCCTAAGATTTCCATCCCAAGATCTCTGAAAAACTATATGAAAACTACATTAAAGAAACAAACAAAAAACATGAGTTACTAAAAGGAATAATGATCTTTGTGGTATTAGCTTTGTTGATAAGCCTCAGTCTCTCTCTGTGTCTCTCTCTCTCTGCCTCAGTCCCTTTCTCTCTCTCTCTCTCTCTCTCTCTCTCTCTCTCTCTCTCTCTCTCTCTCTCTCTCTTACTCTCTCTCTCTCTTTCTCTCTCTCTCTGTATTTACTTAGTCATTCATTTGTTGACATATTGTCTCATTATAAATCTCAGTCTGGCCGGGCAGTGGTGGTGCATGCCTTTAATCCCAGCACTTGGGAGTCAGAGGCAGGCAGATTTCTGAGTTCGAGTCCAGCCTGGTCTACAGAGTGAGTTCCAGGACAGCCAGGGCTACACAGAGAAACCCTGTCTTGAAAAACCAAATAAATAAGTAAATAAATAAATAAATAAATCTCAGTCTGAGTAAACCCAAAATTCTCCTGCCTCAGTTCTGGGATTACGGATAGGAGTCACTAACTCCATCAACATTTTTCAGAATTATATTACTTCCAGTAGCTCCACTGCTACTATCAAAAAACAAGTCTCAAGTAATTCTCTGCTTGGATTCTGACAAAAATTTCAAAACTAGCCTGCCTTCTTTTAGTCTTTCCAGGAGCTACATCACTGTTGTCCTTTTTAAAGATTATCAGTTAATTTCTATCACTTATCTTGGTGGTTTCCAAATGGTCTTCCCATCACCCAAATAAAAGGCTCAGATCTATACGTACACTTTCTCCAGGATCTGAGTTTAACTAGTTCACACTTCTTCACTGACTTTATCTTCTTTTTTCAAACCTTTGTCTCTACTAACTTTCCTGAACTAGATTTCTAACCATATTAAATTCATTTCTGTCTGGCATATTTTACATTCTTCTGTCTCATATCTTCACAGCTCTTTTTCTAACTTTTTCCTCCAGATTCTACTCAAAAGAAATATGAGAGCTTTTGTGACCACACTTTAAAACAGTAATAACCATCTGTTTTAGTTTAATTTCTGTAGTGATAAAATATGACTAAAGCAGCTTTAAATAGAGAGTGTTTGTTTTGCTAACAATTCCAGGTTTTAGCTTGTCATTGGAAAGAAGTCATAGAAGCAAGACCTTTAAACAGCTTGTCATAACATATACACAGTCAAGACTAGAGAGAAACAAGTTATTCAGTGGCACCTGTTGCTAGGTTTCTTTAATTGAATATAGTCCAGGAACCTCTGCCTAGGGAATGGTGCCACCCCAGTGGGTTATATTTTCACACACCAACTGACAATCATGACAATCCCTAATATCCAAGTTTATAAGCCAGTGTGATCTAAGTAATTTCTCATTATGGCTCTCTTTCAAGGTGATCTTCTTATGCCAAATTGGCAATTAAAACTAACCATCCTACCATCACATTCTCTATCCCAACATTGTTAATCTTCCTTATTTAACCTTGGCTTTTAGTTACCCACAAACAAGCCAGGCTGTTGCCAACACCATTAGTTGATCTCCACAAACTGATGGCACGGTTCTCTTGCTGAAGACAATACTTATACAATACAAAGAACAGAGAGAATTTAAGGTCCTACATTGAGCCTTCAATACTACAGATAAGTATTCATGGTATTAGAAAGTACTCTATATGCTAACAAAAGAGAAAGGTAATCACAAATCCAGCTACAAAACTGGTTACCAGAGTAACCAGCCTGTAAGATAGTCTGGTGCAATAGTGGCACAAAGCTTGTGGGAGTAAGCAACCAATATCTGATTTGATTTAAAGTGCACTCCATGAGATATAACCAATACCCAACACTGCTAGGGTGGCTAAGAACCTAAGACTAGAAAGCACAGGGAACTAGGGAAAAAAATCAAATGCTACTGTTCTGCAAAAGAACATAGCAACAAAATGACTCCTAATGACATTCCACTGTCATTCAGTACCTCATTTAAGGATTTTATTAGAGAAGCTTCCTCCTCCAGAGATGGAAACAAAGACCCACAGCAAAATGATGTGCAGACAATGAAACAATCATACACAAAAGAGATATCTCCATCAAATCCTTTCCCTCAGGGCTCATGTAATTCAGTGGAAGAGGAAGCAGAAGGAATGTAAAATCCTGTGAGGGTGGAGGACAGCAAGGAATCAAGATCTTCTAGATACAACAGGGTTGGCACACATATGAACTCACAGACACTGTGGTAACATGTACACAGCATCCAAGGGTCTGTGGGAAATGGACGTTCTAGAGCTGAAAGGAGAAGTGAACACAAGTCCCATCTGTCATATAAGTCTCATCCATTAGAAACAATCTCCAATTGATAGGCACTTGCAAATGAAAATTTACTTTTCTCCAAGGAAGTCTCTCTAAGGAAACAAACCACCCTTAAAGGTAGACTCCTATGCCAAGCAGTAAATAGCCACCAGAAAACCATGTCCATCACAGTTTTGGAATTTCTTTGTTGCATAAAGTTAAGTTGGACATTGTTTTCTACCTTGCAGGTCCTTAGCTTATAGCTTATAGCTTATGGTATCCCAATTTAGGATTTTATGGAATCCTGAAGTGTGAAGACATGCGTTGTGTGTCTCTGCACCTATATGCCTTTTCTTTGCTTTTTATTTGGCTCTTTTTCTTGTTTGTATGTCTTTTCATATTCTAATGTATTTATTTTTACTTATGGTATTTTACTTTTATTTGTTAGATGCCTGACAGAAAAGATGTGGGTCTCAATGGGAGAGACTATGGAGAGGAATTGGGAGGAGTAGGGGGAGGGGAACCATAATCAGAATATACTGCAAGGAAAAAACTCTATTTTCAATAAGAGAAAAAAATATTTTCTTTTATTCAGCTATAGACATCAGGTGACAAAAGTCAGACACAAGCCAGTCCCACAATTGCATTGTATGGAGTGACATATATGTTTTATTGTCATTTTCATAAATAATGTACTGTAAGAATTTTTGAACACATAATTTGTATTGGATTTTATACTATTGGTCATCTAGAAGGTATTTCCAGTAGGGAAAATTATGTAGGTTATGTGCAACTACAAGGCCACTTCATGCATAAGACTTGAACATATCTTTAGACTCCAGTGTCTAAAAGTTCTGCATCCAACTGCCTGCATATATGACAGGTTGTCTGTACATGAATGTATTTATGCACATGAATATATATATATATATATATATATATATATATATATATATGTGTGTGTGTGTGTGTGTGTGTGTGTGTGTGTGTGTGTACATGTTTGTACATGTATATGTATTACATATGTATGTGTAGGTATACATAATGAAGAAAGACAATCTATGACTAAGAAGCCTCTTTTCAAGTCTGCATGGCTATCCACTCACTGGCTGCAGAAAGTGCTGGCCTTTTTATTCCCAATGCTAACATGTGCATACACTTTCTTTCTCCAAGACAAGAAGACCCATGACTTGTACAGTTTAAGGAAATGGGTGATAGCTGCAGCTACATTTTCCATGAATTAAGTTTTTTTTTTTTTTTTTGAACACCTGGCCAAGTATTTTTAGTTTTTAGGTCTCAATGCAGCAGGATGGCTCCGGAGTGGTTGTTTCTGCACACTGAGAGAGCAGTGCTCAAATTAATCCTAGGTGCAAATGGGCATCTTTACGAGGGAAAAACAATGCAGGGTGAGGACATCTGCACACTTACATTTAAGGGAGCATATCAGAGCACAAATTGGGTCATCTCAGGAACTATAAAAGCATTATTCCTGTGAGATTTGAAAGAAAAAAAATGTAATTACTTCTTCCACCAAGCATGAGACTTTTCAATACCCTTCATTTTTGTCCCCTGGAAATGAAAAGAGGTTTACATTAAAAAGGCATTTCCTCTGACTTCATGTCCTTGAGCCACACAAATGTAAACCATTCCCTCCCTCCTTCTTTTGAAGAAAAAGGGGGCTTCAATCTTCCCTCCTGAACACGGCCCATTTAAATAAGGGGATAGAGTCCCATCTTTTCTATCAGCCCCATTGTTTGACTTGTCAGTAATAACACTTGAGCTGAAATTGTACAGGCGTCCTGGTAATTTAGTAATTATTGACATGGTGCTGAGCAGGAAATGATAGCAAACAGAAGGAACTGTTAAGGAGAAATGAAATAAAAGATGTTCATATCATTGTTGAATAATGGTTGAGATCATTTTGTGCTTTAAGTAGACCCAGGACACCTTTTTCCATTTTCCTGACACATTTATAATTTATGCTTTGTAATAGTTCCAAATATTTTTAGGACACTGGACTTTGTTTGAGAATCTTGCCTGGCTGAATAAGAATCATGAATCACACAGACAGATGAGTAGGTTATGTGACCTGCTGATGCTTCCTATTTAAGCAACAGCTCCTTTCTCTCTGCCCACCTAATGCTTTATTCTATTTTTCTTCTGAAATTTGCATTTCCATTTATTATCATGTGTGCTGTAGTGAGGACCTTTATAGCTGGTCTATACTAAGGTAATCTGTGCAGTTACACCAGTAGACCATGCTGTTTGCATTTATATATTAATCTTTACATCTCAGTACTATGCTGCTTATAAGAACTTCGTTGAAGTTTTACAAGCATGGTTTTTCATATCCAGGTTAAAGAAAAGTGTAGCGTCTTCATTAATACAACTACACTGTAGTAAAAGATATTGGTGTATGTTAGGATGTAGCTGTGATGACAGGATTATCATAATGTTGAGTCAGAGTGTAAAAATTTGGGACTCATTTGATGGAAGCATAAAAATACTGACTGTAAAAATATAGCATATGTGCTTATAACCATGAATACTGGGAAATGAGAATGGCATCCTGTGTATGGGCTGATGGGTTGGTTAGTAATCCCTGCTGTAGCACAATGCACCATAAAATAATGAATATAGCAAATGTTACAACAGAATGACATTAAGCTTTCTTTCATGTGTCCTCATCTCAAAATATCATACTTGTCATTGGCATTCAAAACTTTTATCTTAAAATGCAACATTATTAGCTTTTAAAATGCCTCACCATAAAGGAAGAGCATATACTCAAAATATTCAGGACAAATAACGATTGAATAAAAAATGGGAAACAAAAAAAGTTTAAGGCCATTTAAGATTAGATTATGGAATATGATGGTAAGATTGACAGCTACAGAGTATATCTGCACTAAGTGTGGATTTAGCTGTGATAATTTCCCTTATGAGCCAGGTGGCAACTGCATCACTGCAAACAGAGAAACTTATTTCATCTAAGAGAACATAATATCCATATCTTACCATGGCATAACCTGAAACTCTGAAGAGAGCTTCAAAATGTTGCCTAACTGATGGGCGGTGGTGGCACACGCAGGCAGATTTCTGAGTTCAAGGCCAGTCTGGTCTACAGAGTGAGAGTTCCAGGACAGCCAGGGCTACACAGAGAAACACTGTCTCGAAAAACAAAAAACAACAACAACAACAAAAACAAAACAAAAAAACCCCCCCAAAACAAAAACAAAACAAAACAAAACAAAATGTTGCCTAAATGATGATTAAGGTCTAGTTACTTCTGACTTCCTTTCTGACTCCTGGGCAAGAGTTTTCAACTACATCACTTTCTCTATTCCCTTCCTCCCTTCAACCCCTCCCATGCCACCCACCATCAAACTGAAAGCATCCTTTATTATTATTATTGTGTAAGTTGGCATGTGTGTGTATGTGTTCTGTGTGTGGTGTGTGTATGTGTATATGTATATGATGTATGTGTATGTATATGTATGCACACATATATAAGTACAACCTGGTGTGAATGTCAACCAATTCTTTATACTATTTCTTTTAATTTTTTTCTCTTCTTGCTGAATATTGTTACTATACAAATTAGATAAACACATATATTTTAGAGTCAGCATAATATAAATTCACACACAAGCTTCTATGATATTTATATATCTACTCTATTGCCCAGGTCTTTTGTTCCAGATATATTTTTCTTGTCAGCAAACTTCAAGTTAAAAAAAAAAAACTCCATTGAATATATAAATGTTAGTGATATTGAAAGAGTAGTGGAAGTCCAAAATTGCAAAACCAGTGGGGAAGTGTCATGGAAGCACACAAGAAAGGCCAGAATTGTGTATTTAAAAATAAAATCTTCCATTAAAAAGAACAATGCTATCCAGGGAGATGAAGGTTAGGTAAAGAGATTGTAACACTTGACAAACAAACAGGAGGACGAGTTAATTCCCTATTACCCAATGTAAGTGCTAGGTATAATGTCCCACCGGCAATTCTAGGATCCTGGTATTGAGAAAGTAAATGAGGAGAAATTAATGAGCAAGACTACTCATTCAGGCATGAAGCGCTTGGTTAATTAAGAAACTTTGCCTGCCAACCAACAGATTGGGAAAAGATCATTACCAATCCTAGATCCGATAGAGGGCTAATATCGAATATGTACAAAGAACTCAAGAAATTAGATGCCAAACAACAAAATAACCACATTAAAAATGGGGTACAGAACTAAACAAAGAATTCTCAACTGAGGAAACACAAATGGCCGAGAAGCACCTTAAGAAATGCTCAACATCCTTAGTCATCAGGGAAATGCAAATCAAAACAACACTGAGATACCACCTCACACCAGTCAGAATGGCTAAGATCAAAAATTCAAGTGATAGTAGATGCTGGCGAGGATGTGAAGAAAGAGGAACACTCCTGCATTGTTGGTGGGGTTGCAAGCTGGTACAACCACTCTGGAAGTCAGTCTGGCAGTTCCTCAGAAAATTGGACATGGCACTACCTGAGGACCCAGCTATACCACTCCTGGGCATATACCCAGAAAATGCCCCAGATGCCCTTCAACAGAGGAATGGATACAAAAAAAGTGGTACATTTACACAATGGAATATTACTCAGCTATTAAAAATAATGAATTCGAGAAATTCTTAGGTAAATGGATGGAACTAGAAAATATCATCCTGAGTGAGGTAACCCAATCACAAAAGAACATACATGGTATTTACTCACTGATAAACAGAGATTAGCCCAAAAGTTTGAAACAACAAAGATTCAACTAACAGACCACATGAAGCTCATGAAGAAGGAAGAACAAGTGTGGATGCCTAGGTCTTTCTTAGAAGAAGTAACTAAATACCCAAGGGAGCAAATATGAAGACAAAGTGTGGGACAGAATCTGAAGGGGAGGTTTTATGGAGACCATTCCACCTGGGTATTCATTCCATGTGCAGTCACCAAAAATAGACGCTGATATGGATGACAGGAAGGGAAAGCTGACAGCAGCCTGATAAGACTGTCTCCTTGACTCCAGCTGTATATGTAGGGGAGGATGGCCTTGTTGGGCATAGGTGGGAGAGGAGATCTTTGGTCACATGAAGGGTGAACACTGAGTGAGGGAGGAGGAATCTGAGGGTGTGGAGGGGGAGTGGGGGGTAGGTGGGTGCATGCACACCCTCATAAAAGCAGGAGGAGGGGGGATGGGATAAGGGGTTCCTGGGTGGTGGGGGGAATGCGGTAAGGAGATAAAATTTGAAATGTAAATATTATATCCAATAAAAGAGGGGGGAAAAAGAAAAGCAGTTAGAACCAACATCCTTAATAAAATGTCAACCCTCTTAAAAAAAAAAAAAAAGAAAGAAACTTTGCCTGCAAATTATTCCTAACATCAACTTCTAGCATCAACTCTCTCTCTTCTCTCTCTCTCTCTCTCTCTCTTTCTCTCTCTCTCTCTCTCTCTCTCTCTCTCTCTCTCTCTCTCTCTCTCTCTCTCCCTCTCCCTCTCTCTCTCTCTCACACACACATACACACACCCCCATCACATATGAACCCACACATATGACCATAATACACAAAAATGTGCAATAGCACACATATACACACACCTGCTTGAAATGAAAAAAAAAGTGTTGCCTGCTCAAATATACTATGAAGCTTACACCACCCATGTACATCTTTAGAGATTAACATTGTATTGAAATATATTCATACTTGTAAAAAAAATTCCTTTTTAATATGCCTCAGAATGATGTCTAAGGATTCTGTAGAGCTGCTTGCATGCAGCCATGCAGCAAAGAGGAAGTGCAATCTTGTTTTCTGTGGTCTCAACTGCTGAACGTAAAGGTTTTATTGTCCACTTTGTGCTGTAACTTCAGTTATAACACACTTAGAGCAAGCCAAGTTACTAAGAACTCAGAAAACCAACATATTCAGGTTAGACCAACATTCTTACTTTTTAAGCAGAAAATGTAATATGTCATGCCTGATGAGCCAGGTTCTTAAACTACAGGTTGTCACCTCATAAAGGATTGTGTAAATGAATGTGGGGATTGTGAAAATCTTAGCAACAGAAAATCTTTTTTAATATATAGCAATCAAAAGTTATTCAAAAATAAATGGACACTAACATAAAGTGTTCCTGGAAACTCTTGCCCATTTTGTATCATGCGACTCCACAAATTCTTGGTTCTGAAAACCTGATTTGCACCGTTTCTGTGTGTGTCATGCCACACAACACTGGTGACCACTGCCTGAAACATCCCAGTTCAGATTGAAGCCTACTGAATGCTATGAACCACCCTGCTCTGTTATCACTGCATGTGCAAAGTTTGCTGTTCATATTGAAATGAGTTTACTTGTGAGGGTAAAGAATTTTAATTTCTTTACTACATTTTTTAGACTGCATTTTTTTGGAATATTTTACTTTAAAACTGATTGCTTGAGTTTTGTCAAATAATCCTAAAATAATTTTAGTTTTGAATTAGTGCATAATTTTGAAATTTTTCTGAAATGCCTCTCTACACAGTGCTACAGTTTTGGGGTTTTGTTTGTTTGTGTGTGTGTGTGTGTGTGTGTGTGTGTGTGTGTGTGTGTGATGTTTTTAGCATTGATGATTACAAAATCCAAATATTACTCAATTCTGAAACAACTTGCAGAATCAAAATATCTGTAAAATGTAATTAAAAATTTAATTCATCATGTAAAATTAGTAACCATACCTATAATAATCAATTTGCAAATTTGCTTCTTCCATTAGTAAATCATAAGACTGTATGTGTAGCAAAAAAAAAAAAAACTTCATGGTAAACTTTATGGTTTATTATTATTAAATGTTAAATGTGTGTACTATTTTGTATAAATCTATTTGGACATGTTGGTATAAAAATTTCTCAGCCACAAAAAAGTTCTAATTATAAAAAGTTATAATCATAGAGACCGGAGATTGGCTCAATGGTTAAGTCCCTTCATGTTCTTTGAGTTACCAGGCTTCAAACACCAGTACTTAAGGTCTGGCTGCACACAACTGTCTGTGATTTCAACTTGAGTTCTGTCATCTTTTTTTGGTCTCCACAGGAACTAACTCCCACACATGCACAGACAGGCACACACACCCACACCCAAACACACACACAATAGAACAAATCATTTAAAAGAGAAGCATTGCTGTAAGCAAGGTAGACAAGCTGTGTAGTTTATACTGTATGAACATTCAACTGTGTCTACTCTCTTCTCTATTTTAATTCTCTGATAAAGGCTACAACATTAGGTTCTTATATGACTTGGTTAAAATTTTACATTTGTGATTTTTTTCCTGCTGTGTACTTGATAAGGCAAACACCAAAACCTCAAAAAGTACCTAGTGTTTGATATTTGTAAGTCTATTAAGACTTCTTTGGTACTACCTGTTGATAGTCATAAATCAAAATCCTCCCAACAATGCCAAGGCCAGTACCCTATGGTGATATTCAATCTGTGGGATATAACCTATTCATGTTAGGAAAAACACACAATTCCCTTATTTCTACATCTGTAGAGGTAATTCAATGAAAAATGTCTTCAAATTGTAAATATTTTAAAAGCAATTAAAAACTGATTTGCAATATTATGCATGAATTTCAAGGACCATAAAGGAAGGAATTATTTAAGAAATTTGCCTTCTGACATTTCAATGACTTTCTCTCAACTATGAGGCAAAATGAATTCAAATAACATATTTTAATGATGGATACTAACAAATTGTACATGATTCATGACAGTTTTCATAGACTACTGAATGCATTTGACTTGTACACTATTGTTATATGTAAAATATTATGAAAAGAAAATGTCATTCAACTTTTTTCTTTTGGTACTTAGTATCATGTTTGGCTTCTCCTAGCTGGGAACCTCTGAAGGATAAAGATTACTTTCTTTATGTTTGCCAGCAACCCTCATTTGAAGATAAAAGAATGCCATTATTAAGAAGGAAACAGAACCCCAGGATAACGTCAGTGATGGGCCATTTGTAATTTTGCCACATGCAAGTTTAACTGAGAATCAGGCTTCACAAGGGAGAAGAGTTCTTGTAGGCACACAACCAAGGCTTGAACCTTATAGTTTGCCAGTGTAACAGACTGGAAGCTCAGAAGAGGAGAATAAAGTAGTTCACACTGGATTCAGTCTTCCTCAGCCAAGAAGCTATCACCTTACCCTTTGGCCTTGCGTCATCTTCTGATAGGTAAAGACCAGCATTTATGGTTCCTCATCAAAGATTCCATCTCACTCTAACAAGTGTGGACAAGATCCAAGCAAACACTCTGAACTGGTCAATTAAATTTGGGAGAGAACAAAATAGATGGACTGGATCACAATAGTGGTGAGAGAAAGAGTAATGTCCAGTGGACTGGACTGCAGCTGTTGTTTAGTGTAGTGTCTGCTTAGTAGACTGGACTGAGAACAAGGAAAATTGGAATCGCCCCCCCGAAGAACTATTTCTAAACAGGTCCACTTCCCCTGTATCCTAATAACCTTTCATTTCAACAACTTCTGGTGGGTGGTAAGCTAGAGGGGAGGGTGAACCCTTATAAACATATATTGTGAAAAATATATGCCTACAGTTACTGTTGGTGTTTATGGTCTAGTAATAAAAGAGCATATTCAGGAGATATGTGAACTTTTTAGGAAAAAGACCAGCTCTAAAGACTGTTCTTCTCTTTAGATTCCACTGGGAAGAATAAGCCATAAGACCATTGTGATGATCAATTACTTTGTTTGACCAGCACACAACTTTTACCCTTTTTAGCATATAACTAAAATTGTATTTTCTTGTCTTTAAAACCATTCAGCTCTGCTGGGCAGTGGTGGTGCACGCCTTTAATCCCAGCACTTGGGAGGCAGAGGCAGGCAGATTTCTGAGTTCGAGACCAGCCTGGTCTGTAGAATGAGTTCCAGGACAGCCAAGGCTATACAGAGAAACTTGGCAAGAGCTAGAGTCACCTGGAAAGAGAGATATTCAATTAAGAAAACTGTCTCCATCAGATTCACTTGTTGGCCAGTCTGTACCATTTTCTTAATTAATGATGAATACAGGTGGACTAAGCCTACTGTGGGAAAAGATACACATGGACAGGTGGTTCTGGGTTGTATAAGAGAGCAAGATGAGCAAACCATGAGATCAAGCCAGTAGTCAGCATTCCTCCATATGCTGTTTCAGTTCCTGCTTCAAGACTCCCGCCTTAAGTTCTTGCCCTTACTTCCCTTCATGATAGAGTAAGCTGTAATATGCAATAAACTTTCCTCCCTTACATTGTGCTTGCTCACGCATTTAGCACAATAGAAAGCAGATCAGAACAGCCATCATAAGCACAAGGGAAGTCAAAAATATTGTTGGAGCTGAATATTTGTTTGTGGGTTTTTTTTTGTTTTGTTTTGTTTTGTTTTGTTTTTTGAGACAGGGTTTCTCTGTATAGCCTTGGCTGTCCTGGAACTCATTCTACAGACCAGGCTGGCCTCGAACTCAGAAATCTGCCTGCCTCTGCCTCTGCCTCCCAAGTGCTGGGATTAAAGGCGTGCACCACCACTGCCCAGCAGAGCTGAATGGTTTTAAAGACAAGAAAATACAATTTTAGTTATATGCTAAAAAGGGTAAAAGTTGTGTGCTGGTCAGAGTTTTAAGAAGATATAAAGACATGGCTGGGTTGCTTTGGGAAGAGGTAAATATAAATTAGTAAGAGAGGACAGGAAAAATGTGGAAGGACCTGAATACACTTTCTTCCATCTTTTTCCACCATCCTTCCAGCTCTTAGCATGGCCTTATGATGTGCCAACCTATAACTCAGCTGACTTGAATGGATGCCAATTATGCCTATTCTAAATCTGTTAATGAGATCTGTATACTTCCTGAGTGTTCAAATTAGAATTTAAAAAATGACACATATGCACACATGCATACTCTGACGAACACACACACATACACAGAGATACACACACATGCACACACACTCACACACACATACACACATACACATACAGACACCCCATATCCCATACCACACACCACAGACCGACCACATTGAGACACTGTGAAATGTGAGGTTTTATCATTGTCTCCTTAGTGAGATAAGATGTGGTGATGTAGAATGCTTTGTTCCGAGGTGCATTGAATTCATTCTTGATTTCACTTGTCTTTTCTACAAACTAGGATTTCCCAGTGATGACTTCATCAAGAATATTTGTTCATTACCATTTCCTTCAGTAATTTTTAGGGAAAAATGCACAGACAACACTCCATCATGAATGAGTATAAGCCAAACTTAACTAAAACCATCAAGAATTTTGAAGCACTTCTTTTCTGCCTTCAAGCTGGAGGGAAACATTTCACTTTTCATATGTCTTGTTGCATCCTTTGCAAATGCTGTTAGCACACAGAGAACTCAATTACACTTTCCCTACGGCCACTAACAATTTAAAACTAGCTGCCAGAATTTGTAGATCTTTACAACAAACACCAATTGATGTCTTTTATAGAAATAGACAAAGCATGCCACACATACCCTGGCACTCAAAGATAGCTGTTCCCTTTAGTGTCTGACATCTTTGACATGAGCAAGGCTGCTCAGGCTTTCTATGTCACCCTGTGATTCTCAATATTCATTTTGTTCTTTTTCCTTCCAAACTTCACCAGTGCGCTGGGCCTTTGCTTCATTTGGTTAAAGTTTAGGGATGCATAATTTTGGGGAGATAAATCATAATTTAAGGCAAAAACACAGAAAAGAAATCCCAACCATTCCCATTACAAATATTCATGTTTTCTCCTTTTATAGCATATTCTCTCCCACATTATTATCATATTGCATTGGATGGTTAGAAATGCTTTAATAATGCCAAATATTTTTTTCTGTGTGTTTTCTAACCAATCTGATATTATAAGGCAACAAATAAGAAATGTCTTTGTTACTGAATTGAGAACAAAAGGTACAGTGAAGAAGCATATTAAAAGGTTCAGAAAATCCTAAAATGAAATCTGTTTACGAAGCTACCAGCTGTCACTTCTCCTGGCTGCCACACACTACCTATCAGGAACTGCCATCCGGCACCCATTGTCCCAATCCTATGCCGTACCTGCTCTGATTATTTTTTTAATAGCTTCTAAACACCCTACACTTGTGTTGTCTTTATCAATTAAATATAAATCATTTTTAAAAGTTTATGATTGACATATCTGTCTCTCTATAATAAAAGCTGAAATAAAATTAAATAAAATACTAAATTGTTGAAGAACAGAATTATATGCACAATAAAGAATACTCGATTCAAGATTCATCCAGGCTGCAATTTAAAATGGCTAAAATTCAGGATTTGGGGCTACAAGTTTTGCTCTGAGTTGTACCTAGCTATTTCTGGCATGGAATAATATTTCCTAACCTTAATGCAACATTAAATTGAGTTTTTTTTTCAGGATGAAAAAAATAGTCCTTTTTAGGAACCCATCACTGGGACTACTCTCCCCACTCCTCCCAGAAACTTGCTACTGCTCTTTATCCTCTCACTCTTTGCACACCCACAGCTTCCTTTATGGTGGTGGTAGCACATCTCATACCCTTTGTGGTGTGGTGTAAAAGGAGCAGGCAATGGCGAAATAGGTCATGAGACCAAAGTGTCGTCTCTCCTTCAAGTTGCCCCAGAGGCAATGTGCCTTGTACATTTTTACGTTTGGCCTGCAGGCCTAAGGACTGAGCTGAGAGCTACTGTTAATGGAACCTAAGTTACACAGCATAGATAAATTAAAACCTCCTGAAAGGGCTGACTTTGCTGCTTCACTTCCACATGATTGTATCTTTCCCATCAGTGTCCAATTCCTATTAAACTCCAGTTTTCTTAAAGCAAGAAGGGTTTCTGAACAGAGAATGGGCGAACTGACCCTGGCAGCCTTGAGCTCACTGTTGAATACGTTCACTGAATCCAAAACCAGAAAATGGGCCTTTTTTGCCAATGGAGAGAAATGTGCAAACTCCATGCAGCATTAATCAAACCTGAACCATTATTTTTTAAAGTGTCATGAAACCTACATTGACTGACTGGTCCTTTTGATCTTAATTTCGAACACTTGCTACTCCAATTAAATTCTACCACCTAGCATGCTCAAACAGCTCCGGGTTGTTTCCACAAACTCTGTTAATGGACAGCTGTTTCTGACAGCTCTCCTGATTTGCCAGTGCAGTGTCTGCTGCCAGAGCAGGAGGCCCTGTTCTGTATTCCGCTGCTGGCACCGGGAATATGCAAATGAACACATGAATCAGTTGTCACCACCACAGACACCCTGCATGCATGCCTGAGACAGGAGAATGTGTGCAGAGCTTCGCTGGCTCCAAGTGACTGGTAGAGAGGGGAAGACAACAAGCTTCAATTTCTTGAAGTGGAGTTTCTTTCCTTTTCTCTCTTTTATCAAGTATTTACAGTTTGTTTTCACCTTATGGCATTCATTAGATTTCAGAGTAGAAGTTTCAACCTGTTCCTTACACAACAGAATGGAGAAAGTGTGGAAATGAGAGAGTTTTCAGGTAAGAGCCTTACATTTTACACAAGCAAAATTCTATACATGTGTTTTCATTTCTAATGGGGTGATGCAGAAACAAAACTTATGCTTTTGCAAAGGATACATTTGAGAATTTCTTCTTAAAGTCTAAGGTCTCTTTGTACTCATTTTGAATTACAATCATTTCCAACAAGAATTCCGAGTTTCTGTTCTAAGTTGAGTCAAATGACCATAAACAGGTTATGGACAAGTTAAAGAGTGAATTGAGAACTGGGGAGATCAGTAAGTACTTGCAACATAAGCATGAAAATTTGAGTATACACCAGGTGCTATAATCCCAACACTAGGGATGTAGACAATTAAGAATCCTTACAACTTGCTACCTATCCAATTTCAGTAATCAGTGAGTTCCCAGCAAGTGAGAGACTCTGCTTCAAAAAATATGATGAAGAACAATTAAGGCCTCTTCACATATACATGTGCATATATAAAAAAAAGACATACAGAGAAAGAAGGAGAGAAAGAAGGAAAGCAAGAAGTATTCAAAGAAAGAAAAAGAAAGAAAGAAAGAAAGAAAGAAAGAAAGAAAGAAAGAAAGAAAGAAAGGGAAGAAAAAATTAGAAGACAGAATGAGTGCATACCAGCTATTCTATTCCCAAGACATTTTTGATACCTTTTTATCGTTGTAGTATTGCTGCTTCAAAGAGGGAAGTGAGACACTCTGAAAGGTATAGCATATGGAATTTGACCATTAAAGGCATTATAATTTCTGCAATTACAGGATTTGGTCGTGAGGCAATGTGTGGTAGAAATTTTTAATCCCAATCTGGGATTTCTCTCCTGCCTTTGAACATTTAGTTCTCAGAGAAAAGACACTCATACAATAAGCTTTAATCAGGAGTAGGACTGGACAGATATCTATCCTCTATGCTATTAAAATCTATTTGCTATCAATAACACCTAGTTATTATTTACCATTTTTCATCTGGGCTGTTGTTAACTCCAATTGGGCAATCCTCAGGGCTATGTTTTCTTGACTCCTATACTATGGCGACTTTCTCTTCCTTCTTACTTCCTCTCTTGTGGTTCTCCCCTGACCTACAAGACACTGGAAGATTAAAACCCACCTGTGTCTCTTCAGTCCAGCTATTGGCTGTCGGCATGTTTATTCACCAATCAAAAATAAGTTGGAATCAAAGTCACATAGAATCAGTTGGGTATATGTGCAGATGTTCTGGAACAAGCAGGTTTTGAGGAACCAGTATTATCATTAGGAAACAAGTAGACTCAGCCCAGACCACTAAAGCTATGGGTGTCAACTATTGGTTGAGAGGGTCAAAAGTGTGGAGAAGAGCAACAATATGATATTTGTGATGACCAAGGAGCCCATGAATACAAATCGTTCTCATTTTCTACCTCTCAGGAGATCTACAGAGGAAGCATGCCCATCTCAAAGCTACATGTCCATACATGAACTTGTTTAATATTTCAAGAAATTAAGGAAGAAAAACAATGCAAACCAGGTGACAGAGAATAAGTGGCTTCTCCTCAGAGGGCCATAGCTAGTATGAGTGTGATTCAATGGAGTTTTCAGCCACTCTCCAAATTTCTAACCACAGTAACTTTTGCTTCATCTCATCTTCCCAGGAATGCACAGATTTTTCTGTGGTTAACCTTAGAACAAAAGCCAATTCTAGAAGTCCTGTTTTTGTCTCTGTAATATATACTCCTGTCATCAGTCCTTGGGCATCATACATGCTATGATTTTCTATAGGTTCAGTACATGTATATATCTATTAGACATAGTACTTAGTGGATAAGAACAGGGTACCAGTATCTGACTTATGGATAAAGTCAAGTGGTTAAATTATTAAAAAATGTTTGGAATGATAGGCATTTATATAAATAGGTCTAGTCCCCATATTATAAACAAAGCTTACCAAAGTAAACTGGCACAAAACCAAAAAGTGAGAAACAAAATATTATGACTTCAATGCTACCTAACTAACATGATTTATCTGAAACTCCGTTTGCCTTCAGTTTTAAAAGAATTGACATCAGTTTCACAGGGAGGATATATTTACTATCATGTTTTTAGTAGTATTATTTTCAACATCCAAGGTATCGATACCATGTAGGTACCATAAAATATTGAATGGATAAAGGAAACATGGTATATACATAGACAATAAAATATAATTTTACCTTAAAAATGAATGAAATCTCATCATTTGAGAAAATATAGGTTAAAAAACATAGGCCATGCTTAAAGACAAATATCACATATATTCACTTAGATGTGCAAAGTTGAGGTTTGGCCTGTTGCTATGTATTATAATGCTAAGTCTGGGTCCCCAAGATCTGGTTGGCCCAGAGACAAGAGAGTCCACATGTAAACACAAATGTTGTTATGTGACCTGGCCCCCAATTCATTTCTGATTGGTGAATAAAGATACATACAACCTATAGCTGGGCAGAATTGAGATAGATGAGGCTTGCTATTTCTGCCCTTGGAGTTGGAGGAGACCACAAGTGGAGAAAAGAAGGTCGAGAGAGGAAAAGAAGCCATGGGTTAGAAGTACAATGCATGGCTCTGAGGGCTGACCAATTGGAGTTAAGAGCAACCCAGATGAAACCTAGTAAGTTAACTCAACGTTATCAATAAAAAGTAGATTATATTCTACTTTTCTCCTTCTTCTACTCTATTCTAAGAGGGTAGATATCTACCCACCTCTAGCGCTGATTAAGGTTTATTATAATTATAAAGGTTTTATCTGGGAACTAAATAGTCTAGAGCAGGGTAAAAACCCCAGATTAAGATGAAATATTTTTAACAATAGTACAGCATAAACACTGACCCAATAAAAATGATAATAGAACAGAGTTATTTGTGGTTAGAAGGATGAACTGTCAGTACTCAAAGCATGCATCCTCATAGTCAGAGAGGAGTAATAAATCCAATAGTTCTAATATGCAGAAATAGTTCTGTAGTTAATGGTGATACATTGTATTTTTTGAAAACTTACGAAGAGATGATATAGGTTTCACCATAAAAATAACAACTACATGAGGTAATGAATGCAGCAAGTGGCCTGAGTCATACGGATATGTTTTGAAAATGCATTGCTGTTTTGAATCTTGAATGTTCTCTAAAGGACACACACACACACACACACACACACACCCATACACACAATTCTATGTGTTTTTGTTTTCAAAACAAGACAACATGTTCTGTTTGTTCTCTTGAATTTGTATCACCTAGGTTTTTATATATTGAATAATAGAAATATCTCATTCTTTATATTCTGTCTCTTCAATTTATTTTACTATAGTATATTGAGCATCTGAGTTATTCATATTATTTCCACTACCACTCTTTAAAAAACACAATATTCTCCCTTAAAAGTTAATGGTACCTGTCCTTTTTTGATTTAATCTTCCAAAACTTATACACTGTGTCTTATGGCAAGACTAAGAAGATATGTTCATATCTTCCATTACTTACCAAAGACTAAGAGAATGTTAACTTACATGTTTGTCTAACATTGCAAATGCCTATCTCCTTGCTCATCTAATGATGGTACAACAGTTGCCATCATTAGTAGGGGGTAGGGGGCATCTGCTTTCTAGGCTACACTCATTGCTGAGCCCACTGTACCTCAATGCCAAAGATTCCCTGTTTAGTTCTATACAGCATTTACCAGAAAGATTTGTCAAACTCAAAAACACAGTAGGGATTTGATTCTCATCCATTATTATTTTTCAGAATTATTCAATAAAATATGTTGCTTGATGTAGACCTTATAATGAATATTTTTCACAGTTAATAATCTTCACCCTTCTTTACCATAAGTGATACTATTTTATGTCTCTCCTCTCTCAAGTCTGAATGAATGCTTCTTCATGTTAAAGGGTGGCTATCTCCTGACCAGACCACTCCTTCTTGTGTAACACCTCACAGAACAAGCTAGAAGCAGACATTTTGCAGTCACAAGTCAATTTTCTTTTTAATATAGTGTGGGCTTATGTTTAGTCATTCTTTTAGCTGACTGGCAATCAATGCTGATTGAATTATTTGATCCTCACCAGAAAATTTTCTTTTAGTTTTGGATTCTATTACACATCAGTCATGCCCTTCATGAGGCTCCTGAGAAATCATAACTTTCAAACAATTGCTTATTTAAAATAGTCCATTCCAAGTAGTTCACCCACTCTGTCTGGAAATACAGATGACTTATTAAGATATATTTGGTACTTAAGGTTACCAACCTGATAATTTTAATTCTTATTTAATGCTGTGGATCGTGCTAAACGAAAATCTAAAAGTCTTATGACTTTTAGGTATTGTCTATAATGCTCTTACAAAAATAAGCCATCAAATATGCAGAATTCAACTTTTATTCAAATTTTATTGAGTTTTAACATAACGGTACAATTTCATAACTTCATGTAGCTCTGGAATGAACACCATAATATTTATGTTGGTATTGCTATCTGGAGGCCAGTTGATATGGTAACCTCCTTTATTTTCATGTATACCTTAGACAATGATGGAGAGGAGGAAGGAAAAATAGATGAGTAGAAAGGGAGGAGATGAAGGTAAAACAGAAAAGAGAAATATACTCAGGAGATAGTTATATATAGAAAGTTATATTTGAATAAAGTCAAATATTTATGTGCATGCATCTGCATATGCAAATAGCTTTGTGTGAACAAATAAATCATGAATTAGTATACAAATTATCATTATTATTCTGTCTATTACAAAGTCAATGGAGGTTTAAGGTCCAACTTAATGACTTGAGGGATGAATGGCTAGTGATATTAACAATGTAATGGCATTTATGAGATCACATTTGAAAGACATTTCAGATTTGCCCAACTGAAGAAGTCATATCTCTAATAGAGCACTTGACAACTGGTGACTGTACCAAAAATATTCTCACAACTACCTTTATGAACTCTACACTTTCTTTCTACCTATTGTTTTTTCTTGGTTGCCTCCCATGCTGGAGATCAATCCCAGCTATATATAGTTTTTATTCAATTAGCAACACACACACACACACACACACATACACATATGTATGTATGTATGTATGTATGTATGTATGTATATGCATGTACATATGTACATGTCATCATCATAAAAATAAAAGATATGATAGATATAATGTGCTAGGAACATTAAAATGTGCAACATATGAGTATTTTGAAAGACACCTAATGTGGGTAAGAAGTGGTATTCTTCCAACACAGATGATCAGCAATGCATATATAGATAGCTATGAAAGAGAAGAATTGGGAAAGATGAGATGAGTCTGTGAAAACAAGATGATTCAATGCTGTGTATTATATTATGGGTGCCTGAATTTAATGCCACTTCATTATTTTAGTTCCTTCTGAGTCATTTTTGTTTAATAATCCTGTATCTTTTCATGTTTGCCTTTTAATTTCCTTTAAGTTATTAATATGTTCTATGAGAGGAGTCAAACATAACTTTATCATCTATACTCATCTCCCACAGGATATGACATATAGTAGTTACTCAAAAACATGAGGTTGTTTTTAAATAAATGACTGGTAAATATTATTAGCAGACTTGTATTAGAGTTAGTGCTTGCAGAGCATTACTTAGAGAATATCTCAAATAGATAACATCTAGTTATTTGCATGCTTAAGCTGATGTACGTGACACATGTTGCTTTATCATTATAAATGAATTTTGCATATGAATTATTTCATTATGAACACACCTCTATTTCCTTATAATTCAGGAATAAATGCAACACTAAGGTATTTTTTTTCATGTTGTTGAAAGGAAAGTCTATATGACTCTAGACTTTACAAGGGCTATATTTACATTCTTTTCTTTTATTACATTTCTGTAATACTCTTGATGATATTCTTATTTTCCTTAAAGAGGCATTTGGAAATAAATTACCAATCTGATATGTGAAAAGTGGAATGATAATCAATTCATTTTACTATCGTAAATACAAAACTTTTACGAGGTAGCATGGGGGAGTTTGTAAGACAAAAACAAAACAGAGCATTATGTTACAGACAGATCCCTGACCCAGGCATACATTTAAAGATAATAACATTCTTGAGTGAGAACAGAATTAAAGTCACAGACACAAATCTACACATTTACAAATAGCTAGAAGGAAGAACAACAATATCAACCAACCAGACCTTCCCAGAGCTTCCAGGGACTAAACCACCAATTAAAGAGTACACCTGGAGCAACCCATGGCTCCAGCCACATATGTAGCAGAGGATGGCCTTGTGTGGCATCAGTGAGAGGAGAGGCCATTGGTCCTGAGAAGGCTCAATCCCCCAGTGTAGGGGAAATCCAGGGCAGGGAGGCAGGAGTAAATGGGTGGGTGGGGGAGCACCCTCATAGAAGCAGAGTGAGGGGGGATGGAATAGAGTGTTTCCAAAGGGGAAACCAACCGGGAAAGGGGATAACATTTGAAATGTAAATAAATAAAATATCCATTTAAAAAAAAAAAACCTAATAGCTAGAGAGAAGGGGAAACTCAGGAGACAGACAAATCTGATTTAAAATAGTCACTCCTTAACAATTCAAAGTTTAGATGAAATATCTGCATCTGACTCTTTCAGCTGCTTGTTAGGTGTTTCAGAGGGCAGTCATGATAGGTCCCTTTTTGTGAGCTCTCCTTAGCTTCAGTAATAGTGTCAGGCCTTGGGACCTCCCCTTGAGCTGGATTCCTTTGGGCCTATCCCTGGACCTCCTTTTCTTCAGGCTCTTCTCCATTTTTGTCCCTGCAGTTCTTTCAGACAGGAACAATCATGGGTCAGAATTTTTGACTGTGGGATGACAACCCCCTCTCTCACTTGATGCTCTGTCTTTCTGCTGGAGGTGGGTTCTACAAGTTCCCTCTCTCTGCTGCAGGAAATTTCATCTAAAATCCCCCCCCCCCCCTTTAAGTCCTGAGAGTCTCTCACCTCCCAGGTCTCTAGTACATTCTGGACAGACAGAAGCTGCTGACTCCTGTGGTTGAATTAGAAAAAAACTGGAAGAAGCTGAGGAGGAGGGCGACCCTGTAGGAAGACCAACATTCTCAATTAACCCGAACCCCTGAGATCTCTCAGACACTGGACCACTAACCAGCCAGTATACCCTAGCTGATATAAGGCTCCCAACACATATGCAGCAGAAGATTGCTGGAACTGGGTTCATTTAGAGAAGATACACCTAACACCCAGGAGACGGGAAGTCCCAGGGAGTGGAGTGGTCTGGTGGAGTGGGAGGTGGGGTTGTGGGAACATCCTCATGAAGATAAAGGGGGAAGGAGGTATGGAATGTGGAATAGTCAGGGGAGGACTGAGAGGGAGATAAAATCTAGAGTGCAAAAAAAAGTTAAATAAAAATTTTAAAAATTTCAAAGTTTAGGTACTCAATAGAAGAACTTAAACATTATTCTTTCAATGAATAACTATGCATATTTTCCTTTAGATTTTAATTAAATAACAAAAATTATTAGTTCTTAGAGAAGTTTACATAAGGAGTTTGCTTATATTCACTGACACTTCTTCCAACTGTTCCCAGATCCACCCTCATTTACTTATACACTCAACTATGTGGTCTTTAAAAAATAATTAACAAGTCCAATTTGTGCTGGCCCTGTATTCTTGGAATTACTCCCACTTTAGATTTGTCAGTTACCAGGAGGAACACATTTAGAGAAAACTGAGTTTTTCTCACAGTCAACAAGAATTCCTCAGCAGCAGAAGGACTTTATATCCAGTTCTTCCCTTCATGCAGGGATCAGGTCTGCCTTCAGCTTGCCCAGGTCTTGTGTATTCTGTTACAACCACTGTAAGTTCACATGCAAAGCTGTCCTGCTGTGTCAAGACTTTTTTTTCATTATAATCATTTGCTGCCTTTGTCATCTTTCACATTTCTATGATGATCCAAGAGCCTTGGGAGGAAGGGTGCAATGTAGAGTTCCACGTATGGCTAAGCATTCCAAAATTTCTTATTATCTGTTCCTCTGACAATTGTGAATCTCAATGTTAATTGATATCTATTAAAAATTAAAGTTTCTCTGCTGAGAGTTGAGAAAAGCATTAATCTATGGATATAATGAGAAGTCATTAACAGTTGAATACTATGTCCATTCAGCAAAAAATAATAGTAGGCATTATGACTGAAGTCTATAACATATCGATAGGTTGTTAGCCTAGTAATGGTGTCATGTATAGGTTTCATCTTGAGAAACAGGATTTAAGTCCAATTGTAAAGTGATTGGTTACACCCATATTTTTGGCATGATTGCACCAATGGGAAATCAGAAGGCCTTGCCAGTCCAGTTATTCATGTAGCTTCCTGGGTTTACATGTAACTGGGTAACTCTGATGATTCCTTTAATTCTCTATTAGGAAGCACACAGGCAGCATCATCATAAATAGAAGAACTCAAGAATCTCCACTAAATATAAGGATGCTCACTTGCCCACCTACTTACTTGAAATCTTGGTACAGAAATACAACAAGTGAAGGAGGTAAATGGAATATAAATATAATAGGAAGATGCAAAAGTATATTTACAGAAGATATGATTACATGCATAAATAATAGTTTGTAAATATCGGTTTATATTGTGGTCACCTAGCAAATGTCATTGTAAATGATACTTGTTCTTACTGATAAACATAAAATATTTAAATTAAAATAGTACTTTCAAATGATCAGTGACATATGACATTAAATGAGTAAGACACACTCAAGCATTGTGTGCCAAAACTATTAACATGAACTTGAAGCAGAGTAAAAATTACTGATGTATGACACGGGCAATGAACGTGAATAGAGAACAAGTTTGTAAATCATCTTTTACTATATATGGCTGTTTCCTAAATGAAATTATTAGATAGAGAAGCATACTGCCTTTAGGTTATGAGAATTCTCACTTAAGAATCTAAGTGCATTAAGTTGTCTAAAACCACAGATGGAGAAGGTTTCAGTGTTAGGATTTCCTCATTCTCCTTTTAGGAAAACCAAGACTCTAACCAAGTCAGCGAGGATGGAAGGAATGAACAATAACCGCTGAGCCAGACAGCCCTGTGTTTTCAATTGAGATTTTGCCCTTTACAGGAAGTGTAAGTTCTGACAGAAACAATTAAGCTCTCTCACCCTCTACAGACTCTAGATGATGCATTTTTTTAATTGGCTTCTTTGGCATATTCTAAAGTAAATCCCCTTGAAACACTCATTTCACTGGATATTTAAAAGTGTTAAATGAAAAATAAATAAATGTCAGGGTCCAATAAGTCTTGAAAATAGTGACTTAAAGTAGAGTTAGGCCAATCCCTCGATTTCAAAACCCTCAGAGTCTTTAGAATGCTAATTGCATCAAAATCTTCAGGGGACTAAGAAGCAACTGGGAAACAGTTTCATAGAAAAGTTAGTGCAGTTCTGCTTACGGCATTTCAGTGTTGTGTTTTCTGCAATGTTTCTATAAACCAACTCACCCAACCTTTATTCCTATAGTCTGGTTACTCAATGACTCCCAAAGAACATGTGACCCCAATTTTGGTCACCAACATGGTAATCTCAGTCCATAAAGAGAACTTTGAGCATGGAGCCCAAAGGCAGTCTCCTGGCCTTTTCATGTGTGTCATTGAAAGAGACATGAAAGCACCAGTCCCTTGATCTTTTTCTTTTGTGATCCCTCTGACAAGCTCAACTGTTGTACTCCACTCTGAGCTCTCACTATGAAGCATCCTATAATGCAAACCAAAATAACTCTGTGTCTCAACTCAGGCTTTTGCTATAAGAATAAGAGACTGACTAGTATAGCACCTTGTCTGAAGTTTTATTTACAAACCACTGTACAGAGCAAGATCCGGGACAGTCTGCTCTGAGAAGGTTCCCTACTCCCCTTTCCAGTCAGCCTTACCAGAGAAGCCACTCATATGGCACATGTAAACTGATTACTTTTGTCTACTACTGGATCTATAAAGATAGGCATGATGATACATGCATGTGATTTCAGCTACTTAGAAGGCTAAGACAGGAGCATCACAAGTTCAAACACTCTGTAACCTATAGAATTAGCTCAATGACAGCCTCGACAAGTTCTTGAGCTCCTGTTTCAAAATGAACTCTAGATAACCGAGGTTATTTCTCATGTCAGAGCCCTTGGCAAACATGAACTGAGAATCTGCACTCAAATATCAATACAAATGAAGGGAAAGCTTATATAAAAAAATTGTGGTTTAAAACACCCAAGTTTGTTGGTCGTTTTAATGCTTAATCACTCATTTTACAGTCTAAAATAATTTATTCCAGTAACACTTGACATACAACTACTTATTGTATGTCAGATTGAAAGTATATCACTTTAGATGTTTATATATACATATATCTAAACATACTAAATTTAAAAATTGTGTTATAGGTACTAATTTACCTAATGCCTTTCATTCAGAAAAAAAATATGTTCTATTCATTCATGCTTTGAAAGTGTTAGTAGTTCTTACTCCTTTAGCTACATGCGTTTTGTTGCATTACTAATTGATGACTTGTTTATCCATTCACCCGATTGTTTCCAGTTATCTAAGCTCCACGTACACATTTCTGAATGTATATCTCTTTTCAGGCCTCAAAGGTTCTATCCAAGTTATTAACAGTTGAGTCATATGATGATCATATAGTCAGTGTGTGTATTGGTTTATTTTTCAATGCCAATGCATTTTACAAAGCTCTATCCCACTGTATGTGCCTCAAAGCAAAGAATGGATATAATCATTTCCCACAATCTGTCCAAGACTTAGGCCAGTTACCTTTATATTTCATATTTTATAAAGGTTTTCAAGATGTACGTCTGAGGATTTAATTTCTGAAGACTGATTCGGTGATACGTTTTATGTGCCTCTTGACTGATAAAACTTGGTGAGCTATCTGTGAAAATGGTCTATAATGCATTGCCCTTTTGTTTTAGTTTTAAGCATTTCATATATATTCTGGATACATGCCCCTTCTGAAAAGTACTATTTGTGCCAGTGTCTTCCTGTTTGTAGCTTGTCTTTCCAATTATTTTATAATATTTTGAGGACAGAAGCTTTGTATTCTAACAAAATACAATTGATCCATTTGCTTTTCATGAATTATGCTTTTGTTATAGCTAACTGATCATTGCCTACCTCAAGGCTATACATATAAAATTTTTTCTTTTAGCAATTTCATTATTTGGGGTTGTACATTTAAGTATATGACCTATTTCAATTTGCAGGGAATCGTGGAGTTGGCCTGGCTAAGCTGCCTTGAAAATTTTGTATCATAGGTTTTTCAGGTGAGAGCCTGTGGCTCCTGGGGCATTCTGAATCTTTCAGTTCCCGAGACCTTTCTCAGGCACTTTCTCAGGCAGTTACGCATTTAAGCTTCTTTGGGTTTCTCTGTATGTTCCCTCAGAAGTCAAAGAAGCTCATAGAGATTTGACAGGTCAATTGGTCATAGACATTAATCTTGTGTACTTTGTGTAGCTTGCAAATGTTGTATTCTATCATCTTCAATCGTAGACACAGGGAATCCCATTATATTCTGTTTCTGACAAAAGTTAAAAAAAAAAAAATGTATCATTGCTTCCAATAAACTTACCATAGCCTCAGCCTAACTGTGGTCCTTCAAACCTATGTCTCATTTTCATTTCTCATTGGCCATTTCAGGTAACCTTGGCTTGTTAAGTAATATCTTGCACTTACATGAACTAATTTTTATATGGATAGAATTGCATCATATGCTTATGGATATCCAAGGTTCTAAAATCATGTATTAAGAGCATTATTTCTTCCACACTTTGTTGCCATGGCAGCCTTGTCAAACTCATTGTACAGATGCTTGGATAATTATTTCTTAACTCTATTCTCTTAAACTGGTTTATCTGTGTATCCACATAACAGGACGTTACAAATTTTGACACCAAGTAGTATGCATTTTTCAATTTTGCTCTGCTTCATATTGTTTGGTTTTGAAGTTTTCTGGATTTCTAAGTGAACTCTGGAATCATCTTGTCAAGACAAGCAAGTAAGTTTGAGATGTTGACTAGGAATGCCCCTAAACTTACACTTTTTTTCTTTTATATATTTTCTTTATTTACATTTCAAATGTTATCTCCTTTCCCATTCACACCCACCCCAGAAACTTCCTATCCCATCCTCCTCCCACTGCTTCTATGATGGTGTTCTCTCAACCACCAACTCACTCCCGCCTCCTCACCCTGGCGTTCCCCTACACTTGGGCATCGAATTTTCATAGGACAAAGGGCCTCCCCTCCCATTGATGCCCATCAAGGCATGCACAGGAAGAGATGCATGAAGCTAATTTCATTCTTCTGAATATGAACATACACCGTTTTTTGCCCACACTTTTTTTCCCAGTGTATGTTTTCAAAGCATATATCAACACCTAGGTGGTATACCTGTGTGGTTACCCCGCCCCCACGCCACCAGGTCCTTCAGCATGCTCCTTTAGTGTACATGTCAGTTTTTCACCAATATCATGTTTATCATCATGATTATAAAGTATCAGTGTTTTTCTACTTCAAAACAGTTTGGCTATCTGTGATTATTTTAAAACAGGAAACCTTGAAATGGCATGAACATCCTACAGGAAATATCCAACATTAAAGAATTTAGTCAGACCCATTTCTGTCTTTCCTTATCCTAGTTCTCAGGGATGAAGTTGAACAACTGTAAAAGTCTTCCTTAATGTGAGAGATCGTGTTTCACATAACAGAGAGTGTGAATTCATACCTTTTGCATCTGACTTTTCATACCCACTCTTAGATCCATTAAAGATTTCTACATTTTCTGTTGTAACTACTGTTTTTTGAGGAGTAATATTTTCATAGTCTGAATTTGAAAGCATATTCTAAATTTTTCCTGTAAAATAGTACCTAAGTCCCAATATTTTATTGACCCATATAGAAAATTGACAAGTATATTTATCCTAAGATGTACCAATCTTTCTAACATGTGTGGACAGTCTTTAGAAGCACCTTCATTGAATAGATTCTTAATAGACAAACACTAATCACTCTTTTGATATATACAAACACATATACACATGTTTACACATACTTGTACTTATATACTTCACATATCTCTACCTATACCTAAACATATATATGATACCTTTGTCTTTCCTTTTTCTTTTACTTGGTTACTTCACTTTAAATGGATTTTATTGCCCATTTTACTGTTTAACTGTTTGCAAACCTTATCTTGATGTCAGGGAAAGTTTAAATGGGTTGATGGAGTTGGCAAAAGCAGGATTCTTTTACGGGATGGAATTTTTGGGAGCCAATGTTGAGCCAACATGAAGCAAATTGCTTCATTTGTTCCAGAGTACTCATCACCAGGGGAGAAGTTTAGAAAGAGAAACAGTTTCTTCTAACCATATGATATTTTTAAACATGTGAGAGCGATTGGTATATCAGTTTGACTAAATTAATGTAAGGAAGCACTTGGATGGGAGCTCTGGATCACTCGTCTTGCTCGTAGTTTGTGGTATGCTCATGGCGTGCTGATGGCCTGGACTATAGATTCCACACTTGTGTATTTATCCACTGCAGCCATCAAAACCAAGTTCTTGAAATCTTTTCATCATTCCTACCTCACCTCTACTAATATTCCATGTTTCTGTGGAGCTCACATGTAGCGAATGCCTCACTGAGAACCCTGACAATGTTAGTTGCTCTAGAATTCTCTAGCATGTATTGTCTTTTTATCTTCACACCAAATTCAGCTTTTTACAGGAATACTTTCTGAAGTTTTATTTTTGTGACTTTTTCTATAGTCTAAATGATTTAATCTTCCTGAGCTCTGAGCTTCAGGAAGCATCACTGTAGAATCTTATAACTTTTTCATATTTTTTTGAAGATGCCAGATACATAGGATAAAAGACTGAATTTGCTTTCAGTTTCTACTCCATTAACTAAGGAATATTTCAGAGATCTCTAGCAACCCCTCTCCCCCAAAAAAGTCCATGGAACACAGTTGTTTGAATTAAATTTTTTCATTTAACATTTCAAAAGTACTCAGTGTCTACTGCATTTTTAAATAAGATGTACTAGCAACAGTAATGCTAGGGGCCTCTAGTATAAGTGATACCAATGATCAGTTCTATCATGACATAGAAAGGCAGCTGGGGTAGAGAGGAAATGAGCTACTTTGCATTCAGTAATCACTGTAGTACAGCTACAAAATGAATTCTTTGTTTAAGCTTCTGACTTAGTAGATAACTATACATTGCTGTCTTGTACATTTAATAACAGGTAAGGGAGGAAGCAAAGCCTCAGTGGGTAAAGTACTATACAATCATATAGACATGAGTTTAGATTTCCAGACTCCCCCACAAAAATGGTGATTAATAACATATGCCTTTGCTGGCAGTTTTCAGTGGTGCAGTGAGCAGTATGCTGGGGGCTTCTGTTGATCCACAGGTTAAATGAGAGACTGTATCCCAAAAAGTATGCTATAGAACAAAAATGAAGACAACAGCATTAATCTCTAGCATCTATCCACACACTCACATAAACCAGAGAAGAGAGTAGGAAGGAGGAAGGGAGGGAAAGAAAAATACACAGGAACAGTAATAATAGAGAAAAAAAAACAAGTAGAAAACTTTTCATTGTAATAGAAGAGAGAGCATTCTTGGCAAAGAGAAATTTCAAAGTAATAAAATATGAAGATAAAGGAAGGAAAAACAGTACTTCTCTGTTTCTAGAGGGCTTGTTGGTAGGAGAGAGTGGATGGGGGAAACTGAGGTAGAGCAAATTTTAGTGATGTGAGCTCTGTCCTGACCTGTGCAAGGGCTCTCAGAGTGCTCCAGGAGAGGAATGATGCTATGACCATATTTGCGTACAGGAAGTTTTGGCAGAATGGAGGTTCATTTCAAGGGCCATGTTGGAGGAAATGAGACAAGTTGGGAGGCTGACCCAGTCATCCAGGTGGGAAAAGATACAAGCTTGAACTTGTATCATTTATGATATGAATAAAATGAATATATGATATATGTTCATTTCCCCCATTTTTTCATATATGACCTAGTTTCTATTGATGTGATAAAACACCATAACCAAAAACATCTTGGGAAAGTTTTGGTTTGTTTCACCTTACACTTACAGATGGCAGTCTATTACAGAGAGAAGTCAGGGCAGGAATTCAAATAGGCAAGAACCTGGAGGATGGAACTGAAGCAGGCATCAGGAAGAAATCCTTGCTTACTGGTCTGTTCCTTATTGTTTGCTCAGTCTGCTTCTTTTACACCTCAGGGTCACATGTACAGGGTGACATGATCCCCTAGTCTGGGAGAGCATACACAGATTATTAATTAAGGAAATGCCTTACAGAGTAGCCTACAGGCAATCTGGATAGAGACATTTTACTTGAGGTTCTTCTTCCCAGATAACTCTAACTCTAGCTTTATGTCAAGCTGACAAAAATCTAGCTAGTAACTACGTGTGTGTGTGTGTGTGTGTGTGTGTGTGTGTGTGTGTGTGTGCGCACGCACACACACATGCAAGGCTAAAGAGATAAAGAAGTGCTAATGTAACAATAAGGACAGATGATCTCCAAGACTCAGTTGCTGGTTGTAAGTGTGAATGGAGGAAACAGGAATGCTGAACAAAATGTCTGGATGTAGATGGCAGTAATAATAATTTCTAAGACAAAGGAAATAACACCTCACCTCACTGCCTTCCTCTAGCAACCCCAAAGGTCCAGAAGTCCCTTTTGTCTCCTCCATATACTAAAGAAACCTCAGGATTTGAGATTAATACTAAGTTAGTCTTTGGTAATCTCTTCTCTAATAGGTAAGTGACTTAGGAGTAGGAGCTAACTCAAGTTATCAGAATTCAGCATTGCTTGGCTATCAGGATTCTGTGCAGAAATGGATACATGGATGTGGCTGCTGTTCCTTTTTTTCTGTCTACTGCAATGTAATTCAAGGATATCTGGAGTGTGTAAAAAAGAAATAAATGCAAATATGTATTCAGGACAGAAACTATTAGCTAGGAATGGTGGCTTAGCCCTTTAATCTTAGGTCTCAAAGGGCAGAGCCAAGCAGAGTTCTGTGAACTCAAGGTCTACATAGTAAGTTCCAGGGCAGCCAGTGTTATGCAGAGAGACCTTATCTTTTTTTTTTTTTTCAAAAAGCAAAAACAAACAAACAGACAAACAAAAATGTCATATGTATTCGAGCTGGAGAGGGGGCTAAGATGTCTTGAAAACTGCTCTTACAGAGGACCCAAATTAGCACCTCCTGTAACACGATCTATAGGGAATCCAGTGCCTTTTTCTGGACTCTATGAGCAATTATACTCCTGTATACAACCCTCACATATATCATATATGTACACATAATAAATATTTGTAAAACTATTAGTATACTTACTACATGTATTGAAGGAGCTGAAAGTTGTCTATTGCTTTTGTTGCTGGGAGTGGTTAAGAGACATTACTGTAAATCATGTTGCTTTCACTGTTACTGGATATCAGAGCAGAACTTTGCTATGCCGCATGAATGAATCAGCTCTACAGGAGTGACTATTCCTAACAATTAATATTCATCTGGCTGTGCTAGTCTCAGAGGAGTGTGGGGATAATGACAGATCTGGGCATAGGAAGAAGAGAATGAACCGAGAATCACACACACATGGGGGGAAAAGTGGATAAATGGATGATTTTTTCCATCTCTTTCCTTGTCATGCTTCTCATTCTAATAAAAACACAAGACATACAGACAAAACACAAATACTACATATCCTGAAAAGAAGCCATTCTATTTCAAGAAATCCTCTGAATGTCAACCAAGATCAAATGAGGGCCACTACTTTCCTGATCCTTCTTGGAAGGGAAATGCATCAGCCGCCCCTACCTAGCCTTGAAGGAAGCTTCAAGCTTTCCTTTAAAAAAGAATATGAAAGCTGTAGTATGTAATTTCCCAACCAAAACTCACTTTTTCTGGGGGTACTTGTTTCAATTGTGTTTATTTATGATAATCATGAACACCCTTAGTCCACTACCCTGTGTAGCTCAGGGAGTGGGAAAGCTTCCATCCCAGGACACATCTGTGGCTCCCAGAATCATCAGGACAAAAAAAATTGCAAAATTCAAGGTATTGAAGTCCAAACTACAAAGAGATATAAAAGAATATGCAGGCATTAGAAAACTCAGTGCCAGGTGTTGAAAGCAAGAGGGGGACAAAAATCTATTACAACAAAATAATAAAGTCTTTTTTTTTTTTTTTTTAAGTTTAAGGGGAAAATCGTCTTGTTTTGTGAAAAGATGGCGAGACATGTTCATTGATCTTTTAAGAGACAACAAAAAATTGGCCGTCAACTGAATAAAAGAAAATGAAGTTCCATTAATACAATCTGTCGAAAGACAACTCAGATAAATTGATCAATGTAGAAGAAATCATTTCTAACCTTTCCCCCTGTTTGGAGAGGATGTTTTTTCAAGAGAATAAACAACATGCATCATCAACATCAAGTGATTTTTAGATGGCCTTTCCTGCAATAATGGAAATGGAGCATTTCTGGAACTAAGCATGTGATTTTTTTTTCTTTTTTGGTAGTATCAGACTGAGAATATCAATACATCTGAATAGATTTTGACACAATTTTTTGGTGACTGTGTGGTAGTTTCTTCCTTAATTTGTTCTTTAGACAGCTCTTAGAAAGTAGAAAAGTATAAACCACAGTGTGGCTCCATTACTGTGTCTAGGATCAACCATTAAAGAGATTGCTTGAGAAGATAATCACATTACTTATAAGCCTATGCATAAAACTTTCTAAAGGTTTATTTTTATTGTTTTAAATTATGTGTATGTGTGTCGGTCTGTGTGTAGGTGGGTGGAGCACATATCAGTGCAGATGCCCAATGTAGCCAGAGGGTTTTCGTCCTCAGGTTGTGGAGTTATGAACCATCTGACATTTGCTTTGGGAACCAAACTCATGGCCTCTGGCAGAACAGTATATACTCTTCACTAGTGACTCTCCTCTCCAGCTTCCTGTATTAAAACCTTTCAATGCGCCTCTTTTTCCCAGTTTGAAGAACAAAATAAAATGAAATAATTTTGTAGACATGTCTGTCCTAACTAAATTCAAATTCAAAAGGTAATTATCATAAATTTCTCAATTTAAATAACATGCAGAGGCAGGGGCATGGTCTGTAGTAGTACATTAATAAGATGCAGAGGCAGGGGCATGGTCTGTAGTAGGACATTTGTCTTTTGTGAAATTGCAAGTTTGATTCTGATCCCTAAAATAAAAAGCAGGCAAGGGAGTGAGAAAGAGAAGGGGAGAGGAAACCCAGAAAAATTAATAAAGTCACCCTTTTGTTTTAGGTGTTTCTTGGGTGTGGTTTTGGTTGTGAGTTGGGTGTGTCTATGTGCTAGGGCCTGTGCTCAACCTGTATGAATCCTTCATATTTTTGCTTTTGATTTTTCTTAAGGTTATACTAGAAAAATGGAGTCACAGTCACCTTTGTGAAATTATTAGGATACCATTTATAAGTGTGTGTCGGTGTGTGTGTGTGTGTGTGTGTGTGTGTGTGTATGTGTATGTATGTGTGTGTATGTGTGTGTGTATGTGTGTATGTATGTGTGTGTGTTAGGGTTCTAATACCTTATGATCTTTGTTTTGTTTTTACCACACAAAAGTGATTATGTTTAATTTACTGTGAATTACAAATTTCAGATAGCTCAATTATTATATGTATACATATTTCTTGGTATTTACATAAGTGATTCCTATAAGAAAGTTTTATTTACCCCCAAACATGAATTTGTTGAAATTATATTGACAAAATGACAAAATAATATCTCAGTATGTAAATCAGATATTTACTGTCAAGTATCCAAGCCAGCAGGTATTTAAACATTTCTAAATTCTTTTGCTAAAAACAAATTTATACAATATATTCTGATTTCCCCTCCTCAAACTCCTTTGAGATCCTCTTCATCTCCATGTTCATTCAATTTCATTACCTTTCTTTCTCTATCTCTTGAGAAAACAAATAGGCAAACAACAGGATAAAGAAACAAAAACAAATAAACAAGAAACACACACAAAATGAAAAATCAAAACATATAATATACAAGCAAAAAATACCAAGTAAGACAAAAAATAAGTCCAAAAATTTTCAAAAACTAGTATTACACAAAAAGATTACATATGAGTTTGCTCGTTTGCCATTTCTCAGCACACAGTTCTAATTGGTAAACATTTCCTATAAAATATATGACCCTTTAAGCACAAAGTTATCTTCTGTGTGTTATAAGTATGTCCATGGTCATTTATGTTGGACCTATTCAGACTCCTAGTAAATGCACAAAAATCTCTTCCCAGGGGAGTATTTGTTCCACCTCACACATTGTTCTAGACTGGTATTCTACTGTTGTGATAAACACCATGACAAGAAACTTGGAAAGGAAAAGATTTACTTCATACTGCGGGTCCCATTCTATCACTGAGAGAAGCCAAGGCAGGAATCCAAGGCAGTAACCTGGAGATAGGAACTGAACCAGAGGTCATGGAGGGATGTTGCTTATTCGCTTGTTCCTTTCTTATATCTACTAGGACCTCCTGCCAAGAGGAAGCCCCAATGCTGAACACCCCCACACTCCATCATCAATAAATAAAATGCCCCAGAGTCTTTTTTCTCAATTGAGATTTCTTTTTCCCAGATGATAACTGTTTCAAGTTGAATGAATGAATGAATAACCAACATACATTTCAACAGTTACAATAACAAGGAACCCACACAACAGCAGGACAAAGACCATTTGAGAGTCTCAGTAGATAACATCACCTCAGATATGATTCTTTAACTCTAATAAAATTCCTCTTCTGGAAAATACCTCAGTATCTAGACAGGTACAAGCACATATCCCGGGCTGGGTGATAAATTCAGCAAGAATTGCTCTGGAAACCAATGCAAGATTTTTAGGAAGAAAGACTAATTGGGATTGGACTTATCTAAAGAATAACATGAATTCTTATTTTCTTAGCACCTCCAATGTGCTTTTTAGGATTTGTTAAATGTTTACAGAATATTTTCTCTTCCTCCTTTTTCTCTTCTCCTTATACTTCTCTACTTGTTTTTATTTTAGTAAGAGGAGAAACGTAACCATAAATGTAAAGATCCATAGAAAAGTAGAAAAACAGCAATTACAGAAATTCCCCAGAATTCCTACCATTACATCCCAGGAAACTGAAGAGAACCCTTTTCAAAGAAGCATTTCTTCCAGCCTCGCTGATCAAAACATAGTTTGAGCAATGTTTCAGTTCTTAAGCTTTACAATGCCATAATAGAACTTTATCATCTGTATCCCAGAAGTCCTAAGCAACACGAAGGTCCCTACAAATTTCTGTTTTCTTTTTCTGTATGAAGCTGTTGTCCATCTAAGAAAGGATGGGGACTGTTTTGCTCACTCCTGAAAGATGAGAATGTGAAATCCTTTTCATTTCTTCTCTACCACTGAGGATGTCACTCAGCACAACTGAAGCTTTTAGGAAATGAATTAGAGAAAAAAAAACTATTGTGAGGAAATCATAAAGAATTTCATGATTGTTCAGTGCAGACCATGGGATCAGTTCACCCCTGACTTGTATCTGGTGCACTTCACAGACCACAACTCATGCTCTGCCTGTCATAGCCTTCCCCTCCTCCGGTGTGTACCTTCAAGGCTGCACTATGATAATATCTGAAAGACATTCCCATAAGGACAGAACACATGCCCACTTTTCATTGTTTTAGATTTGGTCCTAAAAAATGATAATAAATTCCAACCATAAGTGGATACATAAAGATCTCTGTAATTTATTGCATTTCTTTTTTTATTTATTATATTTGAAGGGCCGGGATGCTAGATTTATATAATCTGTCACATCTCAGGTAAATTTGTAGCACTTATGAGAAAAAACTATGAGTATCAGCATGATGATTCAAGTTCAATTGAGTGTGTGTTTTATAAAGCTGTGGAAGATTTAAGTAAACAATAATCTAAGCCCAAAAGGAGCATAGGGAAATGAGGAATTTTCACATATTGAATATTTATCTCCTAGGCATTCACCTCAAGTACTTTGAGAGGCACTGGAAACTGACTGCAAGACTTGATATTCATAGGTCTCATTCTGTAAGTTCCAGTCCAGACTGACACAGAACATGGCTACTTGGGGGTGGGGGGAACATGAATAGTTGACTGAATTTACCCTACACCACTGCTAGGTCTGGTGCTGGGCTATTAAGAAGCACTGAGACAGCTCAAGGGTGGGAAAGTGCAGTGTTAGTTGTGAGGTAGCCATTCAGGGGGTCCCCCGGGACTCCAAAGAAGCCTGGGCCTTTCGGTTCTGAGACTCTTTGAAATCCAGGCTCTGCTTGGAGTCGAAGAGCAGAGAATGGAGTCTGGGCCTGGCAGGCTAGAGACAGTGTCTAGCAGGCAGCTAGGGGTTGAGGGAGAAGAGGAGCCCTGGCTTGTCCCAGCTGGGGATTGTCCTTGGCTTGGCAGAGGCAGGCTCTATAGGTAAAGCCTTCTTCAGGGCTCCTCATGGCAGATTTTGATGAAAAGAGACAGTCTATGGTTATAAACAGTTTATTGTCATGGCATAAAATGTGTTGTAAAATATACCCCACTTCTCAGGGTGGGCCTGAGATTAAATACCTTTTGCAGGGAAAAAAAATATCAGGAAAGGGAAGCTTATTGGCTAAGCCCTCCAGGTCTCTAGGCACTTCATTAGCATGGTGAACTCTGTCTTGGGCCCATGAAACCATAGGACACATTTTGTGTGAAAAGCATGCCATGTTCCAAGTCAGGAGTCTGGCAGGGAGCTGGGAGTCACCTAAGCCTCAGGTGTGTGCCCAGCGTGTCTCCTGGTCTCGAAGTACCCTACCTTACTAAACTTCCTGGCATGGTTTTATGTCCCACACCATTCTAGTTCCACACCTTTATCCTTTATGCCACAGACATGATCATCCCGTGCCATACACATCATCTGTGCTTTAAACATAAGCCAATCTAGTTTCATGGGAGATAATAAATTGCTCAAGCAATGAGGAAATAAAAGAGTACCACTTTGGACCACGGACTAAGGACTATGAGTGTGTATATATACTTGAATATGTATAGACATATACTCACATTCATCCATACATGTAAAAAGAGGGAGATGTATTTGCACATGCATGTATGTATGTGCATGTGGTACTCTTTGAAAAGGACTAGAAAATATGGTCTTGTTGGAGGAAATGTGTAACTAGGAGTGCGCTCTAATAGATCCAGTGTTTTCTTTCTGTTGCCTGCAGACCTGGATGCAAAACTCTCTGTAAAATGCCCAGCTACTTCTCTAGCACCATGTCTGCCTACCCAGGCTCACTACCATGTAATGATAGACTAAACCTCTGAAACTATAAGCAACCTATAATTAAATGTTTTCTTTTTGAAAACTTCCCGTGGTCATGATGTCTCTTTACAGCAATAGAACAGTGACAAAAACTCCAAGAAATATAACATGCCTAGAATTTAGGTGTACCATGAATGCATAAAATACCTAGATATAATTTTGAATGTTATCATTATAAAAGTTAACATCTTAGAACAAGATAGTTCAGCTTGAAAATACACTTGCTATTAGGACTGGCAATCTGAGTTTGATCTGCAGAACATACAAGTGTAAAGAGAAAACCAGCTATCTACAAAAATAACAAACTTAAAAAAATACAGCACCTGGCCATAGAAACCTTTTGAATAGTAGGTTAAAGTAGTTCAAGTGATTCCTCAAAAAAAAAAAAAAATATCAATGTAACCATTGGATAACTCTCAGGAGTTGTGGGTACACTCATGTTGCTAAAGATACCACACACTTAAGACACAGGTCTTAGATAATTTGGCCTGAATCTACCCCAAAAGCCTTTTGGGTGTGATCTAGCTTTTGTGGTACTAGAAAACACCATGTAAGCTGTCAAGAATGGGAAGCAATTAATCAGTTCTTCCCAGCTGCAACATCTATGAAATACTATAATTACTAGCATGGCAAGATATGAATGAGGGTATGAAAAGTTGAACTCATATGTCAGTGGCAGACAACACCTGACTAAATGAACTCAAGACCGAATCAATTGGAGGGAAATCATGCCTGGTCCTGGAAATCTAGCCAGCTTCTTGGGATTACTGAAATCACGGATCTTAAAAAAGATCAATTACAACCACTCTGATAGACAAGCATACATTCTCAATCTTTACCTTATAAACTTAGGTAAGCATAGCTACCAATTCTCATCAAAGAAGCCTCTCTCTTTACCACAAATGGAGAACACCAGAGAGAGGAGAAAACACTAGGCACAAGGTAGACATCAGTAAGTTATGGGGATCCCAGACCCAACAGATACATTTATATCACAGCCCCAGCATCTATAGTTCATGAAACAGTACAGAAGAGAGGCAATGTCATAAGAGCCAGAATACAAAAATTCCATCATAAAATGGTCTATCCTAGAAATCATATAAATAAGACTAGAACTAAGGCAATATGAATAGACATACTAATTTTAAAAGGGGACATTTTGTGGACTCCCATCCCAAGACAAAGAACCATATGCTACTAATGACTGCTGGGAAAAAGAAATAAGCCTCTCCCAGAGTAAGCTCCATTATTAGTTGTCTAATGCAGGGTGGTCAACCTGGAATCATAGACACACCAGCAACAAAATCAGAATCAACAAAAGGTAATGAATTATTATAGAAAATGTGTGAATTAGTGAAAATGGGAGGATCTGGTGGGAAAGGGGAGGGGAGATGGGATTGAGAGGGAAAGGAAAAAGGAGAAAGCTAGTATTGGAATGGCATTTGAGGGGCTGTAAGGAATCTAGTGCAGTGGAAACTTGGTAGAGTATATGAAAGTGGTACTAATGAAGTCTCCAAATAATGAGGGAAATTGAACCCCAGCTGGCCATCTCTTCTCTTCAAGTGAAGCTTCCGGTACTGTGACTGAGGTTCATCCAAGTGAGGTATTAGGCAAAAGGGTTCCATGGAAATCCTCAACAACCCAGGCCATTGCCAAGTCAATAGGTTGCTATTTGCAACCTGATAAGACCCCATTACTGAAGACAACACCCAAGCCATGCATTGAACATGAAGAGGTGAAGGCAGTACCAACTTAGAACATCTACCCTCATCTTCGAATGTCTATGCTACAGAAATGTATTCTACAGGCTATCAGAAAAGAAAACTAAACACTAACCCAAGCCACAAAACTTTTGATCAACAATCTATCCTGCCTGAAGAATATGCTAAGTCAATAGACACACAAACCTTGTGGGAGTATCTTAGTAAGGGTTTCATTGTGGTGAAGGGACCAATGTAACTCAACTCGTATAAAGAAAAACATTTAATTGGGGCTGGATTACACTTTCAAAAATTCAGTCCATTATCATCATGGTGAGAAGCATGGCAGTGTCTAGGCAAACGGGGTACTCAGACTTCAACATCTTTATCATAAAGCAGCCAGGTCTTTTGCATGTAGCCAGGAGGAGGCTCTGATTCCACTGACCAAATTTAAGCACATATATGAAACCTCAAAGACCCACCTCCACAGTGACACACTTCCCCTAACAAGGCTATATCTTCTCTGATAAGGCCATACCTCCTACTAGTGCCACTTCTGATCAGCCAAGTATTTTAAAACTACCACAAGGAGTAACCAAATAATGTCTGATTTAACATAATGCCTACTTTATGAAGTGGAACATAACAGTGCTTGGGTAACCAAGAACCAGACACTAGATGTCATAGAGAACATAGAGTTGAAACAAATATTACTGCACTTAAAAAAGTAATAATAAAAGGTTCCTAATGGTATTCTGCTGTACTCCTAGATTGGCTGCCTTATTGAACCATCATCTGAAAGGCTTCATCTCAGATCAGATGGAAATGAATACAGAGAACCACAGCCATACATTTCATAGAGAGTGGGAGACATGTAGCTCTAAATGAGATATCTCTAACAAATTCCTCCCTTCAGAACTCAAGAACACTATGGGAGAGGAGACAGAAGGAGTTGAAGACACATAAGGTACAGAGGAAAACAGAATTTAAAACAACAACAACAACAAACCTCTAAAACAACCAAGCCAAGTTCATATGAACTCCTCACATTCTTGTAAAGTCATTATCTCCAAGTTTTGCTTAAGCTAATTTTTCAGTAAGCCGTGTGTGTGTGTGTGTGTGTGTGCGTGTGTGTGTGTGTGTGTGTGTGTTCTGATGTTCCTGTTATATAGAATACCTTGTATAGGATATTGCAAGTAAGGTCACATATATGTATGCCTACTTCATAAAATGGAACCTGACAGTACTTGGGTACCCAAGAACTAGACACTATATATCACAGAGGCCATAGAGTTAAACCAAATACTACTGCATTTTAAAGTAATAATGAAAGACTATATACATATATGAGTTTACTTGGAGTTATCCTACACAAGATATTATGCTCAGACTGGAAGTTATAAACTGTCAAAAGTAACAAGTACCAGTGAACTGATCACTGATCAAGTACCCTTGAACTGATCAGGAACCATAAAAACAATATAGGCTTCTGCCATTGCTCTTGGTTACTTGGAACTTGTGGTAAGACCCTATTGCTAAAGATACCTCAAACTCTGGTCATAGAACACCAAAAATTTTAGCCTGAGTGACTTGGAAGTTCCATCCATGCCATTTAGCTATCATAGTGCCAGAAAGTGTTATCCAGGAGGCTAGAGGGGTCAAAATATCATCAACTCCTTTTTAAATGCTGTGAACTGCAATGGTGATCAGCATGACAATATATCCATTAGTGCAATACTCCTTCAAATGGTATGAGGTTAGCCAAACACTTTCTGAGTGGTTTTAAGGCCTGCTCTGCAGGAAGAAATAAATGTCTGGTACTGAGAATCTATAGTTCACCGACTCTGGGGTGAGCCTATATTTTTCTAAATGGACAGAGTATCAAACTGAATCTAATAATAATATAATCTAATAATAATTTTAATAATAATAATGAATCTAATAATCTAATAAGAGATCATTCTTATCTCCTTACCTGCAGAATAGTGAAGTTCTCAGACCTCATCAGAGAAGCTTTTCTGTAGTGGATTGTGGTATAGTGCAGAAGCTTACAACTGGTTCCAGAGTAAAAAGTAAGTAACTGTGGACAGTTCAGCCACAAATGGGACATCAATATCATTATCTCCTACCCATGGTTCAGGAACTACGATGAGAGAGGGGTAGAAAGATTATAAAATGTATAGGTCAAAGAGGACTAGAGAAAAACTGTATCTTCTGGACATGGCCTGCTGCCCTGAAAATTTTAGCATCTGTGGTTGTCTGCACAAGATTTGAACAAGATCATAACATTCAATAGTGTATGGAGTGGGAAAAGATTCATGAGCCCCAACCTTTAACTGAGGAGCTGTGGGAAATTGAAGGCTTCTTCAAGAGGAAGAGTAGATTTTCTTTAAGTGTATAATACCTGACAGGTCCACCATGATCCCATTGGTATGGCTAGACCTATAAGTATATGGAGAGAACAAATTAAAGTCACTAAGTAAGTAAATAAAAAATAAGATGTGAAACTAAGGAGGGCTTAAGGAGGCAAGAATATGTCTGGAGGAAGATAAGGGGAACACTTGGGGTGAATGTGATCAAAACATATGGAATTCTTAAAGAATTAATAAAAAGATTTAAAAACAATGAGATGTGGACAACAGTTCAGAAGTAAGATAGAAACCTACCTTCCTTCTTTTATGTCATCTCCAGCTCTGAATTAAATTGTTTGTTTTCATATAAGGTCAATCCTTTAGTGTTTAACACATGCTTTCTTGTTTGTGGAAATATAGGTAGGCTCAGATTTAACCAAATCTTTACATTTCAGACTTCTTTTTATTTATTTAATTTCTTGTTCAAATTTCCCTCTTCTATTTTACTATAAGCAGTCAGAAAGTACCAAGATTTTGATTACAAATTATCTTAGTTAAATCCTAATGCCTAATTTCTACCTTCCATAAAATAGATCATTTCTCTACTAACCTCTTTATCAAGAGGTTAGTTATACTAAAGATCACTTTCACTCTAGTTTACATGTTTTGTCTCCACTTAAAAATCACTTAAGGATTCTGCTTCACCTCTTTATTTCTAGCATGTAACTAAATTCTTTTCAGTTGTTCCAATTATGACTCTTTAAGTTAATCTGATTTTACAAATTGAGCAAGACTCCTCTTAGCTACCCTGATATTTTGCTACAGAATATACTAAAGATTGATGGTCAATATTCTCTGCAGGCCATAACCCTTGTTTCCATTTGACTACAAACAGTCGCTTTGCACTTGACTTCTAACAGTTAAATCAAGTCATCTGTCCTCTGTTTATTTGAGATACATTTTCATGTTTGCTAACAATACAATTGTACAGTGAACTTACCTATCAGTAGCCTCTAGCCTACAATTGGTAGCTCTTCATTCAGTGTTGAAAGGGGTTATTAAATTGAATTATCTTTTCCCTTAGTTCTTCTATCATTACTGCTTCAAGTATTTATGGACTCATATTCAGTGCATACATGCTTATAGTTTGGGATATTTCAGATGAATTCACTCTTTTATACTATACAACTTCCATTTTCATCCTTAGTAAAATTTAATTTTATTAGTTTTTTATATTAGAATAACCACTTCAATTCTTTATGTGGATGGAGTTTGCAAACTGTTTCAATTTGTTTGTATCTTAGCACATAAATTCTGTTTTGTGTAGCTAAAATGTTTATCTTTTGATTGGAGTGTTTAATTCATTTATATCTATTGTGATTAGCAACTTTTCTATGTTTTCTCACTCTCTATATACATATAGGTATATATATAAATATATACCTATATGTATGTGTGTGTGTGTGTATGTGTGTGTGTGTGTATGTATGTATGGATGGATGATGTATCAATTCTTTCTTTTTTGTTTTCTCTTCAAATAAAAAAACATTTTCTAATGAAACATTTAAATATTTTATTGTTTTTAATAATATTTTCCTATTACGTCTTTTGTGGTTGATCTAACAATTGTAATCATCTGAACTTATAAATTACTTCAAATTAATACTGATATGGCTCTATTATGATATCAAAAGTTTTCTCCTGTTAAACTCAATCCCCTCATGAAGGTTTTATTCAATTGGTGTTATGCAAAGTATTCCTTTAGGGGCTGGAGAGACAGATCAGCTATGTATCTAAAATTATTCCTTTATATATTACAATTCCCTAATGACATTTGAAAGTAATTACCATCATATCTTCTCTTAGTAACTTTTCTATTACTGTGATGATAACCCATGACCAAGGCAACATAAGATAGTGGATATTTAAGCCTTACATTTTCAGAAAAATAACGTTTATGTCCATCATGGGGGAAGCATGTGAGCAAGCTGGCAGGCATGGTGTTAGAGCAGTAGCTCAGAATGGGCATATTGTGACATAATCACCAGGCAGAAAGAGCTAACTAAGAATGGCATGGATTTTTGAAACCACAGAGCATAGCCCCAGTTACACATCTCCAACAAGGCCACCTTCTAATCCTTCCCAAACAGTTCCACATACTAGAGACCAAAATTTCAAATACATGAGCTTTGGGGGCCATTTTCACTCTAACTCCCACACATTATTTTGAAATCAGCTAAAGAAACCATACATCTATAGATTTAGATATAGTAATTTCCCATGTGCTCTTCCTGATTGCCTTCCATTTTTCTTGTCTATTTGAGTCACAATCTGGTGCAGTTTTCTCATTCCAATACAACTTTCTGTGTACTCTCTCCCTCTTATCTCTTGTTGTCAAGTGCATTATGTTCCTATACATTACAGTCTCAACAATACAATTGTTTAAATGTTCTTACAAATTGCCTTTTAAATTAGTTAAGAGAAGAAAGAGGAAGAAATGAGCAATTGTCTCATCTTGTAATTGCCTACATAATTATGCATTTGAGAGCTCTGTGTATTCTGTGTATTTGAGTTGCTGATTGGCATAAGTTGTTCTTACTCTGAAGAACTTTCTTTAGTATTCTAGTAAGACAGTTCTCGAAGAAATTATTATCTTGGGCTCTGTTAGGAAGGGACATTCATGATTGGTTTTCACTTGGATGTGTGACACTGAGTTGACAGTTATTTTTATTTACAGCACCTTAGCTCACCCCCGTTGCCTCCTCACCTCCATTGTTTCTAATGGAAATCAGCTGATCATCTTCATAGACACTTTTGGATATTTTGCTCGTATGGATTTCAAATTTTTCTTTTTCTTTAAGATTTAAGTCGTACTCATTATGTTTTGTTACATGTATGAGTACAAGTATGTGCATACATAAACCATGGCACATCATGGGAATCAGAAGACAAGTTGGAGGATTCACTTCTCTCTAACTATACTGTGAGTCCTGTGGCTCAAGATCAAAAAATTATCCTTAACCTTAAGCGAGTGTCCTTCACCTTTGATTCATCATGCCAATATTTGGAGGGTTTATTATCTTAACCAAATTATGTATGGGTGTTGGTGGATTTGTTTGTATTGCTGGGACTTGGATAAATAGGTAGTCCTCCTTAGATATTTAAACATCTTTTTAAAACTCTTGTAATTTTTCATTTTAATATGTTTGTACATTTTTACCTTTGTTTTGATTCTTGTAACCCCTTTATGTATATGTTAGTACGTTTGCTAATTGCACCACACTTTCTAAAGGCTTGTGAATGAGTAATTTTTCATATTATATGAATCTATTTTATAAATTTTTAAGTTTGATATATCTTCTTTCTAACTTCTACTATGTATTAGCCTACAATGGTTACAATTTTATAATTTTAAGTTTGGATATTATCTATGCAATGTCAGAATTTCCATTTTGCTGTTTTGAATAATTTTTATATTTTCTTTATATAAACAATTTTATAAAACTGTAAACAGACTGCATTTAATTATTAAGACATGGTTACCTGTAATTTTTTGATCATTTTTATAAAATCCATTTTTTGCCTATTAATTTCACATTTGCTTTCCATTCAAGGTTCTTACTCTTCTTTTTGTACAAGTTAAAGTTTTCTGTTTATTTATAAATATTATTTTTAATAAGCTGAAAATCTTTAGTGAGTATATTTTAGCAAGTTTTATCTCAGAGCTCCTGTTTGCAAGGTTATTAGTTTGTTTTCATATATTTATGAAGTATAGAATGATGTTTAAAATTATAGTCTTATGGTTTTATATGTACTTTACTGACCTAATTCTGTTTCCTGCTAAAATACAATATCTTGGCTCAAATTTTAACCTTTATTCTTATCATGTCACCTAGAGAACATGATGGTATTTCTGCATCTATATATGATGTTTAAATTCATTTAATCACATATACTTTGATATCTTGTTGTTGGGAATATGTATATGTACTTTAAAGTTTGAACTTATACAATCTAAGATATTTATGCCCTGTCTTGCACAGATTGATGCTGAGTCAGGCTTGCACATGTAAAGGATGGTATGACATTGTTTCATGCCCCTGGAACAAAGCCACCAAAGTGCGGGCCTCCACAAGCGTTCATGGTAGTTGTGGGAACAAGGCTCACTTATATAATAGTGTACATATTTTCACATTCTTCCTTCAAGGAATGTCCTCTCTGCCAAGGTTAATGATTCCATGATAATCAGAAACAGCATGAGTCCAGGAAGCTAGGGTATGTCTATGTCTCAGCAAAATGGTAGAAGGATGTGACCTTCACGACAGCCCTTAAGAACTTAAAGTACTCTAAAAACATGAGTTTGAAAATATACAATTTCTCAACTATGTAAAATATAAGAATGTAGTATGAATTGTATAAGGAGCTTCAGAGATCTAAAGGAACAGAAACAGTTGCACTATCAGCCAGCTTGTCTGAAAGATATAAAACCAGACAGATACAGATGTAGAAAGATTCCTAAATTCAAAGTCATCCTGGGGCATTGGGATTTTAGGTGCAGAGGTAGTCAGAATGGTAATTCCACAGTGGCATCCTACCCAGCTATACAATTGTCTGTGCTTGTGATTGCTATCTCTTCCTAAGAATCAAGGGGCTGGTGTCCTGAGATGCAGATTCATGGGATAATCAAAGGAGAACCTGGAGTAAAGATTGAATTTATATGTAAAATAAAAGAGTAGGCTTTTTGAACTGCAAGATTGAGCTATCCAGAGAGTTTTTAGAATAGCAAGAAAGCTGTCTAGAGCAATGAAAACATAGAACATAGGCTGCCAGCTTGGACCCGTGATTTGACTTCGAGTCATTTGTTTCACTGCTCTCAAACAACTATTCTCTCAGAACTCCTCTCCAAACTGAGGCTGGTTCTTGGCAGATAGATAGATAGATAGATAGATAGATAGATAGATAGATGATAGATAGATAGATAGATAGATAGATAGATAGATAGATAGATAGATAGATAGATAATGTTAGATGTATATATGACAGCTTGTAGTGAGGAATAACTAGTTTCTTGGAAATATTTTGCCTGACTCCTCTTAGAAGAAATCAATCTTGAACAAGCACATATTCTTCCAGATTCCCAATGGTGACTGTAATTATCTTTGTATCTGGAATTATAAAAGTTTTATTTGGATGAGTATAAATTTGATCCAAAATTGTATGTATGTGGGTTTGGGTTTTTTGTTGTTGTTGTTGTTGTTGTTGTTGTTATTATTGTTGTGGCTATTTTGGTTTTGTTTTGGTTTGAGTTTTGGTTTTGGTTATTTGTTGTCAATGAGAACCTTTGGTGATGATTTTGTATATTTGTAATAAATTTGGGTAATGAATGTTTCTTGGAATACCTCATCTTCTTGTAAATATTGGACTAGAGTAAAAAAACTTGGCATAGATTTGTTTTTCTAAAAAAGAGTTTGTAGAAGGAACTGCAGTAAGCAGAGCACAGAGAGATGGCACTGACTTTCACTCTTTGCGACATCTAGATTTTCTTGGATAAATATTATGATTTTTCTGCATAACTTCCTTGTATATAATTTGTATGAACAACAAATAACTGAATCAAATGTAGTAGGATATGTATGCAATTCCAGAATTCAAGAGGTAAAGAGGACAGGATCAAGAATTCAAGATCATCCTTGGCTACAGTGCACATATGAGGCGACTCTGAGCTGTATTAGATGGTCTTTTTAAAAAAAAAAAAAACAGAAACTAAAAAGAAATGTGTAATTGTTGCCTATCAATTTTCATAACTAAAATTATTTTTCTAAAGAAGGAATTCAAGAAATTTGTCACTCTCCCATTTTTAATTGGAGACCATTGAACTAATATTGTCCCTATACTCGGCAATGGTCTCTGAAGCTAGTTGCATACAACTCAATGAATGTGTACATAAAGAGCAATCAAATGAAGCAAGCACAGTTAACCCTTACTGTGCAAAGTTTTGTTGTTCTCATTGAATCTAACTTACTGAATGTGTTGCAAGAAAAATCAGGAGAATTCTTTCAGTGTGCCATTGATTACTAACAGTCTGAGAAGAGTACAAACCAAAGTGCTAAAGCAGTCACATGTCTATTTGAATTCCAGGTGTCAAACGAATCCTGGACTAGTGAGTGACTACCCCCAGATGACTTCAAATGAAGTTCTTTATAATAGTGGTATTTGTATGCATGTGTATGTGTGTGTGTGTGTTCATGCATATATGTGGGTGCTTGTACATACATGTATGTATCATTACATAAGTTTTGAGGTCAGAGAACTGTTTTTGGAAATTCATTATCACCTCCTTCTACCATGAGTTTCCTGCATCATATTCATGTTATTAGGTTTGTACAGCAAGTACTTTTACACCATGAGCCGTTTCCCAGGCTCATGATTTTTTGAAGGATCTTAAAACTATAAATGAAATATTATCTGGAAATTAAAATGCTAGGTAAAAGGAGAAAAGGCAGATTGCTTGATTTTAACTTTTATTTTTATTATTTATTCACTTTTCATCCTGATCACAGCTCCCATCTCCTCCACTCCTTGCAGTCCCACCCTTATAAATTCTCCCCCCTTTACTCTCTCCTGCTCTCCTCAAAGAACAGGAAGCCCTCCTAGGGTACCACATCCCCTGGAAATTCAAGTCAGGGCAGGACTAAGCCTATCCCACTGAGTCCCAACCAGGCAGCCCAACTAGGGAAAGGAATCCAATGGCAGGCAACAGACTCAGAGACAGCTCCCCAATCCAATTCTAAGGGGACCCAAATGAAGACCAATTTGCACATCTGCTACAAATATGTAGGGGATCTAGTTCCAGTCCCTGCATGCTCTTTGGTTGATGTTTCAATCTCTGTGATGCCCCATGATCCCAGGTTAGTTGACTCTGTAGGTTTTCTTCTGTTGTCCTTGACTCTTCTAGCTCACTCAATCTTATTCCCCATTCTTCCACAATATTCCCCCAACTCTGCCTTATGTTTGTTTGTGCATCTCTCCATATCCTTCCATCTGCAGATGATGGATACAGCCTCTCAGGAGACAGTTATGCTAGCTTCCTGTCTGCAAGGATAACAGAGTATCATTAATAGTGTCAAGAGTTGGCTGTCTCACATGGGATGGGTCTCAATGTTAACTTATGCTTTGAAAGATTTCTTCCAGAAATCTATAGTGTCCTTATTTCTCTACAACAGTGGTACTCAGAATACCTATGAGAAAGTTTTTATTGCAAAGCATATCACAGTATATTCTTATAATAAACACCTTCTACCAAAGGTAACTTGTGCTTTCTTGAGATTTTAAAGAATCCACTTACATATCTTGCATTTGCTATAGAATAATATCACCAAACATTTGTGTTTGTATGAACTAGATTAGCTGTTTTAATTATAAATGAGTCTTAGTTGCTCAGGCCATAGAGTTAACTTATAGTACTTTTGTGAGTAATCACCCATGAATTGAAATGATTGTAGCTCCTTAGGCCTTTCCTGAGTTTTGGTACCATCAAAGTGGGAACGCACCAATGAGTTCAAAGCTAAAAATGACTGGTCCCTTCCTGTTGATCAATGTTCCAAGTAAAGCATTTCAACACTTAGCACCTTATTTATTGTTTTACTTTCCCTTTTAGGCATAGTGTTCTAAGTGCTGTGAATGTTCAAGCCAAACCCACCACTTCTGCTTTTTATTTTCACCTCTTAGTTTTCTTTGGGACATATTCTCTGCAGTAGCATCCAAAGGTGTGAGCCAACAACAGCCTTTCTACTTATCCCAAGGACTTGTGGCTGCTTGTTTAGGTATAGTCACATGAAAATCATGTTACGTTTTGTTTTTAAACCAACACAGCATCCTGTGCTTGGAGTGAAATCTGAATCTGCTCTAGAATCCAAGAGGTGAGAAGGGACATTTTCCTGGACAGTGTAAGCTAATAGTGATGTTTCATTGTATGGATTTATTTTATTGTAAAATTTAATTCCATTTTTGGCATTAGTAGGCAAACCAAGAGTGCATGATTCATTTGTTTTATTCAAATATGGGCTGAAATGGAGTTTTTAAATTGCTGGTTCATTTTCTCAATAGGTAATGATGAAAAAAGCTTTCAGTACCTTTATTAAAAAAAGTGTTTGTGTGTTCTATTTCTGAAGCTAATGGAGAAACACTGCATTAAGTTTGGAAAATAAGGAAAAGATAAATAGGAGACTAAAAGTTTCTTCTTTCAGCAATTAGAGACATCATTAACATATTTCCTAGCTTTTTCACTGATGTTATAAAATAGATACAAAATTGAAATCTGTCTATTTGGACCTTTCTTGAGTTTTGGTTGCATTTAAAGAGGAACACAGAAATAAGTACAAAGCTAAAAACAATTGGTGGTCCACAGTTTATAACTGTCTACTGAAAACATTACTGAGAAAATTTCTGTTTCAAAAGTACTTCATGAAGCAACCATTTCAGTTGCTGCATCAAACCTCTTATACATTTATAATGAGTCACTAACATTATTTTCTCCTATGTGGAAAATTCTATAGTTCATTTATACATAAAGTTTACAAACCTGCTGCTTGCCGTTAGAGGGAAACCATAGAGAAACAGAATCAAAGTCTAAATGTGTACATATTCTTAATATTCTTGATATTCTTAATAAGATTGAATATCTTGATAGTGTTTGCAAAATCATCTCCAAGCTTGCTGAAGGGCTGAGAAGATAGGTGAGTTGGCTAATGTTTCCACAGCACAAGGACCTGGATTTAGATCCCCAGTGCTAATATAAAGTCCCAGTGGGGCATGTGCCTGCAGCCTCTGTGGTGAACATGCAAAAGGGGTGAGGTTCATGGAGCTTCCTGACGAGTGTCTCCCTGATTTAATAAGCTTCCACAGCAGTGACAGACCCTGTTTCCAAAAGTAGTATGGAGAACCGAGGATGACACTGAACTTTGACCTCGGTGCTACACACACACACACACACACACACACACGAGCAGAAAAACATGCACATGTGCATATGGTGCCCTGTCGCTCCAAAACCCAATATTTTTGACTTTTTTCAATAATTTTCACATAAAAATGTGACACAATTATAGCTAAATCTAGGTAATATCAGGTAATTTTAAGAGCTACTTTTGATTTTTGGACAAAGTTAGAAAGATAGATATGTAAATATAAATATACATATATAGATATAGAGGGATCATAAATAATAAACATTGAATAGATAGTTATGAGACATGAATACATAGATAACAGATGGTAGACAACACTAACCTTTTTATTTTGCTTTTTTAAAAAACTTAATGTTAGATTCAAAATATATTTATTAGACAGTTTCAATGGACATTTATGTTAATTTTCTGTTAATAATTTTGATATCTCTTGGCATGTTAAATATCTTGATCATTGGTTTTTAGTAATGCTCCATATATAAATAATATTAATTCCGTCATTTTATGAATGTGAATATCTCTGTTGTTAACTAGCATTTTTCTTTAGAGTTGTATAAAATATGAAATTTGAAATATCAACTTTGTCTTTATTTTTGCATTAGCTTCATATTTAGCAATTTCTTCTAGATTGAAACAATAAAATTGTTAATAATTTAACAAAAAACTAAAAACATTATTTAAAAATAATTTAATAAAAAGCTTATTTCATAAAATCTCAGCAGTGGGCAGGCAGAGACAAATATTTAACTTACTTTTGAAAAGTGTTAAGACAATTTATTGAGTAATAGTTTACTTTTTCATGTATTTTAGATGCTTTCATTACTATATTATATGTTGCAATAAGCACAGAGAGAGAGAGCAGGAGAGAGAAAAAGGCATTTACTTTAGCATCTTATTTTGATTTTGTCTTTTTAAAAACAATTACGTGTGTGTGTCTGGATAGTGTCTTTGTTATTATTTAATGATTTAAAACAGTATAAAGATTATAAAACTCTATTATAATACTTTTATGTACATATTAGCCATGTTCCCACCCACTTACTCTTCTAAATCAACATCAGAATGAGTTACATGTTTTATACATCATTTCACTAGAAATCACACCTCATATATGAACTGAATAAAATTTTTCATAAATTCTCAGCAGTGGGCAGGCAGAGACAAATATGATTCACTTTAGTGAATCATTATTTCCAATGATTGACTTCCAGGAATAGAGGAACACAATGTACATATACATGAACATACATTTACATTATTGCATCCACACTCATATATGTGACATGTGTCAGTAATTATCTCATCATTGCTATAATAATTTTAAAAGTTCATTCAGTAGTGCCTACATGTTACCAGGTTTGGGACCATCTACAGGAGAATGAGGATCCTTTCCTGTCTCCTGGTCTGCATTCATGAAGAAGCCTGAAACTTCCTCCTTCAATAGACATCAACAGCAAAGGGCACCTCAGCAAGATAGAGAACTTTCTGAGCCCGTCTCCTATCCAGGCTGGGCTATTTTGTGAATGTGGTTCCTAGTGATTCATACGTGTGACTGCACTAACATATCTGGAAAATGAGGCTTCTTTATACATATCTACTCCCTTTCATCTTGCAACCTTTATGCCCCCTTCTCCTTGATGATTCCTGAGAGTTGGGAGAAGTATGATACAGATATTCCATTTAGAGGTGAGCACTCCAGTCGCTTATTGTCTGCACACCAACCACTGGTGGTTATTACTATTTATTATTACTATTATCATCATTAATCACTACTTATTACAGAAAGAAGTTAGTCTGAGGAGGTTTGAGAGAAACACGAACTATGGTTATAAATATAAAGATTTAGGTGGCAATTTAATACTACATTCATTTAGAAAACTATTGTGTTCTTTCCTATTGTGTTCTCTATGACCTAGCCAGCATGAGATTTTGGCTTAGGTAATAATATCAAGAATGAGTTCCTGATTTGTAGTAGGAGGCTTAAAACTAATCATAAAATGGTTGGTTCCTCTCATAATATTCATGCACAAGTGGTACTATCTAGCTAGGACAAAAGTTATTGCAATTCATGACAACATTCCCAGGTTCTGAATTTTTTTCTTCCTCTTCACCAATTAAGGGCTCTGATTACATTGGACCAACTAAAAACAAAATCCATAATAATGTCTTTATTCTAACAAGACCTGACTAGGACCTTAATTCCATCTGCTACCTTAATTCCCATGGACATATAATGCAACATATTTATAGGTTGCAGAGATTCATGCATGGATTTCTTTGACAGGTGGGTATGGCTCTATTCTGCCTACTATACAAAGAAAAGCCACGTATTCACGAAGAGGATTTTGAACACAAGACATGCAGCTATCAGATGCATTACCTAATGGAATTTGAAAAGCATGAAAGACCATTCAAAAAATCATATACATAGAAATGAATCCAAATGAAGTTGTTACATACAGAATAGTTATTTAGCACAAAATCTTTTCTTTTCACAACATCAAAAGCTCTCCTTGGATCATAAGGCTTTCTCCAAAGTCTAGTTGTAAACCCACAGGTTTGTCCTTGGTACTACTTTGAGTCTTTTATTTTATTCCATTCACTGATTTCCTCCAGAGGGAGCTTCTCAATTAGTGTTACAAGAGAATAAGCCCTGGGATCTCACCTATCAAAAATAAGGTCATAAAGAGAAAAGCTGGCAGCTGGCTTCATGTGCACACCTTCGGGAGCTTGTGTCAGCTCAACAGTGGCTACAGTCTGCATGATCTTGGCATAGGTTCACACTATACACGACAGTGATGACAGAAAATAACATAGGTGGCAAGGAAAATATTCACACACACACACACACACACACAGAGAGAGAGAGAGAGAGAGAGAGAGAGAGAGAGAGAGAGAGAGAGAGAGAGAGACCTTACCACAGACAAAAAGGAATCTATGGGAATTTAGCAGGACCTGTGACAAAGCAAAATATAATTTGATGAAATTTTTTAAATCCAGCCACCACCTGTGTATTTCTTTATCACATTTCTATGTTTAAAAAAAATGGTTGTTTATACTGTGGACTTTATGTTGCATATAACCTTGGGCTTGACTTGTAACATTGTGGCACCCTTCAACACTCATCTATCTTATAATGAGAAATTCAGTGTACGAAGAGTAAAGAGTTGGCATAGCAACTAACAAAAAGTTTAACAGCACAGGAAAGTTTTAGTCTGCTGCATGAGTAACAGTGGGAAATTATCTGTGTTATATATGATTATGCATGAATTAAAAGCAAAAGATGCTGGAAGCTAACACTCAGGGAATGGAGACAAGAGGCACCTCTGATGGCAAATACTTTTCACTTGGTGTTTTCATGTGGTCATGAATATCCTTTGCTTATCTTTGAGTCTCATGTGTTTTTGTTCTTGACTTGTCATAACTTCCAATCACCCACCAAATTCCATTCTAGCTTATCCATGGTATCTAGAACAATTAAGAGGAACATTCCTTAATTTTAATTTCAGAGAAAATTTCTATCTTCACAAAATAACCAGGATTCCAGGTAAAATGGAAAAACCCTGGTATGTAATGAACCTCTTTATTAGATCCTTGTTTTTAGTTGATTGTTAAATTGGTTAGTTGTTTCTTATTGCTTCTTTGTAATCTATTCGGTTTCAGCATTTACATAATTATACCATGTGCTTCAAACATTTTGTTACTATCAACTTATTGTATATAGCAATTCAAAAAATTTTTTAAAATGTCATTTTCTAAAATTAGTTTTGTAAGACTTACTTACAAAGATGCGTAAAGAAAAAACTCACAAACTAATCAAATTGTCCTTTGGACTTCTTCCATCCTTCCTTTCCCATTCCCTTCCTCCTCATTTCCCAGCTCTCTGGAGTCTACAGGGTCCTGTGCACTGTAGAAAGACTGACTTTACCCTAAGATGGAAAAGACACAGAGCACTGTCAGAGACTTATTTTTCTGAAGTTTTATACCTAGAGGTTGTTAGAAAAAAAGAATCAAGAGTCTCAAAGAACAGAGGAGGGGGGATTATAAAAATTATCTTCCACTAGGAGACCAATATCAACAAAAGGTTTCATGTAGAGCAAAAGACAAAAGGTAAAGGCGGGGAATATAGAGACTATGGGTGAGGATGGGAGAAGGAAGTGATCAAGAGGACTGTGGGATCTAAGAGACATGAACAAGTGAGGAAAGGAGATTGTTTAAGTGCTTCCACACACCCCCCCATTCCATATCTACTTTAGGTAGAGTGAAGGGTTCAGGGGTGAGGATTTTGTTTTTAATTTCATGCTTGAATACAGTCTTCACATCATTTCTACCTCTCCTCTTCCAACTCTTTCTATGTACCCCCCAAAGCCTCCCAAATTCATGATCTGTTCTTTAATTATTACTGTTAAGTATCCATAAATAATTTCAGCCCGCTGAGTACACTTCGAGTTGTTCTTACTGATTTGTGTTCAGTGACAACCACTCCCTTTTTCAGGAGCCATTAATTGCCTGTAGCTCTTCATCTAAGGGTGGGGCCTTGTATGAGATTTCTTCCATCCATGTTGGCATGTCAGCTAGGGCTATTACAATCCAGATCTTAGATAAGTGGCCAGATTTTTAAGGTTTCATGGGTGTGAATTTCCTGTTAAATATAGAAGACATACTCTCTATGGAGACCCCCTTGTCTTTTCTATCTTTTGACTTTTCCATACCCTTTCCCATTGTGTTCCCTTAACTTAGAGATGGTGTTGTAGCTATAACAATAGTGCTGTTCTCTGTGTTGTCTTCAATTGTAGATTCTGAAATGGTCTCTGGGGTATAAAGAATTCCAAATATCCATTGCTGAGGAGGCCATGGATCTTACAGGAGAACTTACTGCTGTCTCCTTTCCAAACACACCTAGCTGAATTCTAGCTGCTCATCCTTACACTCACAGAGAAGGATATTCTGTTTTTGATAAATAAATTGCTCTGTTAGATTTTGCCTCTTGTTCACTGTAGAGCCCTGAGACCATTGGATCTAGGAATGCACAGAAAATATAACTGAAAAAGTATCTGAACGATGTAGTTCATACTTATTATCCTTTATTATGATTCTATTGAACAAAAATGATTAAAATAACATATTTTATTGTTCTTTTAACATGGTTACTTGCTTTAAATAGTTTAAGGAGCTAACTTTATTTACTTTTAGTGAGAGATTTATAAGGCGTATCTACCCTGCTGTACCTTTTATGATTAACATATGCCAAGTTTCATTGCTATATTTTGTACAGTTGTGTGTGTGTGAAGGGGGCATAGAGATGAACAATCATCTCAAGGAATCTGTAACATTTGACCAGTTCAGCACATAATACAGTCTGAATTTTGTTCACGATGATTTTATGAGTAAGTGCTTGACTTCAGCCTGTAACAGACATACTCATCACTGTACTTCCTAAAAAGGCCAGTGGTATTAAGATCTATGTTTTCTCTCCTCAGCTGTTTTCATCTATTCTTCTCTGAAAAGTTGGGGGAAAATGAAGCTGCCTTTACTTCAGCAATCTACTTCTGTTGCCTTCTCTCTTTGCAAATTTTACTCTGCCTTTCTAGTTACAGTAAATGAAAACAAAAACAGGAGCTAAATTTCTTATAAGTAAAGAACCATAGTGGGAGCAGTATTCCTCTAACCAATGGGGGATATTGCTGCTCTCTGCTGATGACAGTTTAGGTTTTGGGTGTTTGGTTGTTTGGTTGATTTGATAGTGATGGTGGTTATGATAGGTGTGTGTGTGTGTGTGTGTGTGTGTGTGTGTGTGTGTGTGTGTGTGTGTGTTTATTTTATGAAAATCAATTTCACCTTACAGCCCAGGCTAGCCTCGAACTCATGGCAATCCTCTACCTTAGCCTTCCAAGAACAGGTCTTATAGGAATCACTCATGACAGGAAGATTCCTGCTCTGCTATTTCTGTTTCCTTGGGTAATGCATACACTGAAATGTGGCAGAATCTATTTTTCTACTGCACTAAAGATAGGTATCTGCCTAACCTAGATACAGCTCAAGATGAACTCAAAGGGAGGGCAAACTCTTTCCCTGGAGCAAGGAGACACTGAAAACTGACACCCACCCTGCCTGCCCACTTCCTGGGAGGAGGGCCAGGGAGACCATCCCTGGGAACAAATGTGCCTTTCACAGGTGCAAAGGTCTGGCAGGGGGAGCCTGTGGGGGAGGGAGCTGATATTGAAAACAATGTGCTTCCCTTCCTGTCAATCATTTTGCCCTGACTTTTCTCACCATTGAATCAATGGTGTTAATTGTCTTGGGAGCATGGTACTTGCCATCTAGAACAAAGAACCCATTGCTCAGCATGAATTTCAAACTAGCATTTTTTTTTTTTAAACTTCATGGTCTTAAAAGCCTAGCTTTGTTGGACTCCATAAAAGATTTCTAAATTCCAAAAATGTCTTTCTACATGTCCCTAGTGAAGCTTGGTGGTCTGGTCACAGAAGTTTACTATCCTCTGAAACCTAAAAGACGTCCCACTAAGCAGACCCAAAATGCTTTCCAGATTTGGGAGGAATTTGTAGCAATTTACAAGCCTAGATCTGGGGGCCGGATTATCTGTGAGTTCTTGAGGATAGTGATCTAATATCTACAAAGAAAAGTCTAGAGTCTGAGAGATCAGCAAAAATAGTAATCTCAGATATTTTAACAAATGGCAGTTTAGTTGATCCTGTTTACCACTTAAAATTGCCAGCAAAAGAATAGTACTGCCAATGAGAAGTAGAGGAAGACCTTGGGTATTTCCAATTGGCTTCCACAGCCTGCTCTGGGAAACAGTGATTCGATATGGCTAGAATATAATTTCAGAGAGAGAATAGAATGAACAGAATAAGCTTAGAAAATATTTACCATTCCCAAACGTTTGTTTATTCATATGTTTTTCCCATTATGAATGGTCTTTGACCGTCTCACACCTTTACCTATAGTGTACTGATAAAAGATACTGAACTGTATAGATTCGAGCTGAGCATCCATCTATAACTGCCTGCTGATAAGCCAGCGGGAGTGTGTTATTGGCCTCTCAGTTAATTTGCCAAAACATGAATTTTTATTTCTCTCTAAGTTAAGAGAGAAATTCTATGTCAAGGTTAATTATATCCTAAAAGGACACCAAGGTTGTCAAGTGTTCTGTGCAAAGTCTTTGATTTTTAATTCTTCTCTCATACATTAAATCTCGACTGCAGCTTTCCCTCCCTTCCCTCTCCCAGATCCACTCATTCCTCTTCCATTTCCCTTCAGTAAAAAAGCAGGGCTCCCAGGGATATCAACGGAATGTGGCATAACAAGTTTCAATATGAGTAGGCGCAAACCCTTATATCAAAGCTGGGTGAAGCAACCAAGTAGGAGGGAAAGGGTCCCAAAAGCAGGCAAAAGAGTCAGAGACACCACTAACTCCCACTTTTAGGAATCCCACAAGAACACCAAGCTACACAACCTTAAAGTATAAGCAGAGGTCTGACCTCAGGCCCATAAAGGGTCTGTGATTGTTGCTTCAGTCTGTGATCCCCTGTAAGACCTGCTTAGTTGATTCTGTGGACCCTATTTTCCTGGTGTTCTCTACCACTTGGCTCCTATGATCTTTTCTCTCCATCTTCTATGGGGTTCCTGTGGATCTGCCTAGTATTTGGCTGTGGGTCCCTGCATATGTTGCCATCAGTTGTGGGATGATGCCTCAGATAGGAATTGGGCTTGGCACTAATTTATTATTAGCAGAGTATCATTAGGAAACATTGCACTGAACTTTTCTTTCAGTCATGTTTGGTTCTATCCTGGGCCTCTGGGCTGTCTAGCCTCTGATTCTTTTCAATCTAGGTAGTGTCAACCATGGAGTTCTTCTCATGATGTGGACTTCAAGTTGGACCAATCATTGGTTGGCCATTCCCACAAGTTCTGCACCACCCTTAGCTCACCATTATCTCAGCACATCTCACAGGCAGGACAGAGTTTATGTTAAAGGTTTTGTGGATGGCTTAGTGTCTCAGTTCTACTGCTGGAAACCTTGTTTGGTTACAGAAGATGGCTGGTTCAGGCTCCCTATCCCCATTACTTTGAGACTTTGCTAGGGTCACTCTTATAGATTCCAGGGAGGTTCAACTGCACTAGGTTTCTACATTGTCCCCTCAATGCCCCCCATTCCAGTTGTCTCTCCCGGCACTCTCTCACTTCATCCCCCACTGCTCCTTTTTTTCTCATTCCCATCCATCCCAGTCCACTCACAAAGCAAAATTAATTCTATTTCTTCTTCTCAGAGAGACACTTGTGTCCCAATTTGAGCCTTCCCTGTTACTTAACCTCTCTAGGTCTGTGGCTTATAGCATGATTAGCCTTTATTTAAAAGCTATTGTTCACTTATAGGTGAGAACATACCATGTTGTCTTTCTGGGTCTAGGTTATCTCCTCCAGGGTGACTTTTCTTTTTAGTTTTTAACACCAGAGTAATACTCCATTGTGTAAATGTATCACACATTTTCTTCAATGGACAAAGTCTTCCAAGCCTTGTTTATTTAATGCTTTCAGTCCTCATGTTCTACTTATCTCAGTTTGGACTTGTTCATTGAAGCAAAGAACAGAAAAACAGATGCTATAATAGGGCAGGGAAAAAAGAGGACATACCCTATACCTTGATATAGATATATATCAGAGACCCAGAAAGACAAACATGGTATGTTCTCACCCATAAGTGGACAATAGCTTTTAAATAAAGGCTAGTCATGCTATAAGCCACAGACCTAGAGAGGTTAAGTAACAGGGAGGGCTCAAATTGAAACACAAGTGTCTCTCTGAGAAGAAGAAATAGAATTGATTTTGCTTTGTGTGTACACACACACACACACACACACACACACACACACACACACACACATATATATATGATCAGAAGTCAGGTCGGTATAATAGAATTACCATGGATGCTATAGGTCAAATTGCTTTGAGGCAATGTAACATGTAACATTGACATCTAGACTTAGACTTTGTCATATAATCTTATCCTCAGACCTGAGGATGAAGATAAGGTTAGAGCCAACAACAAATGACTCTATGGTTCTGGCTAGTTTAAAGGAGATACTTAAATTTTAGTGTAGAATTTTAGTACCTAGAAAGATACGGCTTCACGGGCCCAAACTCAAGCAATGCTTGTGAGGAAGTCAATTGATGTGGCCAGGATTCTGCCTAGTTACAAAGTACTCTGAGAAGCCCTCTGCATAAAGTTTTGGAAACTGGTCCATAGGACCATTTTATGGACAGCATAGAAAGGAGAAGTAACATCAAATTTATTACTTTACAAGTCAGCATTAAGCAGTAAGCCTGGAATGAGAGGATCTTGCTACAGAGACTTTACCACAATGAGGAGCTGGGTTAATAGGATAGCTAGAAAGAGATGCCAGAGGGGGCGCTCTTGATCCTTCTTTACAAGGATTCTCTGCACACTATCATTTTGTCAGTATATTTTTCCTTAAAGTAAAATGTGTTCTATAGACTATTTCTCTCTAGACTATTTTTATGGTTTTCTATTGAGTTAGAGAAAAAGCATTTTATTAAAAGCAGTAATTTGTTACTGCTCTAAATGATCTTTTATAGTTTCTAAAACCTCATGTCTTTTAGCAAAAGCAGACCTGAGAGTGAATTATTAGGCTACTGGAAGTCCTTGCTGGTGAACAAAGACATACCACATAATGTGCCTACTTCTGCTAATGCAGAGTAGCTGGGGTGTCTTGGCTAATTAGTACACTGCTGTTAGTACCTTTCGCCTTTTATTTCTTGGTTTCTTTTTGGGGACAAAAGTAAACTACTGATAAGGGTTGTTTTAATTTTTTATTTATTTGGTTTGGTTTTGGGGTTTTGTTTGTTTGTTTGTTTGAGAAACCAAACAAAGCAGATACCTTTATGCATGCAGAATCCACACAAAGGCATGCTGACACATCTTCCCTGATCCCCTGCAAGGTGGTATTCATCAGTGAACCTTAGGCTAACAATCCTGACAGAATGGAGTGCAGCGATGATGAAGCATTTTAATTTTACTCTTGCTAACTTTCTTGGGCCAGGCCTGGCCCCTTGTCAGTAATATGGTGTGAAAGAGAGGAAATGGAGCCATTGGACTTGAACCCTCAGCCGCCTTCGCATCTGGGTTTGCACACACCTGAGGGAAGACATCCTCCTGTTCCTCCGTCCTTCCTGTTCAGGACATCTGAGAGGGACCTTGGAAGTCCATGAAAGCCTCCCATATGTTGTCATTGAAAAGCTGTTAGGGACTTTGCAGCTGACAGCGGTGCATCTAATTGCTGAATTATTAAATGAAAGTTCTCTGCCTAAAAAGCAGCATCCTGTCACTCAAGGAATAAATAAATTCAAGTGAAAAGCAGAGGTGCGTTGAGGTCATCCCGCGCACTTCTGCAGACAAATTGGACCGACTCCAACATGAGGGGCAAGAAAACTTAATTGCCTCTGGTACCTGCTGGAAGCTTGACTTGAAATCTTATGCCACATGTGGTTTCAGCTCATGACAGCTGGGGACAGCAGCCTCGGCCTTTGGCTATTTCACATTTTTGTTTTAGAACCAAAGATTCTTTGTGGAATGTGGACTAGTTTGCCTTTAAATGACTCACCTGCACAGAAATCATATCTGGGAGAGATTTCAACAGGGGAAATAAGGGCAGCTGGGCTCAGGTTAGAGGCCACGTAAAAGGAGATTGAGAATCATTGCCTTACAAAACAGGCAGCTTGTGGCCGAGCCCATTTCGTTCCTCGCAGTTTTCATGTCAGTCTTCAGGCATCCTGTGTCTCTCTTGCTCTTCACAAAACAGGGTCCAATAGCATATTTTCTGGTTTTGCATTCATGTTCCCACATGGCATCCCAGTTTGTTCTCAATAGTAACGATAGATACAAAATTCAAAATTATATGTGTATCAATGTTACACTTCCATTCTATTTGTTAGCTAGTGAGTTAGCTAATTAGTGAATTAGTTGTTAGTTTGGGGATCAAACCCAGGCTTTTTAGCCAAGTGCTCTACCATTCATCCATATTCCCAGGACTATTTAACTTTTTTTGTTTATTTTATCCTGTAGCTTGATTAGTTACATAGCATAGAGACCTCTCATTGAGTTCTCCATGAAGAGTAAACCTTGAATTGCAGATCTGTTGAGTGAACTACATCCTCAAAATAGCATAGCTAGAAAGTGGATGAATAAGCATTTAAACCAAGAGAAACAATAACCTTTAAAAATCACAGAGCTTGCCCTTGATTTATGATGGTTCCACTTAGAGATTTTCATGCATTGGTATGGAAGCAATATGTACTCACTGAAAACCATCCTCTACATTGGAATTTGGCTCCTTTTCAGAGGTGGCAGTATGTGGTGTGCTGTTTTTTGGCAGTTCTGGTTAGCAGTGATGAGCTGCAGTTCCTAGTCAGCTGCAGGACAGTGAGAGGCAGCAGTAGATGGTGCACTGTGCCCTGCTCTGCCGAGTCATAATACTTGCAAGATCAGCTCCATGCTCCATGCTTTCTATGCCAGATGTTTGCAACATAATATGCACTCACTGATAATTGGATATTAGCCCAAAAGCTCACAATACCCAAGATATAACTCACAGACCACATGAAGCTCATGAAGAAGGAAGACCAAAGTGTGGGTGCTTCAGTCCTTCTTAGAAGGTGTAACAAAATAATCATGGGAGCAAATATGGAGACAAAGTGTGGGACAGAAACTGAAGGAGGGGCTCTCTAGAGACCATTCTACCTGGGTATCCATCCCATGTGCAGTCACTAAAGGCAGACGATGTTGTGGATGCCAGGAAGTATATGCTAACAGGAGCCTGATATAGCTGTCTCATTAGAGGTCTGCCAGAGCCTGACATATACAGAGGTGGATGCTCACAGCTAACCATTGAACTGATCATGGGTTTCCCAGTGGAGGAGTGAGAGAGAAGACCAAAAGAGCTGAAAGGCTTTGTGAGCCCATGGGGAGACCAAAAATACCAACCAACAAGAGCTCCTGGGTTCTAAACCATCAGCCTGGGAGGACATAGGGAGAGACCCATGGCTCCAGGTGTATATGTAGGGGAGGATGGCATTGTTGGGCATAGGTGGGAGAGAAAGTCCTTGGTCTAGTGAAGGCTGGATGCCCCAGTGTGGGGGAATTCATGGGTGGGGAGGTGTGTGGGGGCACATCCTCATGGAGACGGGTGGAGGGGGGATGAAATGTGGAGTTTCTGGGTGGGAGGAAATGGGGTAAGGAGATAACAGCTGAAATGTAAATAAAATATTCAATTAAAATAACAGTATAAGACACCGCCTCATGATCATCAGGGACCAAGTGTATACACAACATTGTAATTGGGAATTTTTTTCTTTTCCCAGTGATTTTACAAACGGATACTAGGAGGACAGTGACTTTGCCATTCCACTTTTGCACTGTGCTAGTAGGGTGCCCATTTGGGGGCAACAAAAGGGAATGAGAACATCAATGTTTGGCATCACCTCTCCTCCTTCTTCATGTTCAAGTCCGACTTTACAGGGATATCCTACCCTATCTGCACTGCTTATCTCGGCATCTTTTCCTTCTAAAAAAGCACAAATTCAAGTCTTTTAAAAAATCTATTTTTGTTTTTAATTAGAATATAATTACATCATTTTCCCGCTTCCCTTGCTCCCTCTGTGCATTCCCCTTGTTCTCTCTTAATTTCAAGGCCTCTATTTCTTTCAGTGTGTGTGTGTGTGTGTGTGTGTGTGTGTGTGTGTGTGTGTGTTTCTGAATAGCCAGATTGCATTTGTTTAATTTTTAAACTGATTTGAGCACACATTGACTCGATCCCCTTTAGCTACAAGAATGAATTTTAATACTGAATAAGTGGTCTAGTTTGCTTTCTGATGCTGTGATAAACACCATCATCAAAAGAAACTTGGGTAGAGTAGAAAATGGTTTATTTAGATTACATATTCCAATCAGTGAATCAATGAGAGAAGTCAGGGCAGAAAGTCAAGGCAGGAACCTGGAGGCAGGAAATGATGCAGAGGCCTTTGAGAAATGTTGCTTACTGGCTTGTCCCTGTAGCTTTCTCAGCCTGCTTTCTTACATAACCGACCATTACCTGCCCATGTGTGGCACCACCCACAGAGGGCTGGGCTCATTGATGTGGGCATCAATAATAACAGAGAAATTGCCTCCCAGCATTTTATATCACAGATTTACATACCACCCAATCAGATAAAGAAGTTTTCTCAATTGATGTTCTCTCTTCTCAGATCACTCTGTGGCTTGTTTTAACAAAAAACTGTGACACACTGTCATGTTCCATCCTGCTTATTAGAGACTACCTGTGTCTTCCTTTGTCACTACTAGACTTCCCCTGTCTCTGAGTCAATCAGGGGAACCCGCAGAGAAGATGCTTATGATGAAGACCTGACTACTGAATGTATTCAGAAACAACATGTCATTTCATTATTAAGTAATAATTCTTCCAAACATTATTTAGCATTGTCCCCTGGTAAAATAAAATAATTAATTACATCATTTTCCCGCTTCCCTTGCTCCCTCTGTGCATTCCCCTTGTTCTCTCTTAATTTCAAGGCCTCTATTTCTTTCAGTGTGTGTGTGTGTGTGTGTGTGTGTGTGTGTGTGTGTTTCTGAATAGCCAGATTGCATTTGTTTAATTTTTAAACTGATTTTAGACTGCAGAACCAGCATACCTCAGTGGTTAGAAATATAAATTGTAAAGCCTTGTTTTTTGTTGTTGTTTGTTTGTTTGTTTAGTTTAGTTTAGTTTTCAATGCTCAGTTTTGTGATTTTCTATGTATGTGAGCTTTACAACTTAGTTTCCCATTTTGAAATATAATGAAATCTCCCAAAGTCACACATTCACAGTCTACAAGGGTGAGTTAGAACATGTGTCTTCGTTAAGCATATTAAGTGCTAATTTTTATGCAGCATATACTTAAGAACCTCATGATATTTTTCATGTTGAATGTGTGATACACTGTCTATCATAAAGTTGATGCTCAACAATGTATATTGAATATATCTTGTTTACTGTTAAATATTTGATCCATGAAGAAAATGCTATTAAAATAATATTATGATACTTTTGGTCCAGAAATAATCAAAATGATTAAAAAAATTATCAAAACATAGCTGCTCAAAGCAAAGACATCAATAGTATGTTAAGGGTAAACCAAGAAGCAGAAGCTTACAAACATCTGAAAAATGTTAGCAGCACATTTTTAAGCTTATTAGAAACAGCCTAAATAATTACATCAGTCAAATTATTGTGGTTTTTGGCCTTTGTCCAGGATGAAAGGTCATCACCCGACATACCAAGATCTTGCATGGTACAAGTGATTGACAGGAAGAGGAAATAAATTGATACTTTTCACATGAGAGTAATAGTGACATGTTTAAGTAAAACACATATCTGGATATTGTGGGAAATGTTAGTTTTGACATGGTTCCAATTCTTTTATATTAAAAGTGTTTTAATTACTCTTAATTGAGAGAGAAAGCAGGAGCGTTAAATGCCAGAGTAAAACATGAGGGACGGACTACTGGTGAGAACTATCCCTGGATACTTCTTTCTTTCTCTTCCTTAGTAGTGTCTGCCAGATATTTTGACTCTAGGCAAAAAGGAAGTTTTTCTATAAATGGATTTTCTTTTCAATCCTTATATGCAGAACCATGGACTTTTAAATTACTAGAAAATTGTTTACAGTGCACACTTAAAGAGCAGAGTGGATATTTTGTCACAGGGCATCAAGCAAAGGGGTCACCTAGTGTTGCCTCTTCTAAGTCAGTAGTAATAAGCTTCAGGATCCCACTTTGGAACTTCATCTCTGAACTCAGGGTGTACTTGTACTCCAGAGAGCTAAGGATTTATTTTATGTAGCAAGTCTCCATTCAGAGATAGGTAAGAATCTTCTCAGCTTCAGTTTCTTAATATCTTAAAGAACTGAAGGATTCCCAAGATTCTAAGAACTCATTCATCAACAGAGTTTGTTTCCAGGTGGGAGATAATTGGTGTTTGGAAGCTATTTTATTTTAAAGTAGAAGTTCTAAACTACTCTTACACAATGGATACTAGTGAAACACTTTTAACCCATTGCCCATTGGGTGTGGCCAATCCATACCAATTTTATTCAGGTAAATCCAATATCCCTCCATAAGGAGCAGCCATTATGAATTATCGTCATTTAGATGTACATAGACAGGCTCAATGTAATATGTCTAATTTATTTTCTATTTTTCTCTATAGATTGTTTTAAAACTTACACTGGTTTATTTGCTATAAGGCTAAATTATTTTATTTAGTTTGAGGAGTAATTTATTTTCAATCTATTTTATAAGTGTTTAGGAGGGGCGATGTGAAGTTGCCAGAGGAGGCCAGAAGTTACAGGTAGTTGTGAGTTGCCCAGTATAGTTGCTAGAAACAACTTCTGGTTCTCTGCAAGAACAGTAAGCACTCCTAACTGCTATAATTATCTCTCTATTTTATCTCCTGTGAATCCAGAATATATATATATATATATATATATATATATATATATATATATGCATTTATGGTTTAAAATCCATATGCTTTAATGTTTTCATATATATATGTGTGTGTGTGTGTGTATATATACATGTATATACATGTATATTTTCTAGGTAGAAAGGGCATCTAGGTACTGACCATGACAAAAGATTTAATGTCTATAGGTAAATCTTCTATGTGCCAAATAGACAATAAAACCTAAGAAAATTACACATAGCAAGCTACTTGGTATGCACTATAAGGTTTGATCATTGGGTGATCAGAACACTTGTGTGGTAGAATTAACCCTTTTATTGTTAGTTAAGATGATGCCAGGGAGAAAGAAAATAAACATTGTCTTCCCGTTTTTGGAACAGAGGAGTGGACTGTAAGAGCTGAATGACTGTGTATCTCCACCCACAGCAGTCTTGAGAGAGACAAGCTCATTGCCTAGGTGCCTAGAAAGAAGTTCAGATGTGACAGTTTTCAATCATTTTATTCAGTTGTTTTTATTTTATTTTTACAATACACTGTCCATTTTCACATAGGAAAAAAATCTACTAAGGCTTTGCTCATCCTCAAAGCATGGTATCCTGTTAAAAGACCATATCTTTAAATTAATTTCTGATTAGCATATAAAGAAGCAGATATTATTTCTGATGCCTTATACATGTTATTGGGCTTTGTTCTTCAACTTTCAACTAAATTAGACAAATTCTGGATAATTATTAATTTGCTAAATTTAGATCTCCCACTCATTTGATAAAATAAGCTGAGGCTATTGGTTTTCTCTCACAGTTCTTCACAGCAGATATCTATGATTTTATAAGCTCTGAACAATGATATTATATGTATTATACAAGTACTGGCCATCCCAGGGTACCGGTGATAACACAGTATATCACAAAGACTAAGTGGGAAGCAGGGCTTCACAACCCTACCTATAATTACAGGCACAGGTATTTTTATTTTGAAGAGAATTTTTAAATAAAAAGCATTCATTTTTATGCCATCTCAGAATTCCAGATGAGCAGATTTTGCTCATTACCAGAAAAAAAAAGTCTATTCTGATGTTTACATGGTGTGACAGAAAAGCATTCCAAACCACACTATTTCTTTGCCAAAATTGTTTCTCAGTAAGTTTCAGAATGGGCCCAAACCAAGAGTGGTCCTTGGAAATTCTATGCCAATCAGGAAGTAGAAAAGGTCACCACCGGGGAGGGGGGGTCTAGGGAGGGAAATGGGGAAAGGGGATGACATCTGAAATGTAAATAAATGAAATATGCAATAAAAAAAAAGCTCGCCACATTCTTCTCGCTGTATTATGGTGAAAGACTCTACTCATCTCAGGCAGGCTAACAGAATAATTGCTGCATTATTTTCAGGAGTTTTTACTTAGAGTCCAGAAGTGAGTCTCAGATTATTCACCAAACTGGATAGACAATGCTGTCATCAAGCAGTAAGTTACATACTTCATACAAAAGTAAAATAGAAAAGTCTTCATGAGAGAAATAAATATCAAGGTACAAGCTCTGAAGACTTGCTGTTCTAACCCAAGTGACCTTGAGGGAGGTTACTCACCAAGGCCAACACCACCAAACTAACTCCATACTCCTTAGCTGAAGATGGAGAAAGTGCTGTTTAATTTCACTCACAGAACTGAGGGAACCAGATAATGATAGAAGTGGTCTCCATCATACCTGAGGAGTCGTCATGGGTATTGTCTTCTTAGTGTTGTTGTTTTCATTGTTCATGTTATTAAAACAACTTCTCCTTCAAGTGGAAATGACAAAACCAGAAAAATAATACAAGTAAGAAAAATGGAAATGTATACAAAGAAGCAATGTGAATATTGAAATTAAAACTTCTGTTGGCTTTTACATGATTAGGTGGTAACATAAATAACTTATTACTCAGTTTTTGACTTATCAGCTCTAAAATGAAGCCATGATTTGAAACTTTCCCCAAAGCATATAGACTACATATCATAACAAATTTATGGATGTTTATAACTTACCATTTTTTACCTTTATGATTTATCTATAGTCCCAATTTTATAATCACTTATAACTTTTCTTGTAAAACATCATTAATCCTAATTTTATGCTGAGTTTTTATAAGCCTCATAAATGTTTAATTACATCAATTTGTGAATATTTGTTACCACTCTGGTTAGCATTGGGTTCCAATGCTCTGAAATAAATGTTTGGTTTTCATTTCTTTAGTAACTTGTGAATCTGAGATTTATTTTAGTTGCTTTTCTTATTTCCTTTGGATATTTTCTCTCACTAGTCACTTGTTCATACTTTACTATATGGATGTTTATGGAGTATTGAATAGTGCAACCATTAAATTTAGGTATTCAAAATATTTTTTTCTAACTAAAAAAAATCTCTTAACATTTTAAGCCATTTTTAACTGCAAAGAAAATTTGCCTCTTTATTTTATCTAAATGGTGGTGTGTTTAATGGGATCTCTTTCACTGTAAAGCAGTGGTATTGCTATTATTTGGAGCTGAGAGAAACCTAATCTACTTTTAAGTATGGACTTTCCCTTATTTCTGTAGTCTACAGATGCTAAGTGATGCTCTTTATGCACCAGGCATGGAAGATGAGTCTTGGTCAAACCAAATACAGAAATCAGTTACAAAGACTGAGACTGATAACTGTTCATTACACCTTAAAGGCATATGCACACAAAGAGAAGGGGCAACTAGAGAAAGACAGTGAAGACAATAAAAAAAAATTCACACATATGATAGGAGCCATACTTGCTGAGATGACTGTCACCAGATGCCAAAGTTTAAACAGAAAACATATATGATGAAACAAGTACAGTAATCATAAAAAATGAGTAAAATTGTAATTTTGTAATTTAAAGATATATACTGTAGGAATCCTTAATATGCTGAAGCACCAAATTAGGGAGTGGAAAAGGACAAATGGAAGAGATAAAAGAAATAGTATTTAGCTGACTGACACAGACCTTTGTCTAAGACACTAATCATTATGTGGTCACTAGACAATATCTCTAGTTGCAATCAGACAACCAAGTAGAAGATTGGAAGATGCTTCACTGAACATTTAATGAAAGAAAGAGAGAAAGAAAGAAAGAAAGAAAGAAAGAAAGAAAGAAAGAAAGAAAGAAAGAAAGAAAGCCTACCTGGAGCATCAACCCAGCCTAGGATAAAATTGGAGGGCCCAGGTTCTTTGAAAGACTCTGTCTCAAGAGAAGAAGACAGTGAGCAACATAATATGTCATCCTCTGAGCGCCACAGAACACACATGATTACATACTCTCCCCACACACATGCAGAGAGAGAAAGAGAGAGAGAGAGAGACAGAGAGACAGAGAGACAGAGAGAAAGAGAGAGATCTATGAGCTTGTTGCTTGTGTAGTCAGTACATTGTTTTACAGTAAAAAGTATATTTTATAGGTAGCACACTCTAAGTTAATCAAACAATGTTTACATATAAAACACATGTTAACAACATATCTTTATTATCATTGTTAAGTAACAATTCTGTACTTCTCACGGTTGTATGTAGGTCTGACAGAAAAGGGTTTTTAAAAATCATATATCGCAAAGTACATAAGTAACATGGTCTGCTGAGATATTGTGATGGGCATGAAGCTTTCCACTGCATTATAATCTTATAGGTGTACAGTCAAGGCTAGGGATAGCATCATGTGCCTAAGACTGTATATTACTGTTTCTAATTACTAGCTTAAATACATGTTATTTACATTACATGTAAAGAAACTGAGGATTGGATATAAAATAGGGACTACTGGGTGTATGACTGAACTCCTTTTAATTATAATACTACAATAATGGGGATATGAAAGACAGAAGAAAATAAAAATTAAGCTCATTAATTTTTAATACTTCATGGTAAGGGACAAAACATTTTTAATAAAAAAAAATCATAGTTCTTCATACCAAGGAATGCAAAACTTGAACATTGCTTAACAGATGGTGCCAGGAATTGACCAAAACTGGGTGTCACCATTTTAAATGGCTACAGGTGTGACTTAAAGGCATGCTCGAAGCCAGGATAAAGTGGAGGTCACCTCATGGATTCTATAGGCTATTAAGGTAATTTGGGAGTTGAGCCAAGGAAGATGTGGTTCGCTGAACCACAAATCCCAAGAGAAAAGGCAAAGCCTTTGAAACTGGGTGTGGGGAAGAGAAAGGGCAGAATCGAGCCAGCTGCACACAATTATGTCTGTAAAAGGTCCGAAGGGCCAGGAGAAAGAAAGAGGAACGGGTAGGAACTGACCTCCTTGGCAACTCTGACACAAACCAGAGAGGGCAAACAATGTGTTGTCAATTTGCATATTTCCAGAAGAATGGGAAGTGGCCAGCCACACCAATGTCAATTGAACCATATGTTGAAAGTATCATCTAAAATAAAATGTGGATCCCATTGGGAATAAGAACTGGTGCCACATACTGGAGTCAAGTCACCCAAGGCTTCTGCCAGGGCCTGAGCTCAGGAGCCTGCAGGCTACTTCACTCCTGCTTCCCAGACTTGTGCTGAGTGTCTTCTTCCCAGGGAACAAATCTATCTTTCCAAATCCTGTAGATCTTTGTATGGTTTTTAGCATGCAAAGCACATTTAACAATTGTTTGTTCTTGTGCTTATAAATGAATTACACATTGAAGAGAAAATAAGTTTTAATTCCCATGTTTGAAGTCAACTGTTTATATTTGGCCATTTGAATGAGAACCAAATGTGGTGTGTGTATGTACACTGTAAGGGCAGGACCAAGAGGAAGCGCTACGCCATTTATCCATGACAAGGTCTGTATTGCTAACATGATCTGTAACTAAAGATCAGAGAACAGAGGTGTCCATAAACAAAGATCGTTGAAGAGGAAATGGGAGTGTCATTTTGTCTACAGGAGGCACAAATGAGAGAGAAACATGGTGTAATAGGAAATCATGAATAGGACTAGGGCTGTAGCTCGGTTAGGAGAGGGCTACACAGAGCCCTGGGTTTGATTGGTAGATGTCATGGGTAGCACTCAATAGCTTTTAGTGGACACAGCACTCAGGAGGCAGAGGTAAGGTGGATCTCCGTTGTTCAAGGTCATCTTTGACAGCATAGAAAATTTGAAGCCAGCCTGGGTCACATGAGGTTCTGTCTTAAAGAGAGGAGCAGTTATACAGAGAGTTTTATTTTTAAAATATATAATTTTAATTCTGTTTTAAACAATGCATGATTACTGTGGGCAATGAAGGAGGAAGCTAAATTTACTTAAAGTATTCATAGTAACTTCTATTCTTCTTGTTGAGAGATAGGCTGATAACATGTTGCTATGTTCCCATCTGCTAACGCAGTAAGAATATATAGAGTTCAATATTAATTTTGTGTGAAAGTATCCACTCATAGATCTATTATTCATCTATTTGTCTATCTATCTATCTATCTATCAATCAATCCATCCATCTATCTATCTATCTATCTATCTATCTATGATCTATCCATCTATAACATTATCTATTGACTATGTCTTCCTCTGATTTCAAATTGTATTAAAGCTAAAACCCAGAATTGAATTCTCTGGAAGACTTGAATTTGAGAGTAAATAAACTTACTTTAACTTTTCTACAGCCATTTTTCACTTATACTGCACATAAAGCTACACTGAGGATAACAGATATACTTTATCATTTCGTTTAATGTTTATGATAATTAAACAAGAGAATTCATTTGAAGAATTTAGCAAGATGTCTGTGAATGTAACCTCTAAGATGTTAATTTTGTCCATTATAAAATTAGGAAAGTGTTACACATTCATTTCAAACTCTGTTTTTCTACAAAATCTTTTACCATTAAAAGTTTTTGGGGGATTGGTAAGATGAGTTAGCAGGTAAAGGTGCTTGCCCTGCAGCCTGAATGCTTCTTGAGTTTGATTCCCAGGACCTACCTTTTAGAAGGAGGGAATGAACAGCTGCAAGTTGTCTTCTGACCTCCACATACTGCTGTGGCAAGAGGAAGTACACACACACACACACACACACACACACACACACACACACACACTAAGCAAATATAAAAAAATGAAATACCTCAGCACATGATCATACTTTAGGTAATTACACAGGAGTCTGTGACATGAATATGCTGTAAACATTCATATGTTACAATCACATTCACAGAAAAACATTCTGCCTTTGACTGTGTGTATTTCTCAGACACTGGATACTGGAGCAAAGGATGCAGATGTGATCACTAGCCTCTTGTCATTTATGGAAATTAGATAACCCACTTTGGATTAAGCATATTATCTAAATGTGTGAAGGAGATGTTATTAAAGACTTTTTTCTTATAACTGAGGGTCAGGAAGCTATATATAAATGTTCTGAGATGAAGCTATATAAAAATGGAAGATGTTAGGATGAAATATGCTATTACATAAGAGCTAGCTAGTGTTGGTCCAAGCACAGAGGCTACCATGATAGACAGCCTGTGGCCCATGCTTGTGTGGGGTCTGTTGATCTTTAACAAGTGTGTCAAGAAAACACACAGGGAAAATACTGTCTCTTCCACACATAATATTGGGAAAGCTGAGCACTGACAGCCAAAGAATAAACCTATCTCAGTCTAGTCTCAAAATGCATTAAAGTCTCTTTAGAAGAAAATTAATTTGATTAATCCAACCAGTTAAATTCAGGACCATTTATTTGATCACAAGAACAAAATAACTTTGTAAAGTTTTGGAAGGCTGGTTCATGGATTGAGCAGTTCCCTGAACAAGAGCAGGTTGTGAAAATTTCAACCAACGGCTTGATTGGCAGCATTTATAGGAAACTACAAATGTTAAACTACAAAAACTAAAAAGATTAAGTGGTCACTTGCAGGTTACAGCACTTGCTACAATTAACTGAAGCTGAGCTGATATGATTAAATTCCTGGTTGGTTTAGTGTTGGTTTATCATAGAAGCCTGTTCAAATTAAGGCTCTGAAAAAAATATTTAACTTACATAGATAAAAGATGTAAATCAGAAAACTCATAGAGAATGTAAAGGAAAAGCATCAATGTTGATTTTGACAATAATTTTGTAAATTTGCTACCAAAATTGCAGGTAACAGAAGCAAATATATGCTAAAATACAAGGCTCCTCAACAGCAAAATAAAAAATTAACAGTGTGAGAAGACTTAGTAGAAGATGGAGACCTAGAAGTCAAAATATATAATGAACTCTTAAAACACAGTAGAAAATCAATTAAATTGTACAAAAAGTTAAAAAGGCATTTCTCTAAAGAGAACCCAGATGTCCTTCAACAGAGGAATAGATACAGAAAATGTGGTTAATTTACACAATGGAGTAGTATTCAGCTATTAAAAACAATGACTTCATGAAATTCTTCAGCTAATGGATGGAACTAGAAAATATCCTCCTGAATGAGGTGAACCAATCACAAAAGAACACACATGGTATGCATTCATTGGTAAGTAGATATTAGCCCAAAAGCTCAGAATACCCAAGATACAATTCACAAAACAAATGAAGCTCAAGAAGAAGGAAGATCAAAGTGTGGATGCTTCAGTCCTTCTTAGAAGGGGGAACAAAATACTCATGGGAGCAAATATGGAGACAAAGTATGGAGCAGATCTTCTGAAGGAAAAGCCATCCAGAGACTGCCCCACCTGTGGATTCATCCATATACAGAGAACAAACCCAGACACTATTGTGGATACTAAGAAGTGCTTGCTGACAGGAGCCTAATATAGCTGTCTCCTGAGAGACTCTGCCAGAGCCTGACAGAGGCATATGCTTGCAGCCAATCATTGGACTGAGCACTGAGTCCCAAATGGTGGAGTTAAAGCAGGGACTGAAGGAGCTGAAGGGGTTTGCAACCCCATAGGAAGAACAACAACCAACCAGACCCCCCCAGAGCTCCTAGAGACTAAACCACCAACCAAGGAGTACACACTCCAGCCGCATATGTAGCAGAGGATGGCCTTGTCTGGCATCAAGGGGAGAAGAGGCCCTTGGTCTTGTGAAGGCTTGATGCTCCAGTGTAGGGGAATTCTAGGGTGCAAAGGAGGGAGGGAGGGAGGTGGTGGGTGGGGGAGCACCCTCATAGAAGCAGGGGGAGGGGTATGGGATAGGGGGATTCTGAGGGTGAAACCGGGAAAGGGGACAACATTTGAAATGTAAATAAGAAAAATATCCAATAAAAAAAAAGAAGACATGGAAAGGACCAAGAGGTTCAGCATCACTGACTTGCAGTGAAAGATATCATCTCATATCTGTCAAGATTATTATGAAATAAATAAATAAATAAATGATAAGTTCATGAAGATGACTGGAGAAAGTGCTCAATGTTATGTATAACAAAATAAAAAATTAAAATGACTGGCATCTTTCCATTGCTTTGACATCAGGCTATGTTGGGAAGCTCAGGCCTATGACACTTTAGTGCAGTCATGATGGCCACATAAAATGACTTGCATCTGAAAAAGAGCTAGCCATGTTTATCTATCTAAACAACATTTGTAATTTATTTTTGGTTCAATAATCTCAATTTTAGAAATTTATCACATTTTTACCATCCAATGTTAAGAGATAACGTAGACACTAATTTATTCTTGGTGGCATTAATTTTATAAGGTATTTATGTGAAACAATCCAACTATCCTTCAGTAGGGAACTATTTTAATACACTATGGTAAATTAATAATCAGCTGAAATTATTTTTGAAGAAAATGTATTTAATTTAAATACATAGTGAGTTCTAAATTATAGCAATGAAATGAATTATCAAATTTCTTGTATAATGTAAAAGCTGCATTATTTTCTATTTTACTTCATCCCAACTGCAGCCTCCTCTCCCTCTACTCTGCCAATCTACCCCCAACCACTTCTCTCTCCCAGATCCACTACTCTTTCATTTCTATTCAGAAAATAGCAGGCCTTCCAGGGATATCAACAGAACATGACATACTAAGATGCAGTAAGACAAGCATTCTTATAGTGGTGCATCAGTTAGCATGAGTTACTTATATGACATTATTCTTTAAACGATTTATTTTTATTAATTTTTGAGAATTTTAAAGATGTATTTTAATCATTTTCATAACCCCCTCCAATTTCTCCTGTATTTGTTCTCACTTCCATAAGCATTCACCTTTATTTTGTTTTCCTTTGTTTTGTTGTTGTTGTTATTGTTTTGTTTTTGTTTCATTTGTTTTGTTTTTCACTCATGGATTCCATTTTGTGTTGCCCAACTACTCTTAGGTGTGGAGATTGCCTGTCATGTGGCCAACCTTCCAGTGTTAGGAGTTGAAGAATCACTGAAGAGTGATACCTCAGATTCAAATAGTACTCAAAAGCAAAAGATGTGTTTATTCAGCTAAATTTCCTGAATGAAGACTCCTAGTGGGCTCACAGGCCCAGCTTTATTGTCAGTTATGGAAATACCAGAGAGGGGTACATGCCTTTTACCATGATTGGTTAGCTCTATTTATAAGAGTCTGATGAATTCTACAATTGATTAGACTTTGGAAACCTCCCTGTAGGTCATATATTCATTCTAGCTACCTATTCTTACTTCAGGCCAAACGACAAGGTGTTCTAGGATTGGCTACCTGTGGCTGTGGTTGGCTGACCAAAGGTTCCTGGATCTGTGTTCTCATTTCTGGAAACCAGAAACTTAGGTGTAGTCTCCCAAATCATCAATTTGTAGCCTGTCATGGCTCTGAGCTTAGTCCCTTCATCAAAGCTGCCATCTTTAAAGAAAGGTGACTCTCTCACCCAAAAGCTATTAAATGCCAGTAGTTCTTTAGATAGTGGTAGAATTTTGTGCCCACTATTTTGTCTAACTTGCTTATGGTCTTGTATATTCTGTCAGAATAACTGTGAGTTCATGTATGCAAATGCTTTGTTGTGCCTGAAAATACTGTTTCTTCAAAGTCATCCACCACCTCTGACTCTTAAAGTTTTTCTGTTTCTTCTTCCAGGAAGATCCCAGGGCCTTATGGGGAGAAGTATGATATATACAGCTCTGTACTGAACATATTTTATTCTCTGAATGTTGGCCAGCTGCACTAAACAAAAGAGCTTCTCTGATAAAAGTTAGTAGATGAATTTTTCTATAACTATATCAACATATCATTAGGAGTTATATTAATACTATGTTCATAGTGGAGTAAGAGTATTTAGATTGTATCCTACTGTCTATCACCTGTCTAGCCATAGGATATTGACCTTATTAACATTTTGTATTAAATATTAATAATATTAAAAATTAAGACCCAGTACCAGGGATGGGTTCCATCTCATGCAAGAGGCCTTAGATACAATCAGAGTGGTTGATTGGTAACTCTCATAACACCCATGCCATTACTGCACCAGGAAAGCCATTATTGTAACTTGCAAGCGTCATAGCTATGTGAGATGCATAATTACTTTTCTCTGCCAGTGGTGTGGCTATCACTTCTAAGCACTATGAAAGATAGGCAATGGAAATGAAGATTGCTAATGAGTGGCAGCTTGACTGTTTCCATGTTCTCTGAATTTAGTATGCAATTTCTTCAGAAATAGGGTCTTAACATTAAGGAAGGTAATGAAGTTTTCTGGCAATAGTTTATAATTCTTGGGAGTCTATGGGATTTTACTAGCTAACAATTCACAAAGAGGTAACCCATCCATAGTCATGGGATTTTAATTCATTTTAAAAGAGTAATGAATGCTGATTAACTTGGGTAAGTGATATGGTGGCTTTGATTTCCTTTAGCAATTTTTTAATGGCAGAGTGAAAAATTAGAAATAACTGGTTATGAGATTCATGATCAACACTGTGTTAGTAAATTTTGTTGCTGTGATAAACACCATGACTAAAAGCAACTTGGGAAAGAATTTCTTTCCCTTTATGGGCTACAGTCTACCATCAAGAGAAGCCAGCACTCAGTGAGAAGCTTGAAGAAGAAACCTACTTACTGGCTTGTTTCCTCTGCTTGTTCAGTTACTTTTCTTATACAGTCCAGGTTCATATACCTAGAGATGCAACCACTCATAGTGGGCTGAAATATTCTATATCCATCAGTGTCTTGCTGTTGTCATTGCTCTGAACAAAAACCATAACCATGGAAACTCTTATAAAGGAAAATATTTAACTGATGCTGGCTTACAGTTTCAGAGGTTTAGCCCATTGTTGTAATGGTGAGACATGATGGTATGCCTGCAGACATAGTGCTGGAGAAGGAGCTGAAGGTTCCACATGTTGATCCACAGGTAACAGACTGAGACTGTGCACCACACTGGGCATAGCTTGATCATATGAGACCACTAAGCCTGCCCCACAGTGGCACGCTTCCTCCAACAAGGCCACATTTCCTAATAGTGTCATTCCCTGTGGTCCAAATATTTTTAACAATGTGAGTATATGGGGTCATTCATATTCAAACCACCACAATTAGTAATTGAAATATTCCCCACAGAAATGCTCACAGGCCTATCCAATGGAGGAAATTCCTTGATTTTTTTTCCCCCTATGTGTGTCTAGGTTTGTGTCAAATTGACACAAATGGACCTATTAGCTCACAGCAGTAAAGGAATGTTGTAAATAAATTAATTAGTGAAAAAACCCTTACAGCTGCTAGGAAAAATATAAACATTTTAATTGTACCAATGCTTGCAACATTGCAAGAGAGCTAAACCCCTAAGATATGAATCAATTTCGATAATGTGAGGCTTGATCCTGTGTTTCAAATCATAGAGTTAGTTATACACTGCTGAGGTCTTTAACCATTATTACATTTTGCAAATTTCCTGGTGCCCAGATCAAGCAATAATTCAACTTCCATTTGTATACTTCTAGAAACAAGGAACGTAGTACCTCATGCAGTGGCTTATGCCCCTCACACAGCTCAGTTAGCTTTTGATGATGCAAAAAATTTTCATGTTTTAAAAAAATGGTTGTATCTCTAGAGATAATTACAGTTCAGAAAGGAAAGTCAGGCGTTCAAGGACAGAATGAGGTGATGCTTGTTGAAGTTATCAAGAGTTGTTCCCAGAGACCCATTCCCTACTATTCATTCTTACCCTCAGGAGAGTCTAGTCATATTCAAGTCTTAGTGAAGTCATTAGTTTGAGCAAGAGATCCTGGTTCCTATTGATAAAGAAATGCTATTTTTGTTGGCATATATTCATTATATTTAGTGCTGGGTTTCATAATCTGTATTTTGGCCCCCATTCCATTTTTTTTTTCTTTCTGCTCTGTTAGCATTTCATCACTTGATGTCATTTTTCTTTCTTTTTGTTTGTATGTGTATGTGTACATAAAATCTAGTGTCCAGAAATGATAGACAATATGTGTTCCTGGTCTTTTTGAGTCCAGTGTATTTAGTTTAAGTGATTATCTCCAGTTGCAACCATTTTCCTGAAAATAATGTAATTTCATTATCTATGGCTGAAAAAACATTCCACAGTATATAGCTATCACACTTTCTTTACCCATTTTTCTGTTGATGGACAGCTATGCCAATTCCATAACTTGCTTATGGTGAATAACTATGCAATAAACATGGATGTACATGTATCTCTGAAGTGTACTGACATAACTTCTTTATTTACCCAATAGAGTTTACCCAAGGGTGGTATAGCTGGGAAATACAGTAACTCTATTCTTATTCATTTGAGGAATGTCCATACTAACTTCCATGTGGACTTGAGTTTCATGCAGGGTGATAGATGTGGATCTATTTTCATTCTTATACATGCAGACTGTACTGTCTGGTTTTGTGTCAACTAAACAAAAGCTAGAGTCATCAAAGAGGGAAGAGCTTCAGTTGAGAAAATGTCTCCATCAGGTCCAGTAGTAAGGCATTTTTCTCAATTAGTGATCATTTGGGTAGGGCAATAAAAACCCCAATTAAGACAGAAGTTGGCACAGGGACAAGGGTATTGCTCTAATAGGCATGACCATGTGTTTCTTTGGAGGAATGTGGACTTTATAACTAGGGTATTGGTATGACAGACCTGACCATGGTTTTGGGAGAATTGTAGAATGACTTTGGAACTTTGGGTTAGAAGAACTATTGTGTGTTCAGAGATCAGTGGAATGGATGCTCTCTAGAAGCCTGGAAGATAATACTGTTGAGAGCAGTGCAGAAAATAGAGGCTGTCTTCTTCAATCTCTTGACTAAATGACAGCAAGGATTTTGTTGATGTAATTCTTACATCTCTAGTTTTTTTATTTTGTTTCTTCCTTCTTTCTTCATTTAGCTTGGATATGGTTTTTCGACCATATTTATTCTTTCAATGAAGCAATCTCCCTGTTACATTAATTTTTCTTACAGTTTTACACTTATATTAATTTTTTTCTCTGATCTTTATTATAATTTTCTACTTATTTATTTGGGATTTAGCTTAGCTTTGTCTCATCTTCTCTGAGATTTTAATATATCATTTAGTTTTTGTTAATTTAAGATTTCTCTAGTTTTTAAATGTGGGTGTTTATAACTAAAAAATTCTCTACCAAAACCATTTTTATTGTATCTTATGGGTTCTAATATGATATGTTTTTCTTCTTATTGATTTTGGGTTTTCTTTAAGTTTTTCTCTGTTTCTTTAATAAAATCATTTATTCTTCATTATAAATGAAGTCTCCATGATCTTGTACTTTCTGTTGCTATTATTTCTAGATTTTATCTACTATGATCAGATAGCAAACTAGAAATTATCTTACCTATGTGTGTTAATACACACCCTAGGGAAGCAGAGGCAGGTGATTTGTGTGAATTCAAGGCTAGTTGCGGCTCCACAGTGAGTCCCAGGCCAGCCAAGGCCACAGAGTAAAGTTCTGTTTCAGACAGACAAGAACTAAAGAGACGAAGGGACAGAGGGAGAAAGAGACGAAGGGACAGAGGGAGAGAGGGATAGAGAAAGAAAGAGAGATCACACAATTTTTTTTTTATTTATTGTCCTATGTTTTTTGTTTGTTTGTGTATATTTTGTTTGTTTTCTGTTTTTGTTTACCTAAAATTTGATCTATTTGAGAAAAAAAAGTTTGGTTTTAGAAAAGGGTGCACTTTCTGCAGTGTTTGGGTTAATAGTCTATTTGTCAAATCCATTTGACTAATCATGTTATTTATCTCTGATGATTTTTGATTGTTATACAAAAGACAAGACCATAGGTGAGAGTGGTCTGTCAATGTCTTCTACTACTGTACTCAGAACAGCTTGTGCCTTTACAACCAGCAATAAGTACATTTAAAAATTGGGTATGCAACTACTTAGTATATATGTGACTACAATTCAAATAAACTTCTGATGGATTAATCCATTAATATATGACATATTTTATTGCTTCACCACCACCACAAACCTAAGCAACTTCCTGAGGAGTTTCTGTGTCAACAAAAGGTGGTTTTATTCTCTTGTGAATAGTGATGAGTTCACATGACACAGATAGATCATGGTCAGAAGCAATGTTTGGTCTTACTGATACTTAAAAGGCAGAAAAGTTGTCTTTATCATCATTCAGGGACCATTTTGTTTCTTTGTTTCTAAGATATTTTCCTTTTATTTTATTTTTTTCTTTGGATAATATTGTAACAGACATAAGGATGTGCAAAATTACTGCACAATAACATGTCCCTGAGCCTCATATATATAAAGTACATTTGTACATAAATAAATAGATGATAGATGATACATAGACATGCATATACTTAGATAGATAAATGATACATAGATGATAGATATACAGATAGGTAGATAGGTAGGTAGATAGATAGATAGATAGATAGATAGATAGATAGATAGATAGAATTATTATATAGATACAGAGAAGATAAATATAGATTATATATAGGTAAGTGATTGGTAAAATATGAGCATTCATGTTTAATTGATTTTTAGATATGTTTTACTCTACTATTTCATATTTTGTATTTTTCAGTGTTTTTTTTTCAATCAACTCAAGGAAAAAAATCACAAGCCAATATATGAGGGTTAAGTAAAATTAGCACTCATTTATGAATAATAAATGGTTGATAGTGAGTTGCCAGTTGAAGAAAATTTTCATATATATTTATATTTCATATAAATATATATATGAAAGTTAAGGTTCCTGTAATGGTGTAAATGAGAATAGCCTCACTGGGCTCATATGTTGGAATGCTTGCTGTTTAGGAAGGATTAGGAGATGTGGCTTGTTGGAGGAAGTACATCATTTGGAGATCAGCTTTGAGAGTTCAAAAGCCCACATACCAGTCTCTGTTTCTTTGTGTGTCCCTCTGTCTCTCTGTGCCTCTCTTTGTGTGTCTCTATCTCTCTGTCTCTCTGTCTCCATCTCTCTCTATATATATGTATATATGTATGATATGTATATATATGTATATGTGTATGATATATATATATATATCATATATATATATATATATATATATATATATATATATATATATATTGTTGAAAAAAGCTAAAGGGGCCAAAGCGATAGCTCAGTGATTAAGAGCATAGACTTCTCTTCCAGAGAACCAGGATTTGATTCCCACAAACCACATGACAGTTCATACACTGTATTTCTCTAGTTCCAGAAGATTCAACAATGTTTTCTGGCCTCCATAGACATTAAATACAGGTGGTGTACAGACTTGTGCAGGGAAAGCACAAATACACATAAAGTAATAAACTTTTCTGATTAATTTTTAAATAGTGGTAGTTCCACAATCTATTTGTCACTTTTTAATTTTATCATATACATAATAATTTAAGTTCATATTTAGGAGCTTTATGCTATTTAAAATTATACTTTTTAAAGCTTACTTAAATGCTTCTCTTTAAAAAATACACAGATTTTTCTACAATTGAAAAATGAATCCTTTTTCAAATTATCCCTGAAATCATATTTTGTTCTAATTTAAAATTAATAAAGTATTAAGTAAGATACAATAATCTTATAAACATGACTCAGCTGTTTCTAGAATCCTAAACCTTATTAAGACAAAAATGTTTTGTCTTAATAAGTATTAAGTATTTTGATTATGTAATATATAGAAGTATTTTGATTATGTAATATATCATGTGTATTGTTTTTTGCTAAAAGATAAATATTTAGCATGGAAATACATGTGCATTTCTATCCATGAGTCTAAATCACCAAAAGTCTCTGTAGAGTAACACAAGTTGTCTACAAAATACAAAACTCAAACCTCTGAATTTGCATATTTGACTACTCAAATCTTACAGAAAGCAAGAGAACTCTCAATTCCACAACTTCAGCTATGCAGCACCCAGGTAGTCATTTTTTTCCAACACTTGTGGATTTCTTATAAGCAAGCAGACATGAAGCTGCAGGTATTGTATAAGCACTGCCTCCACCTTACAGCAATAGTTTCTGTGGGGTTTGCTTTGTAACTGATCATTCACATGATTCCTGAGAGAGTTTAGTATAGGTTTGGAGGCAGGTGACCTTAGCCTAACTCATCACACCACAACAAGTTTGTCTAGAAAGACAATTTAGCAACTACTTCAAGCTCTTGTCATCAGGAAGATAAATAAATTGTTTTCTCCTTCGTATATGATAACATAATATAGGCTAAAATAAAATAAAGGCAGTGATAGGATGGATAGTGTAAATTTTCTGTCATTGTGTCATGACAGTGGAAGATAAGCCTTCCATATAAAATAGAGACACGCATCCTCTATTATAAGCTTAACAAAATGAGTAGTAATAAAATATTTCAAATGCAAATTAAAGATAAGTTTTCTCTTTTAAAGTATCAACCAGAGGAATATATTTTGGGAGAAAAATGTAATAAAAAAGTGGGAGATTAATAAACACAATGAACCATGGACTATAATCTTATAATCCCTATTCCTGAGAACATTTTATCATAAGGAATAATACTTGTGTAGAATTCTATTCTAATCAGTACAGAAATGAGGATATTATAAAAAGTGTTGTAGTGACTGTAAGTGCCAACTATTCACCAAAATTTAAGGAAATATGAGGCTAGCATGGTCTACAGAGCAAGTTCCATGACAATTGGGGCTACATAGAGAAACCCTGTCTTGAAAGTAAGTACATAAATAAATAAAAAAGCTAACTAACTTATCTGCCAGGCAGTGGTGGTGCATGTCTTTAATACCAACACTTGGGAGGCAGAGGCAGGCAGAAATCTGAATTCAAGGTCAGCTTGATCTACATAGTGAGTTCTAAGACAGCCAGGAATACACGAAGAAACCCTGTATCAAAAAATATTATATGACATAAATAAAAGAATATTTAAAAGTCTGAACTTCAGCTCTAATGTTCAAGTTCTTCAACTCTTTCAGTTGCATACCTTAAACCAACACCAGTTATCAGCAACGTGTCTACACCCTACACAAAAGAAAATCTGCCCATCTTTTCCTAATACAACCCCAATATCAACTATATTAGCAGGCCACTGTACAGAATTTTTAAAATTATTTCTATTTAAACTCACATGCAACTATTAATTATGACTTACTAGAAAAATGTGAAGATAACTCATATTAGTTCTAAGTTAAATAATCTGTAATTGTAAAAGTGAAATTATTTGTGTCAATCTTAACGTATGACAAATAGATATTTTATAAAATTCCATATTTGTCCCTAATTGAAAAAATAAAATATACTAATCACTTGCATTAAATATTGATATTTCAAAATGTTCCATAGAATTTTTAAACCACTTGAATCATCACGCTTATTAAAGTCAAGATCATAGCCAAAATCTGGATGCATACAGAAAAGAGAAAATGATGTTCCAAGAAGCTGATGTTACAAACTTTAACAAAAATTCACACACAAATACTGCCATAAAAAAACCTAATCAACAAATACAAGAGTAAGTATGAAGTTAAAAATTAACACTGAAGTCAAACATGACCTGTGTTCCATGGAACTCTGAATTATTCTTACAGGTGGGGCTGATGGTCATCCAGATGTGCCAAACACAACTAGACAAGTTCAAATCGAAGGATTTCAGAAAGGTGCATTATCCACAGTCTTCTAAATGTTCCTAATAAGCAACCAAGACTCTCTTCTTAGCAATTTAAGATTATTCCTGAGCCTAGCAGCAAGCCCAAAAGATCTTGTTCCAACCAAAAGGCAAGTTCATGCTGTGGATAATCACAGGACCATGTAGTACCAGTTAAGTATTTTGAATATGATGCTATGATGTCTAGCTAACCACACATCTCCTATTTGTCTATGACATCTGCAACAGTCATGCAAACATATGACATGAACAATTAGATATTCCAAAGGATTTTAAAATAAAGTGTAAGCCAATTGCACAGCATAAAGTTGATTCTCTTATGCAAAACTATAAAAAATGAAGAAATAAATAAGAAGGAAAAAGAAAATGAAATGGCATTGTCTTGGCTCCAACCAGGACTCCCACCCAGCAAGAACTGTGGGATCCAAGAAATGAGCAGTCAGCAACAACCCTGCTGTATGGTCATAGGACTCAACAGGCTGTTGCTGCTTACAGTACTCACAGAGCAGAAACCACAGTTCAAACGTCCCAGCCTAGTAGTCTAGCTTGTGTCAAGATATCTGATGTATTTACCCATAGGAGAATGAGACTCTAGGAAATTTAACAAAGTCTGATTTCTGTCACTTGGTACTATTTGTCACACGGTATCTGCTAAGGCTTACTCAGACATTTTCTATTTATTATCCCTGGGTTCTCCATTGCCCCGAGACAGGCAATTCCAGGAATAGGTTTATCCTTTATAAGAAAGAGGCGTATAGCCTGAAAAGAAGCTCATTTGTGGTCAGACAACCAGCAAGTGTTGAAAGGAACTTTCCAAACAAATTCTGTCTGACTTTGCTATCTCAAGTTTTTAAAATTATCCTCTGAGATATGACTTTCAGTTCACCTTCTAAAATGCCAGTTTATGCCTACCAAACCTTTTCTGCAGTGATCTGCAGTCCTTGCCATGCCACCATGTCCAGGCAGAGTAGGCAGCACACAGAGCGATAGATATCTACTCTTAGTTACACAGCAGATCCACTCTGTTAGCCTATTGCTCTTCCTCACCAACTTGTACTTGAACAACTTCATAAATGGAGGTGTAAAATGGCATAGCTGACAGAGCTGTGAGGGCAGAGGCATGCACATGCCACTGTCATGAATTAGTAAGGCATCTTCAGGAATGTCCACTTAACCTCAGTCGTCACCCTGTGCCCTGAGCATAGAAAACAAGTTTCCACCTTCTGTCCCTTTTTATCAAAAATGTTTTTCCTTGACTTTGGCATCAGCTCCCAGATCACTTGCTGTGGTGTTCTGCACCTTTCATATTTTCTTCCTAGTCATAATATTGCTTCAGTCATAACCTTGGCACTTTGAGGAATAATTGTCCCTGACAAGAGGAGGAATCACTGACAGAGAGTTGATAAGCATTACATACAGATGACAGAAGTCAGGACATATCGGATTACTGCTGTGAATATAATAAAAGAGAGGCTAAACACTTTGGCAGCTCAAAGGCAAGCCATTTCATAACTCTGCACTGAGGCTATTATCTTCCATTTACTGCCACTGATAACCAGGTTGAAACTGTCTCCCTACCATCTAGTTTCAATTCACTTAACACGTTGCTGACCAGACGTGGAGCAGGAGACAGAGATGATAATCAGAACTCCTTGGCATTTATTTTTAAAGTTTATCTTCTGCCAACCCCTTGCAGCCTGATAAGTCTCTAAGTGAGGAAGCTTTAAACCTTCCCGGGGAAGGCTGAGTAGTCACACTCTCTTTAATCTGTGACTCCTAGTTGCTTCTGAAGCTGCTGTAGCCAGGAAAAAGTGACAATCCACTTTCTCCACTCCTGTGATATACCTGAGCTTCAGAGCCTGGAGCAATAAACAGCTGAGCTATTTTTACACTTAAGGGCTCTGAAAAGATAAGATTATTATTATTTTTTCTTTAACCAGTCTGAGCCACCTAAAGAGATGTATCAAGAGTTGTGTTGTCTGTCAGTATATTCACAGCTCTAGCATCAAGGACATCAAAGGCACCTACAGAATTAGAATGCACATAATATCTGTAGGAACTCTCAAAGGTTTTCTTTCTAAATACATAGGCAATAAAATTAACATGTCCAAAGTGTTAGATAAAAAGCAATAGCAAATACTAAAATCAGTGAAGTGGGAAAGCATGTTCCAATGGGAAACTGGCCATTCCTGCAAAGAAAAGTTGTTGCACGTAAGTGAATTAAAATTTTGATGATTCAATCTGTTTTCTCTTAGATATGTGGCTTCCCAACCCAACCCATTGCTCTTTTGAATACATAGTGCTTCCTCAGGTCCTATTTAAATATATAGATAGGTCAAGGATATAGTACTGCCTTTATGTTAACATAGAATGATTTGTTTATTAGTAACCCACATTATTTGCTTCTTTGATATATTTGTGGCTGCTTTGTTGAAGAAAGATGTTCAAGAATGAGGTGAGAGAGCACTACAGTAAGACAATGGGCTACACAATGTTGAAAGCCACCTACATGAGGGAGATACAATAATCAAAACATATATTTTCCATAAAAATGCCTATAGCCTTTCGAATGTTTAGATAGAGGTTAATGGTAATTCGTATCTGGGGCCAAAATAGAAATGGGATGCCATTCAAAATGCCTTAGAGATTGCTTCTATAGGTTACCAAACACTTAGTTATAGCTAACAGGTTACCAGGTACTGCCCAACTGTAAAGATACCATTAACAAAACAATTTATTTGAAAGACTAGCCTTCATCCTCAGAGTGATCACAGCAAGGCTCAGAGGGTCCTGAATGATAAAAAAAAAAAAAAAAAAAAAAAAAAAAAAAAAAAAAAAAAAAAAAAAAAAAAAAAAAGCATAAGTTCTTGTTATTTCAGACTGTCTCCTTTGAGTCACAGTGTCTCCACAGCCAGAAAACAGAGAGCATTCATACAGATAATAAACTCATGCTTTTTTAAAAATTCAGTCCAGCATCTCAGCCTATGGGATATCACCATTCGCATCTATGGTAGATCTTCACAACTCAAATAATCCAATCTGGAAAACTTTAAAAACATGTCCAGAGGTTGTTCACATGGAAATTCTAAATCTCCTCAAGTTGTTAGTCACAACCTACCATCATAAGTACCAATGCCCAAATATAAAGTAAATGGAAAAGTTCATCCATGCTAGAAGGGTATAGGATATGGAATACAACCATCACACAAATAAAAATTGTTGTCATTATCATTTCTTTAGAAAACGTGAAAACATTTGTGCAAGAGGTTAAAAAAGCAACAAGGTACATTTGGCAGTAGCCAGAAAATTCTTAATTCAGAGACCCATGAGCTCCATCCAAGCTCTCCAAGAAAAGGTATTATGGGTGTGTAAAATGAATTTTAGAAAGGCTCTCTGTGTATACTAGTAAGCCTTTTGTCCTGAAGCCACAGGGACTGTTAATGAGGGTGAGATTTAGTAAGGTCACAGGAGGACCATAAAATATGCAATTAATGCTGACCCATCTAAGTAATTGTATTTCAGATGTCACCCTCAGTCGTGGTCATCCCTAGCAATTGACATAACTTGAAGATGGAGGTCTGTTAGAAGTAAAAGTCATACACAGATGCAGAGTCCTATGCCTGCTTGAAATTTTTACTGGGGAAATTCTGTTAGTTTTCAAAATGTTTTCTATGCATCTAAACCCTCAGAGATAACCAATAGGAAAACCAATATTCAGAGTTACTACAAATCTCGTACTAAGACTGGCATCCCTACAAGCTTCTCCATGTTCACTCACAGACAACTCAAGGGTAACATTTGTTAGAGAGACTCTGACAGTGAAGGGTTTAGGAACATTAAGGGTACAGTCAGTTTCATAGTATGCTCAGCTCTCTACCCGCTGTCCATGGTACCACAGAGCAGTAATTTAAGCTTCTCTTTCTCTATGATTCCTCTCATGCTCCACTGGGATAATGATGTAGCTATCACAGAATTAAATTAGTGAATTCATGTAGCTCCTTTATAGCTGGTCTAAATGCCCCAATATGGAATAACTATGGTTCCCCTTGATTTTACAGCCAGGTAATTATTTAAAATATATTTAAAATCAACAGAGAAACTATAGTAGCTGAATATAAAATTCCTCCACACTACTCATAAATTACCTTAAAACCCTGCACAAAACTATTGTGTTATGAAATGTTAGGCATTTTACAGATTAGCTCCACAAATTGGCCTTTCTATACACTACAGTGAAAGTCTTATTGGCTGAATATGCTGAAGCCTATTCAAGATTTAAGTTACAGGGTATAAAGTACACTTAGCATTATTATTTACTCCTTTTCCTGATCACCATTCTTCTTAGGATGATCATGAAAACATACAATGTGTGAGACTCGCTTTTGAGTAATATATCTTCCCAAGCCAAAATTTTAAAAAATAAAATATATACTCAGTCATGAAAATCACGCTGTTTTTCAGGATTAGGGATTGGCTTGGGCTCCCATACAGGATGCAAAGAGTGAAAGAAACAACTTGGGAATATTTTTAGAAATGCTTTCTTGCACACTCAGGAATGAGTTTCATAAGTCAAATACCAGAGAACTGGGATGGAAATAGTTAATAGAACTATCATTATGTCTATAATTGTGAAATGTTTCTGCACTCTGAAAACCATTTCCTTAATTATTTTAGTTTAACATTGTGCCCATAGCCAGGGTAGCAAAGGGAACATGTGTAATCTGAAACCCCAGATATGGTGTCTGCCCTGAATTGAGATAACATTAAAGATTTTACTGCTGATACATTATAAATTATTTCTATTACTGTGGTCCTACGGGTATTACACTGTCAGTGCACTTTGCCTATTACCTCACTTAATGTTATTAACACACTTTGGGGTATAAAATTACAGTTTTATCATGGAAACCTTAAACACTTTCATCCCAAGTACTGAATCAAGTTATTATCTTTACTGACCAGGCCTGTTTTATTGTCATCTCATCTCTCATAAAATCTGAGATTCGATTTGATTTAACTATTAAGGAAAGCTTGCTTTTCGTGAGTTTAAACCTAGCTGTAATATTAATAAATTCATATATAAGATGACTTCATTTTATTAAAGGTGAGGTAACTTCAAAAACCTCTCTTAATGTCTCGCTACTGCTAAGAAATTTAACTTGACCTGCTTGCACTTCGTTCTGAGCAATATCGACAAAAATTTAAGATCATCATCTTGGAAGATGGTGGGCACTAATTCTAACCTGCTTTTGATCCATATTAAATGCTTGGGGTATATTAGTCAGAGCCACAAAATAGCATTGCTTATCACAATGTCAAAAGGTAATGTTCAATTCCAAACCAAAAGGCACTTAGAATCCCTGTACCTTAATGAAACGGGGTTCATGGGTAAGAAATACGAAGCAGAAGCATGCAAATCCATCATTTTGATAGCTTTTAAATTAAAATTGGTTGAAGCCAAGCAATCACTTAGAAACTAGAAAACTAAAGTTAGTGTGGATTGTAAGAAGAAAGTTTTCTACAGGGTTTCCGTGTGATTCTAACTCTGTGCCTACAGAGTAGGAAGGAAGAAATTTGTTGGGCCAATTTAGTAGCAACAACAATCACAGTGCTTACCTTGCTAATCTAGATACCAGTTGGATATTGTGTAAAATTTCTGTTAAATCACATTTTCAATATGCTATAGGTGGTAGCAAGACACCATGCAAGAAGACATTACTTTATTTGGTCTACAGGCTTGCCTTTCCACAAATGTACTATTCCTAAGTATTCAAAGCCAGTAGACTACACTATGGATTATTCCCTTGTGAAAAACCACAATTTTATCACTCTAAAGAGATAGGATTTGGTTGAAATTTTGGTTGGGTAATTACTAACATTCTTGTGCTTTAATTTCAGTGTCTGTAAAGAAGAAATAACACCTCCAAGTTCTGCTGATGGATTTTATTGTGAACATAACTATCACAGAGATGATGCTGAGTATGCAACTACCCATCATTCTCTCTCTTCCTATAACATCATTTCACTGTCATGACATCTCCACAACTGGAATCATAGATGAATGCAAAGGCAGTCATTGAAAGGCAGGTCCCTAAAGCAGAGGATTGGCCCTGCCCAATGACTACCACGGTTTTCTGGTCAGCATTTGAAAATCACCCCATACTAGATGCTTCAGATTTTGCATGAATTTCTTGTCAGTGGAGAAATACTCATATTACATGAACTAAAGATATTGTCAACACTGAATCTGAACCAAATAGGTTGACACTTACCTAAGGAGAGCTAGCACATTAGCTGGGAGTGTAGACTATTCTTGGAATTTTGATGAACATGTGACTTCAGTCATCTTTGCTAAGTTAGAGGAATCATGGGACTTCACTGGAGCCAGGGTGAAAAAGCAGAAATAGGTTCAGAGTTCCTCAAATAGAACCTGTTTCCACAGGCAAGAAAATGGGAACAGCAAAACCACTTGAAAGAGTTTGCCCAAAGTTACATGACTGATTAGAAAGCTGAACCCAATGCCCTGACTCCTTCATCCTTCATTCCAACTGTAAGCCCTGGCACCTGCCTTCAGAACTTCAGTCTTCTAATTTTACAGTTTTCCTACAATAAACATGGGTTTATCTCTTTCTAAATGAGAGAACTTCAGTCTTCTAAATGTATAGTTTTCCTACAATAAACATGGGTTCATCTCTTGCTCAATGAGAGGCTATATGTGAAACATTTGTAGACACGGCTTCTGCTTCTGTAGGGAAACTGAGTACACATAGTGGATTCCTCTCCCCGTATTTTACCTGATGAGGATCTATGACATGTGTACATGCATGTGTGTGCAATTTTTATATTCCTATGCATAAACTGGGTGCTGAACCTCGAAGAGTGAAACTACCTGTGAAATATCTGGATAAAGTTGAGTGGAACCTCTCAGCAGGAGTCTATTACCCCAGTGAGAGCAATGCTCTTGGATTGTGTCAAGTGCTGTAGTGCCTCTCTCTGGCCAACAGCCTTTAGTCAGTTTCTAAGTGTGATTTCTATGTCTTCAACTATTTGGCATCCATTTTATTTTCCTGTCTGTATACTTCAGTAGGGATTTGTTAGAACTTATTTTTAAAGCTGATTAATTTTCCTCTGCATTTGTCTTATCATTTGTACTATTTTAATATTTATGTTACCTCCAAATTTTGCTTGTCCAAGAAAACAATGTGATTACTTGGTGATTTACTGCTTTGTATATTTCTGTAAGAATATCAATTAAATATTAATTAACTCACATAAATACCATTAATTTCCTACAGTAACACTGATAATGCTTATACTCTAAACTATAACAATCATTTCAGTTGCTGTTTAATTGATGAGATCTATTTCACCACCATTTCTTCCTTCTTTTTTCATCTTTTTCCTGTAAAGAGATGACAACAAAACAAAGACTGTAACTAATGACAAAAACCTTTCCTAAATACCTTAAAATACCTGATCTCTCTCTCTCTCTCTCTCTCTCTCTCTCTCTCTCTCTCTCTCTCTCTCCCTCTCTCTCTCTCTCTGTATTTTTAGTTCTGCAGTATAATATTTAATATTTAAATATTTAACTATATATTTATAATATTGTGCTATAATATTTAACATATAAATGTTGTATAAAACACTTTTCTCCACTATGTATCATTTAATTACATGATGAAAATCAATCATGTAAACATTCCAGCTCATCACCAGTATTCAGCATTACACCTGCATGATATCTCACTGTAGGAGGTGAACCTTGGAGTCAGTCAACCCTTAAGAGTTGAAATCCTGGCTATGACTGGGGATAATAGATTTAACTTTCTAAGGATTATTTTTATGTAAATGTGTGTGTGTGTGTGCGTATGCATATAAGCACAGATGCACATAGAGTTCAGAAGAGGGAGTCAGGTCTCCTAGAGCTGGAGTTACAAGTGGCTGTGGGTAACCCAATGTGAATGCTTGGACCCAAATGAAGGTCTTCTATAAGATCAGACCAGTATTTGCTCTTGACCATTGCTATCTCTCTCCAGCTCCTATTATCATCTAGAGGCAGAGTTATACATCCAAGTCAAAAATAGTCTAGAATTTAGACAAGCTGAGTAAATTTATTCAAATCATACACATGCATACACACACACACACACACACACACACACACACACACACCAGTTAGATAGAATTCACTCATATGAAATATGTTTGCCAAATGATTGAATTTAGTATGATCATCTACTGATTCAACATGTTGACAGAGATTTCCATTCCAGTATGAGAGGACAACATGAAATAAGCAAAATTTCAGAATATTTGAAGTAGTACAGGAAAAACAAAACAGTTTCATCAGAAAGTAGATTGCATGGGCAACAATGGAAGCAGTGAAATAAAGAGAACAAAATGGCTACACAATTCCTCCATTCTCCCCCCCTCAGTCCCTGCTAAATACCACTCTTGTCTGTTTCTGTGTGTTTGAATTTCTGTTATGTTTCCCATAAGTGATATCATAGAGTATTTTCTCTCATTATTTCCTGCCTTCCACAAGGTTCATCCACAACATCACATATTTATGCAATATAATAAGATCTGCTAACTACCTTGTTCCTCTCTACTTGTCACAGTTGGGAAAACATAATTAGCACAACCAAGTATTGAAGATGGAGTTCCATCTGAACCAGAACACTTACAAACATAATGATAGGATCAAGGAAAAACAAACAATTTTAGATACCTGTGAATAGGAAGAGATCATTGTTCATTTCCACAGGTGTTCTAATCATCTTGAATTTATATTCTAATTATTTATTATCTTTTAGAAATATATACTGAATCAATTTAATAATGAATTGGACCAACTATTTCATTAAGAACAGAGTTGAACTTGTTTCCTGTTCTGATACGTTCCCTCTACAAAGTTCAGGCTTGTTTATAGAAGGATTTGAGCTGAAGCTTCTGCTGTAATCAGCCAGAGTAGAACGGGCAGATTGGCTAATTTTAAGAATCCTCCTTCTCTAGCTGAGTACCAGACTGTGGAATGAGTGACTGGCTCTCAGGTGACAGGCAGATTACTTCACTCATTGTTGGGGGACTCAGCTGACAACTGATTTATGAAATATAAATTTAGTAGACTTGATGAATCACATCTAAGCATAACTGATGTAGCATTCAATTTAGGACCAATAAATTTACTCTCTACCTCATTCCTGAATGAGTCCTAGGTATCCTTGCTTTTATTCACAACATTTGTTTTCTAATCTTCTCTGAAAGTACTGTGTTGAACTGTCATTATTATAAACATTTGAACATATGATGAATTGAGTTGCTGACAATAGCTGAGGTGGGTTCTAAACACTAGCTACAAGAAGCTTGATAGCAAGTGCATTTAGCAATAGATAATTTATCAGAGCATCCACAGTCTTGCATTTTTGAAGTCTTCTTTCTAATTGTTTGTATTAGTTATGTGACTTCATAAATAAATCATCTTCTAAACTACTACTAAATAATTGTAGAAACAGAAAGCAAAAAGCTTTATAACTTGCACTCCAAATGATGCCCTAATCTTCCTATCTAGATTTAAAGGAGTTACCAGTTTTCCTTGGATTCCCATTACTATGATTTTTAAAGGGATAATTTGGACTCCTGTTTGTTAAATCTAAGAAGCTCTGTATTTTGTCTTTCTTCTCTTCAATATTATTTATGATAATCATCACTGCTCATTCACCTTATTCTTCCCAGGAGAGTCTAAAAATTCAGCCACAACAGACAACATAGTACTAGAAGCAACCACTGCAAACTTTGAGAAGAAATTTGATTGATAGAGGACTACCATCTAGACCAGTATGGAGTCCATAGAAGGCAGGAGTATTTAAAAATTATTCTCTGTGTTTTAAATCTTCTTCCCAGTAATAGTATGCCCTGATTTGATTCATATTCTATCAACCATCTCAAATTACAGGATGAACTCAAACTTCTTTCTACCATGTGCTTGAAATGAGGGACAACAGAATCAGAGAATAGGACATTGCATTTATTTGTGATTTCACATTCTAAACATTTTCAACACATTCTTTCTTTAGGTTTTCTAATTCTAAAAAGTTGCAATAATGTACCATCTGCGGTGGCTAATCTTGGTTGCTAAATTGACAACATCTGGAATCAACTAAAATCCAAGCTTCTAGGCATAGCGAGAGGGATATTCTTAGTCCAGTTGTTTAAAATGGTAAGCTTCACCCTAACAATGGACCATACCTTCTGGGACAGTGCACAAAAAGGACATGGAAGAAGGAATTTTGTTTTTAGCTGCTTACCATCTTTCTTGCTGGCATATTCATTTACAATATTGCTGAAGCATTCATTCCTTTGTTGATATTAAAACCTTCTTCTTCATGATCTCAAGGAACACTGAAGACCAGTAATTCTCTAGAGATTTCCAGGAACTCTAGGACAAGATTGGAATATCTGGGGATATTCAGTCTCAAGGACTGAACAACTACCAATTCTTAAACTTCTGTTGTGAGACAGCCACCTTTGGACTACCCAGATCACAGGCTATAAGCAATTTTATATATATATATATATATATATATATATATATATATATATATATATATACATTCATGTGTGTATGCATATGTTATTATGCATATATTAAATATATATCATATTAAATATGTTCATTCTATACATATATGCATTCTGTCAGTTCTGTTTCTTTAGAGTATCCTGAATAATACACTACCATTCTCATTTCATAGAGAGAAACTTAAGACTTGAAACTAGACCATTACTACAAAGTCATAAAAGGTGAACTTGTTACTCCCACTAAGTTGAACTTTGCCATACACCACAGTGTCTGCTTCTAACATCTGTTAACTCATTATGCAGCTTTAAATATAATGGTAGATAATTTAATTTGTACTTCAATCCATAGAATTTGATGCATGAGTTTAATACATAAAATTAAATATACAGAAGACTCACAAATCTAGAACTTATTGATGAGATATGCATAGAATATGAAGAAAATACATAATAGAGTGATGGAAAAAACAGAATTAGCAAGGAAAGAAATACAGGTCACTGCTAAGTAACAAGAGTCGCAATGTATGTATTACTTTATATTCATCACCAATAGTCGTTTATTTCATATTCACAGTCTCCCATGTATTAGTAAACAGTTTCTAGGATTACTACTCTATCAGCAACCAATTCAGAGAGAGACTTGTTGTTGCTGCTGCTGTTGCTGTTATTGTTGCTGTTGTAGTTATTGTAAAATGCAAGTCCTGAGGATTGAATTATATTGTGGCTTCAAGTGAAAATACAATCTGTAAAATATATATGGGTAGCTTTTATTCTCCCTTTTGTAATACTGGGTATCCAGATTTTATCTAGGATATCCAATCATCCCAATTACACCCTTAGATCAGGAGATGTTCTAAAACAAAACAAAGGGTGGGAAACCTAGACCAGTACCTGCAACTATACTCACAAAAGGAAAACAGGCAGCATAGGCTGCACCTGCACATCCTCTTCTGAAATCTGTCATGGAAATTATGTATTGAGTATGTAAGACTTCAGGGGTCATAGAAATAAATGAAAGACACAACTCATCAACAAATTATAAGATAAATGTCACATAAACAAAATAGTTATGAATTTAATACTGCCACTTTAGATGCAACAGAGTTTTATTCAGTCATAAAAGATTAAATTATTGCCATCAACAAAACCAGACGCTTTATCCAGCAGTGGGTGGAAACAGATGCAGAGACCCACAGCTAAACATCAGACAGAACTCAGTGAGTATTGTTCTGAGTGGAGGATAGAATTGAGCCAGAGGGCTCAAGGACAGCATAAGGGGACCTATAGAGTCAACTAATCTGGGCCCACTGGTGACTGAACCAGTACTGTAGGAACCATGTGTAGATGAGACCCCAACCCTCAGGAGCTGTGTTGAGAGATGTCTCTATTCCATTTACTTAAATACTTTAGGCTGGTTGGGTTCAGTTACATTGGGGAAAGCATGTCTACACAGTGAGTCTTACAACACCAACATGGCATTTAACTCTCTCATCCTTTCTCTCGTAGTCAAATCTGTTCCTGGAGAATCTTGATTGTTTTGGAGAAGACCTTGAGCTAGCAGATGCATGTATGTTTAGTACAAATAGATGACATTTGCCCACAAAGGCTGTTAGATTAAGAATCTTAGCTAAGAGACTATGTAACAGCCTCATCAATAGGAAGAATAGAGTGAAGCAGCCATCCTGCATTGGCACACACACAAAACCCCCATAGCAACAGAGTTGACAGCTCAGTAACAGCAGCTGCTGCTTAATTGAAAACATTAGAAAAATATTACATTATATCTTTAGTCCCTGTTTTTATGTTTATTTTCATCACAAGTCAGAAAATAGCCCAGGAAAATAATACAAAGGAAACATAAAACAAAAGTTCAAGACTAACCATGGTAAGAGGTTGCTTGAAATTTAAATCATTGGAAATTCATTCTGTTTCTCAGTCCTTGTTGTGTTCTGAGGGCAAAGAATTCCTCCTTCCAATCACTCTGAATTTAGGTTTAAGTCAACCCTTTAAGCCTGATTAAGAAGAAAACAGTATGTGTAAGTCTCTCTGTGCACATCTACTTATATGCTTCTGAGGACTGATTAAAATCTCTACCCACAGAGAGACTAGAAGTCCACTAATTTGAAGACAGGGGTCTGTACATACCTATAGTAGATTAATTATTTAAAACAGCATCAAACAATGTAGCCCTTGATATCCTTGAACTCACAAAGATCCTTCTGCTTCTGTCTCCTTGGTGATAGAACTAAAGGTGTGCACCACCTCACCCAGCAGGTTTATCTATTTTGCAACAGTGATGTGAAATTGCCTTTATAGAGATGATTGTTTGCATTAAGACCAACATCAATATATACATGGCACAATTAGAGAAGGGTTAATAATAAGCATAATCTATGGTTTTATATAAGAAGGATAAATTGAATGACCAAATTCTGTACAGGCATACATGTCTCAAAACATTAACCAGGAATGAGCCTTGGGTTCTTTGGGCATGTCTCCTACTTTCATTCAGGTAATTCTCAAAACATTTCATTGATGACTTAGAACATGATATAAAAACAGGAGATGTTATTTAATGGCAATACTTTTCCTAAAATCATGTCAAGGGTAATAATACCAATGAATTTCATGGTCTCTAGACATTATTTTGCACATAGTCAGGATCCATCTTAACAAATAGATAACAGGCAGCCCATATGCAAATGGAATTTTCAGATGCCAGCAATGCATGGAGTGTTCTCTGTAGAAACTCAGTATCAACTGTTTTACTGATAGCAGTTCATTCTTCCCCCCACCTCATTCATATACAGAAAAGAGTATGGTAAGTTCATAGAGTCATAGTCTCTACCCTGCATATATATATACATGTATATGTTTGTTATATATGTGTGTGTATATATATACATATATATGTGTGTATGTATATATATAGCATATATACATATATATACATAATATATTATTATGTATTAGATATTATTACATATTGCAAAAATTATATATTATTACATAATAGAATTGGAGTGTTTAATGTATGACAGTAAAGTGGGGAAATGTCATTTTATAATCTCCTTGGGGTAGAGAACTGTGCCAGGTGGTCCTATACTCACCTACAATGACACATAGTGAAATCCTTTCATAGAATAGGAACTTTGCAAACCTGGCCAGTGGTAAGAAGTGAAACTGACACAAGCCTTAAAGGTGTAAAATAGCAATATCTAAAAAATGTCCAGTTATGCTGGAGTTACATTATAATCTTCTACAAATTCAATCATTTATTGAAATTATTGTTAATAAGCACCTTTTTGGCTGAGATATTTCTAACTCACTGTTGTAGTGTAAATGTAAGCAGTCTCCACATAGATGTGTGAACCCTTGAGCCTCAGCTAGTAACACTTTACTGGAAGTCTGCAGAAGCTCTAGGTCATAGGGTCTGACTGGAGGAAGTGGGAAACTGGGAAGTGGGAAATAGATACACCTCTATGGAAGAGGCCTTGAGGGTTACAGTACATTAGTTCTCGTTCTCTCTCTCTCTCTCTCTCTCTCTCTCTCTCTCTCTCTGTTTTTCTCTCTCCTCTCTTTTCTTCTCTTTTTGTATAGATCCTACATAAATAGACAGATGAAAGACAATGATAGATAGATAGATAGATAGATAGATAGATAGATAGATGGACAGATAGATAGATATGCTTCTTAATCCACCCAAATGTGATGCCTTGAACTTCTATTACCACAATCAAGTTGTTTCCAACCCTGCTTTTTATTAACTGTACTCTCAAAATGTGAAGGAAAAAACAAACATTTGCTCCCTTAAGTTTCTTTTCTCAACTATTTGTTCACAACAATAAAAATAAAAGTAACTGATACAATTAATACCAGGAGTGGGATAATTACTGTTAGAAATACAACCATATGGTCCTTAGACTTCATAGATCTTTGAAGTAGGTGGGTGGGCAGAAAGTTGAAGACTTTGGAAATTTGGGGACTAGAGAAACCTTAAAATTATATAAACAGAAAGGACTGTCTTGTTGAATAGCAGAAGACTAAAATAGCTGTCAATAGACAAGTGGACTCCACAAGACTGACTTGTAAAGTTTCAGAGTTTAGAACTCATTCATATAATTTTCTGGCAAAAATAAAACTAAACAACATAAATGACTGCATTTGGCATATATCCTGAATTTTAGAGTAAAGCTGACTTTATAAATAATAGAATAATTTTATTGACAAAAGAAAGTTTGTAGGTGATATTTGGTGCCTAAATAAGGCAAGTAGGTCACTGAGAGACAGGATTTGGGGTTTTTAAACCAGCCTTACTTCCTGCCAAGTTGCAGTTTCCTGGCCCACCCAAATAACCCATTATTCTCTTAAGTTGCTTCTTGTCAGTTACTTGGTCATAGCAGGGAGAAAAATATTTAACACTCCCTTCAGCTATATTATTTTTTAAGTTATAAACCCTGGGTACATTTGTTCCTATACCAGTGTCTCCACTGGGACAACTTACTTTCCATTAATATCTTGGTGACTTTGTCACATATCTTAAGGGGAATCTTAAAGAGAGTGACAAACAGCATTTCAGGTGAAACAAGAGCTATGACTGTGCTTTACTTGAATATTATTTGTCTGTAGGGCCATTTCTACTTTGATACTCTGTGGTATGGTTTAATAAAAATAAAAGGTACCCTGAGGAAAAAATCCACACTGATTGGGAAAAAAGGAAATTTTGCTTTTCCATTAACTCTGTAGAATTTTACTTAAAAACTTTAGATTTGGTTTCACTGTATAGGCTATCCTGAAATTAATGTTTAAATTTCCCCCTGCCTCTGACATGTTGGAATGTAGAATATGTAGCACCATGCCCAGTCTTATTTGACTTTTCCAGTTAAAGAAAAATACCCAAGTCTTAGGAAGTTGATTAAATGATTCTTAAGAGGAAAGTTGAAACTTGTGTTCATAAATTGGCCAGTGAAACCCCACTAATTAGGACAGCAAATAAAAATGCATTAGATAAAAGGTAGCAAAAGAATATTCAGCAGTGGTAAACTCACTGGTGTGAATTATTCATTGAGTTGACATATACCCTTTCCATAATACAAAGATAATCATTAAATTTAGTCAGAATTAAATTTAAAGTCATACAATAAAAATAATCCAAAAGATCATATCTAATGGGATTCTTATTAGTTTATTGTAGAAGTTTATTCTGCTGGTTTTTTTTAAATTCATTATTACTTCTAACCCAGGAAAATAAACAGAGATTAAATGTTTCTACTGGAAATCCAAGTCAGTAGTTTAGGAAATTCTTTTAACTGCTTGAAAAAACAGTTCCTTGGCTGAAAGTGTTATTAAAGGACTGAAAAGACTGTGAGGGTGACTGGACATTTTAAAGATGAATAATCTGAGAGATTTAGAAGCAATGTAAGTTCTCAATACCACTTGATTATTACTGAGCTAGCATGGGAAATTCCTTCCTCTGACACTCTTGGAAGTGTGTCAGAGGAAGTGTGACATACAACTTTTAATCCTATATATCCAAGAACCAAGAAAAACTGCCCTAACTCAGCTTTAGTACTCTGTAAACAGATTGATTATATTCTATACCCTTATGGCTTTATAAAGACCTAATAGTATAGACTCAATAAAAAGCACAAACACAGAATTCTCAAGAGACTCTAGAAAGCCAAATCTTTGATTCACAGTATAAAGTATCAGTACAAAAGAGTGCTGAGAATCTGTGCCTTGCTGAGTCAGCACGATAATGAAGAAAATTATCTGGAAGTAAAAAATGGGCTTCGCCAGAATATCTAAAAACAGAAGCGTGGTCATAAGAACCTGATTGGTGGCACTTTCCTCTCATTTAAAAAAAAAAAAAAAAAAAAAGGAATTCACTCTTTTTACTCTTTTTCCTTTGAAGGTCAGTTTCTTGCAATTTTCCCATCTTCTTTGTTTTTTTTTTTTTTGGGGGGGGGGAGGCTTTTTTATTGGATATTTTATTTACATTTCAGATGTTATCCTCTTACCCCATTTTCCCCCCACCCAGGAACTTCCTATCCCCCTCCTCCTGCTTCTATGAGGATGTGCCCCCACCTACACCCCTACTCCCACCTCCCCACCCTCGAATTCCCCCACTCGGTGTTCAGCCTTCATGGGACCAAGGATCTCCTCTCCCACCTATGCCCAACAAGGCCATCCTCCCCTAGATATACAGATGGAGTCATGGGTCCCTCCCTATGTGCTCCCAGGCTGGTGGTTTAGACTCTGGGAGCTCTGGTTGGTTGGAATTGTTGCTCTCCTCATGGGACCACAAACCCTTTCAGCTCCTTCAGTCTTCTCTCTAACTCCTCTATTGGGAACCCCTTGATCAGTTCAATGGTTAGCTGTGAGCATCCACCTCTGAATATGTCAGACTCTTGGAGACCTCTAAGGAGACAGCTATATCAGGCTCCTGTCAGCATGCACTTCCTGACATCCACATCATCGTCTACCTTTGGTGACTGCACATGGGATGGATACCCAGGTGGAATCGTCTCCAGATGGCCCCTCCTTCATTTCTGTCCCACACTTTGTCTCCATATTTGCTCCCTTGAGTATTTTGTTACTCCTTCTAAGAAGGACCGAAGCACCCACACTTGGTCTTCCTTCTTCATGAGCTTCATGTGGTCTGTGAGTTGAATCTTGGCTATTTCAAGCTTCTGGGCTAATATCCAATTATCAGTGAGTGAATACCATGTGTGTTCTTGCAATTTTTCCATCTTCTTAAAGGTCAATGGCCTACAAAATAGAAAGGACCAACCTTCATAATTAATCATTGTGAAGAACAAATGAGATAAAATTTGTGAGCCTGCTTATTATTGTTTTGTGATTTGTGCTCAGAACTCAAGAAATTCCAAAATCTACCTGTGAATGTAATTGAATTGTTGGAGTTTTCATTAGTACCACATCTATTATGAGTAAAATTAACTGAAAGAAAATTAAACTTTATTATGGAAATTTTAATTGAATATAATTTTTTAAAACTTTAAAATCATTGAGATATGTGAAAATTAATTAAATTTGTGAACATTTCTTTTTCAGTGATATTCATAATTATCTATAAAACATAATTAAATTATACTATACTTTCCAAGGAAAGATTCCTTGAATTACTTTCAATTGCTTACTTAAATCTATCATTGCGTAATATGTATTTTTAAACGTATTTAAAAGGCACATGATATAAATATATAGAATTTAATTTAAAATATAGAATTTAATTTAAATATGGTTTAACTTCCATATGATAAGACTTACACAAGTAAATATAAACTGCATATAGATTAAACTCCACAAATACAAAAACATTTATGCAGCATGTTGAAAATCTCAATGGAAATCAAATCAGCTTTGTTGTATATTATACAGTATAGTGTAGTATAGAATAACAGCATATGATAGTACATTGCACAATATTACAATGATCCTATTTTTCTTTGTGTGTTTTGCAGTACAAGTCAGAAAATGCAGCACACCAGTCTTTGGTACACCTATCAAAATATATTTTGTCTTCATTATATAGTCTTGCCATTCTCCATTCATCTACAGAGATGATGTATTCAGTTAGCACTAGATTTAAAACAATTCTCAATTTCTCATAAATTGAAACAATGAAAATTTTTGCAACAAAATAAGATGGCTAAAGATTATATATGCTAAATTATGTTGTTTGTGTGTCTTACAAATATAAGATTATGCTGATAATTAGAGCACCTCTTAATCCTATTGTTTAAAGTTTCTCCAATTGAAATATATAAATAATAATCCTACATTAAGTTATTAAACCTCTTCCAGATAAATTATGCATGGGAAATATGATCAGATACATTAATAATTGCAAAGGCTTGATTATCTTATAATCTTTGCATATTCATTTCTAATAAGGAGTAATTCCATCTAATTTTGTGATCCTTCTGCAGTTGGAGATTTGAATTTGATATCGTAGTGCTTATATTAATCCCAACATTTGTGTGCAAGCACACTGCTTTTATTTGTGTGGTAGTAGTATTGGCTGCTTCAAGGGGCTTTTACATCAATCCTTAAAAACGAAATCAAGCTAGGATATGATAATGAATACAGTTAGTAACTTTGTCATGAAAGCATGCTGTTTCCCTTCTAGTTGGAGGCAAGAGACAAAAGGTCATCTATTTAAAAACATGATACCCATTTCTATAAGCATGTTAACTCTGTGCAATCCATCCTGGGGGTTTAAAAGAATTATGTTTTAAGTAAAGGTTCAATTTACTTGGAAAGCTTCGACAAACTTCTGGTTGTTTTGCTATTCCACTGTAATCTTGGTAAGTTGAATCAAAGTATATTTTGGAGTAGAGACAATACTTCTGGAAAATTTGCTGTCTGTAGCCTTTTGGAGGTTGGTTCCAGTGAATAGGGTGGGGGAGAACTCAGGCAGAAGGGAAGGTGGGTGATGGGGAAGACAGTAAAAGCCTAAGGCTGACAGCAGGAGGCAGAAGCAGCCTTGGGTAAGCACCCTTCAGGGCAATGTGCTTCTTCAGGCTTAGAGCCAGCCAGGTACATTCCAAAGTGAAACATTGGAGGGAGAAAGTGTCACTCACAGCAGATATTTATAAAAGATGACAGTTTGCAAATATCTCAATCTTGGACAAGCCTGCACTGGTGACACAGAGGTGCGCAGCAAAATTGGAAGAGTCAGCAGCCAACATGAATTTCATCAGGCCTTGTCCAATCTCCATAGATGCTTTGATGATCCTGAGAGAACAGGCAACAGTGGGGCACATTCTGCTACTTACTCACAGGCAGTTTGCATGGATCAGCCCAGAATGTCCTAATAAATATGTAAAGAGGGATAAAAAGAATTTAGAAAAGCTCTCTCCACAGAACTGGTTCATGATTGGATTGCCTTCTTAGCTATGCCAAAGAGTAGGTTTAGTAATTACAGGAGTATTGATTGCTGGGCCCACTGGTTGACAGCAAAATAGGTAGTGTCTTGCTAGTGTAGAGACCTTCACCCGGGGCTGTTGGTCCAGAAACTGAAGAAGTGATCCAGGTAGACACCTTGCTGCTGACAGCAGCCCACCCCTTCCCTAATTACTGAACACAGTGATCTTTGTGAGACATAGAAGTCTATACATCATCCCTAAGGGAGTGAGTACCAGACAGTGACCTAGACAAAATACTTTAAAACAAAGCAAGAGGGAATTTTCTGTAGTATTTCCATCAAGCCAGAAGACAGCATGGATGTTAGATTAGAAACAAATAGGGTCTGAATGCAAAAAGACTGATTTTGACATCATTACACCGTCTCAGATGTCGATACTTATTTCACATCATCCAGCAGAGTATTTTACTTGGGTACTTAATATACATAAAAGGGTGGTTTTGAATATATATATATATATATATATATATATATATATATATATATATATATATAATAGTATAATAATTATATAAAAATAAATAACAAAGTATTATACTAAATAATTTTCAATGTTAACCTTTTTAAATGCTGGGGTTTTTATGTGTATTTTTGGCTTTCCGATTAAAAGAACAGGTGCCACCTTTAAGAGATACATAATTTACCATGATTTCTGATTTTTCTCTCCCAAAACCCAATGCTGAGGTTCAGCCTTCCTTTACCATTCTATCTGGATATCTGTTATTTATGATCGTCTTTATGTCATTGTCTTCTAGTTCCTGAATGGCAGTTTTAAGCAATTGAGTTTGGCCACAGAAACATGGTACCCTGTCTCTTTCACTTGGCTAAGTTACAATCACTCAGGCTTCTCACATTTAAACTTAGAACCTAGAAAGATGGCTTAGTGGCTCCATAGCTCCAATGCTAGGAGTCTCCTTTGGAGTCACCTCCATAGACTCCTTGGTACCTACCCCAACCCAGGTCTCTGGCACAATCTAGAGATGCACCCCATGCCCATATCAGTTCACTCTTATGGCCCTCTCTCCCTGACTCTCCCTACACCTGATTCTCCTCCACTCCTGTAGGCTTAGATTTTTAAAAAACTTTTAATAAAGGCTTTAAAATGCTTTGCCCTGCCCCTTCTAGACCATCATCCAAAGGTAGAAAAGAAAAGATGGAAAATAGGACAAGGAAATATGGACCTGTTTAGGAATATGGGACAATTTCAATCTCCATTTGCCAGAATACAAACAGTCCAGTTCAATAGTGTCAGGAAACCAAACACAAATCAGCAGCAGTGGCATGATCTAGCAGAAGCCACCAAGCTTCTGCCAAATCAGCACAAGTCAAGTGGAACAACCAAGACCAGCCAAGATACTAGGAAAAATTCCCTGCTGTGCCTCTCCCAAAGAAGCAAAGATCAGCAAAGACAAAGACCAAGGAAGGATTGCAAAGCTATCTTTATAAGCTTACCATCAGTGTCCATTGAGTCCTCTTAACACTTTCTCCAAACATCACATGGCTTCCCTTGGGTCTTGCAATGTGAGTCTGTATCAACAAAACATCCCATGAGTCTGAAGCACCTGACAAATCCCAAAACTTCTATTTCATCCTCCACCCATTCCCCTCCCCATCCCATCTCCCACACAGTTCCCTCCCTCCATGCACATCTGATGATGACAATTTTATTTGCCCTTCTGAGTCAGATTCAAGCATCTTCCCTTCTGCCTTTCTTTCATTTAGTTTCTTTGGATATGTGGGTTGTAGTGTAGGTGTCCTGTACTTTATGACTAATATCTTCTTATAAGTGATGCCATGCATGTACTTCTGGGTCTGGGTTACCTCACTCGGGATGATAATTTCTAGTTCAATCAATTTGCCTGCAAATTTCATGATATTCTTGTTTTTAATAACTGAGTAGTATCCCCTTGTCTGAAAACTAAAGTTTCATTATCCATTTTTCAGTTGAGGGGCACTCTTCTGTTCTAGGTGTGAGGGGTATGGAGCCTGAGGTGGCCACCTTCTACAGATAGGCAGGTCTCCCAGTGGAAGAATAAAGACACCAAATCATCCACAAAACCTTTGACCCAAAATTTGTTCTGCCCACAAGAAGTATAAGGACAAAGATTGAACAGAGACTAAGGAAATGGCCAATCAGTGAGTGGCCCAACTTGAGATCCATCTCAAGATCAAGAACCAATCCCTGACACTATTAATGATGCCCTGTTATGCTTGCAGACAAGATCCTAGTGTAACTGTCCTCTGAGAGTCTCCACCCAGCAGCTGACTGAAACAGATGCAAAGACCCACAGGCAAACATTAGACTGACTTGGGAAGTCTTGTGGAAGCATTGGAGGAAATATTGAGGAACCTGAATGGAATGGAGACTCTACAGGAACAAGAAAGTGAGCAAACCTGGACTCTCGGGGGGAGACTGAACCACCAACCAAATAGCATACAAGGGCTGGACCTAACACCTGCACATTTATGTAACAGATGTGCAGCTTTGTCTTCATGTGGGCTCCCCAGAAACTGGAGTGGGGGCTTCTCCTGACTCTGTTGCCTGCCTATAGATCTAGTCCCCAAAACTAGGCTGCCTTGTCTAGCCTCACTGGGAGAAGATGTCTCTTATCTTGCAGTGACTTGAGGTGCCAGGGTGTGTTGGTATACAGGGGGACCTTCCTATTTTCAAAGGTGAAAGAGAGAGGGGAGTAAGAAAGAACCATGTGAGGGGAGACACTGGGAGGAGAGGGGGCTGCAATTGGAATATAGAGTGAATAAATAAATAAATAAATGGAAAAATTTAGAAGAGAGCTTAGTAGGAACAGTTCTTGCTGAACAAACAAGAAGACTGGAGCTCTGATCCCCAGTGCCAAGTAAATGCTAAGAGTGGCAGTGTGCACCTCTAACCCCATGGAGAATGGATACAGGTAAATACACAGTGCTCACTGAATAGCCAATCTAGCTTAAAAAGTGAGCTTTATGTTCAGTGACAAATCCTGTTTCAAGATAAATAAGGTGGCTCATGATAGAGGAAGACATTAGATGTTATTCGTTGGTTTCCATACATACGTGTATATGTACACACGCACACACAGGCATGCATCACATAGACTTACATATATACCACACATACACACAAAAAAATTAAAACAGAATAAGGCTAGTTATTGTATATATGGTTGATGGTGAGAGTTAGCCATATTTCAGTAAAAGGACTCAAGATCATATTGGACATACATCAGACATTCAATAAATGCTACTGTCACTTACTTTTCACCTGTCACCCCAAATTCCCACATTATCCATTAGTAAAGAGGAGGGGGAAATGACATCTCATATTGAAGCACAAATTTAGCTAAGTAGATGTCTTCTTTATGTAGATGTGGTCTATTAAAAGTTGTCAAACATTTTAATGATTATTACGTCACCCCAGCTTTTTCCCAGTATGCCTTGTGCTACTGCCATGGTTTTCAGATGAAATGTCAATCAGAATCACCACATCCGCTGGAGTTTTACATGCAGAAAAATCTCAAGAGGGGCCTGAGACCACACATTTCTAACAGGTTACCATGTGCAGTAAATGTTTTAAAAAACATCAGGTGCTATAGTGTACAGTTGGAATTAAGAGAAAACTGGAAAATGTAACAAAACATAATAAATTTATTACATGATGCCTTCTTCAAAAAAAACCATCAGGTGCCTTTGGTAAGATTAAAATTATAGAAACTGGAAAGTGCTTGGAGCTTGGAGTTATTTTGTTTGGTTTTTCCAAAGTTTCTATTGAAGTGGGATGGATAATAATCAATTTGCTTTTATTTATTAATAAATAAAAATTCAGTCCAAGAATTTTATTTCGATTTATTGGCCATAGAGTTGCATTTTTTATTTTTGTTTGTTTGTTTGTTTGACTGTTTTCAAATGACACACTGTGAACTAGACACATGAAAATGGACAGAGGAAGCCCATAAACTTCAAGGTCTAATGAGTGGGGACATGGAGACCAACATCTAAAAGGACACAAAGCAAGAAGACCCACTCATGGTGGGTTCTCATCAAAGTTACATATTAATATAGTTCAGATAAGCATTTCCTCTCTGAGAGTTTTTTTCTGTTGCCTGTACGTCTTTTAAAGATTGCTTTTAACGACACTGTGTCAGTGCATTCTCCCAGTGGACAGGCAAAAGACTCCAGCCACTTCAGTGAAATCACTTACAAATGGAGGAGAGTTGCATTAGAGAAGAGTCAAAGGAACCTTAAATTTCCTACATTTCCAATCAAAGACATGTGGGAATTCCACTATGTTCTGTTTTCATCCTGCTTCTATGCCTGCATTTTCCCCTGATGCTTGAGTAATTATATCTGTCCATAACATGAAGATGTTTGTTTTATTTCAACATCTTGTAAACAATATGCAAGAATGAAAATATATAACTTCATACATTAAGCAAGAAGTAGAATGAGAGGGAGAGAGAGAGAGAGAGAGAGAGAGAGAGAGAGAGAGAGTGTGTTCTGGAATATAGACACATTGGAGAAAGCCTTTCTTGCTCATGGTTTTCCTTGCACCATGTGAAGTGCAAAGGAATCTGGGCTGTGCCTTTAATGCAAACTTTTCTTTCTACAGTATAAAAGTGTCTTTTTCTGTTTCTGTGCAACAGCAAAAACAGGACAACAGTAAAAGATATATAAATATGCCCCTGTTATCAAAAAAGAAATGTAATTGTTTTAGTTTTTTAATAAAACAGACAAAGATTAAGATGCTCCAAAATCTGACAGAGCAAACAAAATCTCAGCATTCTAGATACTGACAACTTGTAGCAGGATCTGCAAGGAGAATTACTTCATCCAATACCTGGGAGTTTAAATAAACTTCTCTGCACTGTCCCTCTCCCCATCCCAAGTAGATGTATTAGGAAGATATGCCTTCTCAAATTATGTTTCAGTCTTCTATGTTGGTTACTTAGTACATGTAACCTTTGGTTAATAATCCAGCTATTTTATTTTATTTACATTATATTTACATTTCAGATTTTATCCCCTTACCTCATTCCCCCCTCCACCCAGGAACCCCTTATCCCATCCCCCCTCCTCCTGCTTCTATGAGGGTGGGCCCTCACCTACCCCCCACTCCCACCTCCCCACCCCCAAATTCCTCCCGGATTGGTGTTCAGCCTTCATGGGACCAATAATCCAACTCTTAAAAATGAGTATTCTACAAATACCATGAGGATATACTTGGGACCTATCTTATACCACTATGAAAAAAGTCACCAGAATGATGGAAGTGAAGTGTCTAACCCATAGCAAATATCTCTTAAATATAATGATATGTGTGTGGCAAGAGAAGTTATATTAATTATAACCTAAGCTTATTATACTGATTATAGTCTTTTCTGAACTTTAGCATTCCTATTATCTTTCTTGTCCCCATTAAAGTCATTGTCACATCCCATAATTGTCTGTGTCATTGGATACTGAGAGACTTGAGGTCAGGGTAGCACATATCTAACTATGAAGTCACAGTTCTAAGCATGCTTCTCAGAACATGCTACCTACATGCTCTCTGTACTTACATGAACCCCAGTGAATCCATATTTCCAGTACAGTTGAAGAGCTGTACACATGGCCATTTACCCCACTGGACCAGGACTACCTCTACTAACCTTTGCTTGTATTCTTTATTTGAAGGCTATACATATTGGTTAGAAAATGTGTTGGGAGATGGGGTTATAATGGATTGCTAATATGGGTGACTAATTCCTACTACTTTTACCTAAATGAGATAAAATGTTAACTGAATTTTCCACTAAAGCTTCATTTCATCTTTCTTTTGGATATGAGAAGCATTATTAAAATTCTTAGTTTCAGAATCTTTCAATACAGTACTGACCAGTGTTACTCTGCAGAGTGATATCCTCGCTTCTTTACCCAGGGAGTGAAAGGCAAGAGAGACAACAATAAAGGAGTGAGAAAGTGTTGCTGAGGCAATGTAAATCTGGTAGTCATCATCAAAACTTGGAGTTTTAGAATGAAAGAATGATGGGGATATTAATAATAATTTATGGAGACTATGTAGAAAATAGGACATTTTGAAACAACTAGGATAAATGTTCTTAGGTCCTTCACTCATGGTTGTAGTCAAGGGTTATATTTTAATCTGTGTTTTACCCCTCCTACATTACAGATCTGTAACATTTTGATGCTTATTTATCCCTGTATGTGAAGAATACACACATGTCTAGGACATATGTGTGTGTCAGACTTATAGGAGTTTGCTCTCTCCTTTCTACTAGATGAGTCCTAATTGAGCTCAGGTTTGCAGGCTTGGCAACAAGCATATTTAACCTATGAGCTCAATGCCTCCACTACATCCTTACTGATGCTCAATATCAGCACGCTTCTACTTTAATCCACAGATTCATTGTTTAGTGTCCTTACTCACTGCAACACAGAATCAGAGATGTCTGCCTTCAATTCCAATTGCTCTACTTATTTACTATGCAGCCTTGGGCTAGCTACTTAAGCTTTTGCAGTTTTATTCCCCTCAACAGGTAAAGACAATAATAGGATATGTCTTATAAAGTGACTGTAGACTTGAGCTGATATCATCCACAATGCATTAGTAGTAATAAATAATAACCTGACTATTGTTATGTATTTCATCTGCCACTCATTTCTCTCATGTATAATTATATAAGCATCAATATTAAATTTGAGTAGCTTCCTGCTTCTCTTTCATTTTCCCTACACTAAAGAGCAAAAGTTCTTAGATTAGAATTTTCAAATAAGACCAATAATAGGGTTCTCTCTACAATATCATACAACTGTTAATGACCATGGGAAAGAGGGCTCTAAGGAAAGCACTTATCACTTTATAGTAACATCAGGTTTTCTTAGACAAGTATGCTATCCAATTTTAATCTTTACCTCTGATCTAGCCAGATGAAATGCCACATTGTTCCATCTACCAGCAATTGAGATACTGCACTATGATTGTACTGATATTTCTTTCTCCCAAGCTCAACCACTTCATACCTTTTGTAAAAGTTATACGTCCATGTCAACTCCTGACTGTGATCACCTCCACTAGAGGAAATTGAGTCCATTATTATTTCTTCAGGTAAAAAGAAGAGAGTTTCAAATGGGCACAAATTTTGTAAAATACTAGTTGATCTGCTCCATTGCTGCAAACATTATTATATCCATTTTGCAGAAATTTAAGGTTTCACTAGTGAATTCAAGAATTTCTCCTTCCTGTGGGTCTAAAAAATGAAAGTTTCCACTGTCCCCTGCTAAGTCACAAACACACTGGTTGCCCATTGAATGCTGCCAGTAGCTGATTTAGTACTTCAACTCTTGAATAATTCTCTTTAAATATGAATGATGTTACAAACATCAAGAGGAAAATCTAACTGAAACAATATATATAGAAAACACACTGGAGCCGGGCGGTAGTGGCGCACGCCTTTAATCTCAGCACTTGGGAGGCAGAGGCAGGCAGATTTCTGAGTTCGAGGCCAGCCTGGTCTACAGAGTGAGTTCCAGGACAGCCAGGGCTACACAGAGAAACCCTGTCTCGAAAAACCAAAAAAAAAAAAAAAAAAAAAAAAAAAAAAAAAAAAAAGAAGAAGAAAAAAGAAAAGAAAAAGAAAAGAAAAAAGAAAACACACTGGAAGGTTCTATGTTATTGAGGTCATTTTTAAAAAAAACAACTAATCTTCATTTAGTACATGGGCTCAGAACTTAAAGTCCACCCCTAAATTAGTTACCATGCAATAAATAAATAATTGCTGATGTACAATTAACAATCCTAATCATTGCAATGTACCAAATATGCTTTAAGGATTCATGCTAACCAGTTTCAATATCAAAACCTGACTGCAATTGAGACAATGAGTGCATTCATCACACCCTCTTTTCCCACATGCACTTGGCAATACTTAGATGTTTTCTAAAATGTTCTACAAGGAACATGGATGATAATGGGTTTTACTTCTGTTGAACACTGATTTTAAAAAATAACTTGATCATTTTCCATCATGTCAGGTATGTGTGTGTGTGCATAATTGCCCTTTGTTTTGTTGGGACATCACACATAGTCTCCTGTCTCACCTACAAAAATGACAACATTTCTCCTTTGAATTGCTTATTTTGTTGATACTTTAGACAAATGGCAACTGTCTACATATACTTGTTTGTACTTCAAATATATATTGTATCTATTTTTATTATAACATCAGTACAACTTTAATTTTAAGATAGATAACTGTAATGATTAAAGTAGATGATTGTTATATGCTAGATAGATAGATAGATAGATAGATAGATAGATAGATAGATAGATAGATAGATAGAGAAATGGACAGATGAATGGATGAAAAGACAGGCTGACAGATAGATAGATAGATAGATAGATAGATAGATAGATAGATAGATAGATAGATAGATAGATAGATAGACAGACAGACAGATAGATAATAGAGAAAAGATAGATTTAGACCAGTTGTCCATATATTGCTTAGATTTATCTCAAACTCAGTACCATGTTCTTGTCTAGGGACTACAGATGTGTCCCTCCACACCTGGCTAAACATTTAAAATCTTCTAGTAAAGTAATATAAGTCATCCAGGTTCCGTCTTAGACTGTTTTTATTTCCATCTTCTATTAGAAGTTTGTAATTGATTTGCCAGTGTTATAAAAGAAGCCTAGTGAGTTTGTATCAGTGCTGACTATCCATTTCCCTCTTCATTATTTGCTTAGAATGTCTTTGTTTAACAGGTATGAGGAATTTGATGTTCTTACAGGATAAATTGTAAAATATTCTCTCCACATTAATACTCTGACTTAACAGCAGAATTTGTAGGAAATTTTATTTCTACTATAAAAGAATGTTTTAGTGAATTTTAGACATTACATGGACCCAGAGTTCTTTTATTTATTTGCTTTATGCTAAAACTTCTGTCTCCTTAACAGTTATAAAAGATTCTATATGAGTTTGTCTTGATTGTTTTCATCACTCAAATGATAGGAATATTATAGTTTAAGTTGTTGAGCTCAGTGGTGTAAAGATTTTCACAATATTTTATAACCAATAGAGATATTATATGATGTCTAAATATTTTTGTTTTTATCACCTTATCCATTTCTTATATTGCTTTTTTTGTCTCTTCTTGTCATTTTCTGGATTTTATAGCTACATGTTTGAAGAGACAGATTTTCTGCATTTTCCTCTGTGATTCATCTGTTCTGTCTCATTGATCTCTGACTTTGATGTCATGAACTGGGCTTTATTTTTACTTCTTTTTCTAGGCCATTAAGTCTGGTGCTAATGTGCATCAGTTTGAACATATTTTTTCGTAACAAAAGAATTCAAAATAATAAATTTTACTCTAAACATTTCCTTAGATCCAACACAATTTTAAAATATTTTGTGTTCATTTTTACTATAACAAAATTAACTTAATATCTCTTTTATTTAACTTTTAGAACTGTATTAATTACCTTTTAAGCTTTTAGCCACACCTTAAAATCTATAATTGATTTTTGACTTAATATTTTTGAGGTTTTTGGAAATGTATCTGATGTTATATAAGTCCTTTTATAGCCAAAATTTTATGTGTTTGTGTATTATTTACTTATCTTTAAGTGTGTGTGTATATGTGTGTGTGTGTTTATGCCTATATACACATGAAGGCAAAATCATAGGATGCCCCTAAAACTGGAGTCAGACAGTTTTGAGATGGCTCACATCGGTACTTAAAGGTACTTAAAATGGAACTCTGGCCCTCCACAAGAAGAGAATCTCGTGCATTCTTGACTACTGAGCCATTTCCTCAAGTCTGTAAGACTTGTTTTCTACCCACAAATACATTCTATTTTGTTTGCAGGAGAACATCCAAAGGATGTGTATTGTACCATTGTTGATGGAATATTTTTATAAAAGTGTCAATTACACCTATTTATTTAATCGTGTTTGGAAAACATACCCTCTTCCCTACCTACTTGGTTTCTTTGTGATTGAACAGTTGTACTAAAATCTCTGGCAATAGTTATACAATTATTTACTTCACTTTTAAGTTTTGTCAGTGTTTTCCAGGTATTCTGAAGATCTTTTATTACATATGAAATGGTTTAGGAATGTCGTGCTATATTGGTAGATTGAGAGTATTCTCATTATAAACTAAGCCTTTATATGACCAGAAATATTCTTTGCACCGAAATTCATTTTGTCATGCAACATTATAAATAATATAAAATAGTCAAGCTTTTTCTCTCACATAGCATGTTTTTTAAAGAGCTATTGAGATATAACACAAAATTTATCATTTAAAATTATATAGTGATCTTAAACCCATTCATCATGGTGGAAATATGGACTTCATTTGCAATTATGTATTGTATTAGGCAATGTTTTTTAGAAGAACAGAACAAATACTATACACACACACACATAATAAAGATTTACTAGAATTGCTCCCAATCAACAGAGTCTAAGTAATCTTCCTGCCTCTGCTTCCTTTAGTAAACTCTACTGGTGTGCACCACTAAAAAATTTCCAGCAATCAGGAGGTAGGGGCAGATAGATTATGAGATAGAGGCCAGCCTAGCCTACATGGTGTGTTCCAGGCACTTGGACTATGAAGAAAGACTTTGTCTCAAAAACAAAACAAAAACAAACAAAAAACCCAACAGTACTGGAGAGGCAAAGGTGTGGGGTGGGGGTGGAGCATCTCTGTAAGTTTGAGGGCAGCCTGGTTTACATAGTAAGACCTTGTCTCAAAATCAATCAACAAACAAACAATAAATCAGTAAAGTTGAGTGATACAAAGCTAGCTTTGTGAATTCTGGAGAGAGTAAGAACCAGGTCAGGAGAAGTTTAATCCATAAAGGAAGTTGTCTGAGCAGTTGCAATCTAATCCCGAAGGAATAGAAGTTTCTAGAAGGTTACCTGGTTCTCACTGAAACCAGAAGAAGCTAACTTCTAATATCTGCAAAAACTGGCAGCAACAGATATAAATGTATTCACCAACAAGAAGTAAAGGCAGCCAGGCAGTGGTACTGTAGTTTCCTTGGACTTGTTTATGTCTGTGCTACAGCAGAGATGTGCTGCTCACTCTAGGATTCCTCATCTCTCTTCAAATAATCCTTCCAGCATCCACAGTAAATTCTCAGTCACTTGTAACTTTAGTTCTTCTTATGGTCATCATAGGCACTGCAAACACACGGTGAACAGACAAAACACCCATACATATAAAATAAAAATAAATTAGTCTTTAAAAAAATGTTTAAACAAAATGAAAGGGGGGGTTAATACACAGGCAAAATGCTGGGAAATACTATATCCCATCAGTTTTGAATCATCATTAAAACACTTGTATAGCCTTTCTGGAGCCACAGTGGGGAAAAGGCATCCAGTCAAAAAAAAGATACAGGATATTTGGCAAGATTGTTCTAATTATCAGAAAACTAAATAATGCACAATAAGTACTTGGAAATATTATAAATGTAACATTTGGCATTCTGTTTCTTTTACTTAGCATTTTTATCTGATTAACCAAAAAGACTTTTCTTTTGCCAAGTGAGGTGAACAAGTGTGGATTTAAGCTGAAAGTCTTGGGCCAACATGGGCATGGAAGTATGCAGCATTCCAGCATCCTTACCTGTGTTGGAGACATCCTAAATTCACAGGCTTATATGTATACAAAAGATAAGGACTGGAGGGAGACACAGCTGCCTGAATTTACTTCTGGCTTTGCTGAGATATTGCTATACTCTTTTCTCCAAGTCATATTTATTTCATTTAAAAATATGATTTGTTTGTATTTAGTTAGAATTCTCTAGAGGAGCAGAACTGATAGAATGAGTACACAGTAGAAGAACTTTTCCTGGAATGGCTTACACAATATAGCCTGTGTAGTCTAATGATTGTCTCAAACTCAAGAGTATGAGAATCCTGGTGGAAGTCACTGAGGGTCAAAACCAGATTCCACTGCATTCCAAATCCCATGCTGGTGCCATGGAGATGCACTCACCTTCAGTCCAGGGCAGGAGTCCAAAGAAACTAACTTCAAGGATCAGTGATGGAATATAACAGAAGTAGCAGCAACAGAGTGGATGAACTGTCCAGTAAAAGTGAAACTCTTGCGCATAGTTACGAAACCCTCTAGGAACTGAGGTATATTAGCAGTTCATTTGTTGTCATGTTTATAATTCACAGAAAAGTGATTTTCTCATACTTTCCTGCTGTGTGTTGGAGTGATGCAGAAGTGCTGGTGTGTTCACCTTATATACAAGTATCTCATGGTCTTCCTGGTGTTCATCTTTTGTTCCTGTCATACGAAAATTGGCTTAGTTTACTAGATACACATCATAAAGTCCACAAGCATCCATCTTCCTTTTTCAGACTATGTAGACTTCATCTTTCTTTCCTTTTTCTGGTATACTATCTATTGAAGCCCTCTACAATGATTAATAGCAGAGTTTCTAAGTATCCTTTTCTAATATATTCTCCATTTCTGAAATACTGACAACTCTATTACCACATGCTAACTACAGTGTTTATGAGTGTTACTAAGTAAAAAGAATTGAATTTTAATGTCTGGGTCTTATGTGGTCATTAGAACTTAAATATATACTGTTAAGTAGTCAAATTATCACATTAAACTTAAAAACATTGTCTCAAATTAATGACCAGATACATTTTTGTTATAGAAGAAAATGAGAAATTATTTAAATGTTTGTTGATTCAAAGACTAATACACTTCATGTATCTTTATCTAGTTATTAACTCTACTGTGATTTTCATAAAAATAACTTTTATATTCTATATAGAACTGTATTTTTTCATTTCTTGCTAAAGTGTAAGCATTTAAAACATAAATAAAATTTTGTCAACATTGTTACAAATGTCTGAATTATATTTCTTTTCAGTATTTTAACATCTCACTTGAGATTGTTTCCATATTTAACAAAAATAAAAATGATTGCTTTGCATAAAATGTCTATATTTATGGTTATTTTCTTGAGATTGCTCTGAGAAGTGGAGTTTCTAGATCATAGGGAATAATTGCCATAAACTCTGGAAATATGTCTTGCTAAAGTCCTTTGTAAGAGGAAAGTCTGTGTGCCCATCAGTGGTGCCCAAGAGTGCCTATCTCATAGCATGTGCTCTAAATTGGGGGTTTTCATTTTAATTGTCAACTTAATAGAAGCAATAATTCTAATTGTATTCATCATTTTGTGTAGAGATTGGATACTTAATTATTCTGTTTGCTACCAATATGCATTTACTAATCTGTCTTCATATTCTGTAGATGGTGATTAGGCTTTAAAGAGGCTCATATTGCTTAAATGATTTGAAAACTAGATACATTAACCATTTGCAAAATGAGTGGCAGTTTTCTTTGTCTCAATTCTTTTGCCTACTCATTAAAACATGATCATATTTTGTATATGAGGAAGAATTATCTTCAACTGCTTTTCAACAAGGTCCATTTGTCTGCATAGAAATGCTTACTCTGAGTGAACTCAGTTGGCAAAGTGGCTACCTAGCATGTACAAGATCCATGGGTTGATTGCCAGCAGCACATAAACAGAGCACAGCAGCACAGAAATGTGATTCCAGCACTGGGGAGCTGAGGAGGCAGGAAAATAAGTTAAAGATCGTCCTAAGCTAAATAGCAAGTTTGAGTCCATTCTGACTATAAAAGGCCACCTCTCAAAACACACACACATACACACATACATACACACACACACGTGTGCACATATGTGCATGCACATGTAGACATATACATACAACCTTTTTTAAAGATTTTTATGGCCCCCCAAAGACTCATATATCTGGAAGGTCAGTCATCACAGAATCAATTGATTTGAATTGAGAAGAATCAGGATGCATGCCTTATTAAAATAGGTGCAGCTTTGTTGGAGAAAGTATGTCTCTGGGATTGATATTTGAATTTTCAAAAATTCTAGGCTCAGTTTTCTCTCACTTGGCCTGTGGATCAAAGTGTAGCTCTGAGCTCCAGTAACATGGGCGCTGCCATGATGCCATGTTCTATCTTCACAGCAAAAGAACAATGACTAAGAGAATCATAATAGTAAATCTTATATTACTAAACACAAAATACATTTAAAACATTTTTTGGCTTTTTGAAAATTTACTTATTTTTTTTTACACTCCAGGTTTTATCCCACCACCCCCCTTGTCCACCCTTCGACTGTTCCACATGCCATATGTCCTCCCCACTCCACTGTCTCCATGAAGATGTCCCCACCCTCCCAACCCCCACCCCACCTGACCTCTAAACTCCCTGGGGCCTCCAGTCTCTTGAGGGTTAGATGCATCATCTCTGATTGAACACAGAACAGGCAGTTCTCTGCTATATATGTGTTGGGGGCCTCATATAAGCTGGCATATGCTGCCTGGTTGGTGGTCCAGTGTGTGAGAAATCTCAGGGGTCCAGGTTAGCTGAGACTGCTGTACCTTCTACAGGGTCACCCTCCTCCTCAGCTTCTTCTAGCTTTTCCCTAATTCAACCACAGAGGTTAGTAACTTCTGTCCATTGGTTGGGTGAAATATCTGCAACTGACTCTTTCAGCTGTTGGTTGGGTCTTCTGGAGGGCAGTCATGATAGGTCCCTTTTGTAAGCGCTCCATAGCCTCAGTAATAATGTCAGGTCTTGGGACTTCCCCTTGAGCTGGATCCCACTTTGGGAACAGTGGTAAGATTTTTTTCTGTTCTGAGCAGTGTGGTGGGTATAGGTGCTTACCCCAAGCCCAGTGACCTGAGCTATTCCCAGGACTCACAAGGTAGGTGGAGAGACTGGACTGCCAAAGTTGTCCTCTTATTTTTAGTTTAAAAAAATCCACAAGATTGGTTTATTTCATTTCTCTTTGGAGTATCCGTCACATCCATGGCTCTTTCACTGTTTTTGTTTTTTGTTTGTTGATTTTGGTTTGGTTTGGTTTGGTTTGGTTTGGTTTGGTTTGGTTTGGTTTACTGAGAAGACAGAGGGTCTTCTGTATTCAGAGCTGCCTCTGGGAGCCTGGTGGACTTGGGACCCATCACCCATTTAAACCATTTTAAGAATGCTTCAAAATCATGTTAAAATCCCCCAAATTTGTTTTTAAAATTATGTTTACATATCACATACAATTTTAAAATGGGGAAAAAAAGATATCAATATCTAGTTTCTCTTGAGATATCAAAAGTACAAGGTTTATTTTTCTCATGATGTGGGTTGGTAGGCCAGAAAGTTATTTTTATATATTGGAAGCAGAATACTCAGAAAAAGATTTGTTAAGATCCTTAGATTTTGTGAAAAGTTATTTATGCCTGTAAGGAGAAGTGCAGTAAAGAAAAGAACCGCTAAATCTTATTTGACATTCAAAATAGCAATACCTAGTCTCTGTAAAAAAAAAAAAAAAAATCAGTCCAAATTCAGTTGCTAATAACTAGCATCACTTAAATGAGATAAACTCCAAAAAGAGATGGAAAAACACTAACAAAATTATATTTATATGCTAGAGCGTAAAACATCAGATATGAAAATTTCAAATGGCTGTGGGAGCAGATTAGATACTGGAGGAAAAAGTATATCACCTTGAAGATATAGCAAAAGAATCTATGGAGAAGGGTAACTACTAGTAATGACCTTTGGAAAAGCCACGTGAAAACCTTCTACCATAGAAGCTTCCTAAAATGTAAACATATAGAATAGAAATTTAAGTGGCGTCAAGGTAATAAAGGAGACAATACCCCAAGCAGACACAATATTCTATCAAATAAAATCCCCAGTGCCAGGAATGGGGTTTATCTTTTTTGAGTTGCTGGCCAAATGGGTCCCATAGAGTGTTGAGGTTTGATCTTTTGCTATGAATTGTAACAGTAAGTGTAGGCCATCAAGACCTGGTTGCCCCAGAGTTGAGAAAGTCTGCACATAGACCCAAGTGACACCGTGACCTTGTCCCTAAGTCATTTCTGATTGGCAAATAAAGATGGTAACATCCAATAGCTGAGCTTCAGAGACATAGGTGGGTTTTAGGGTTCCCTAGCCCGAGGGGTGGAGTGAGAACCACAAGGGGAGAAGAAAGTAAGGAGGAAGGAAAAACTACCCTGGGTTAGGTGGATTTATGTAAACATGGCCATTAGGGCTTGCCAATTGGAGTTAAGAATAGCCCAGATGAAACATAGTATGTAATAACTCAGGGTTATCTATAGGAAAGTAGATTCCAATAGTGTAGAAGGTAGATGTCTGCCCAGCTCTTGTGCTGTTTAGGGCTCATTGTACATGATAAAAGTTGTGTGTCTTATCTGGGAACTGAGTGATCAAAGGCAGAGTAGAAACCATGGAGTGGAATTAAAATTTTCTAAAACATACTGGCACCCAATGTGGGGGAAAACTCACTTAAAAACATTCATTTCAGATTCCCAAATGGAAAACACAGGCTGTCCCTTTGAGACTAGGAGGCTGGAAGAATTGGTTTATGGTTTAATAACACTTCAATCTCCCTTCTAGTCCATCACCCACCAGAGGTAGGAGAAAAGAAAGGTTAGTAGAAAACAGGGCTTGTGGACCTGTTTAAAAATAGTTCTTTAGGGATAATTCCAATCTTCATTGTCAGCAGTCCAGTTCACTAGCAAAACACCAAACACAAATCAGAAACAGCATCTCTATCCAGAAGAAACTGCAAGGATCTGTCAATCAGCATAAGTCTGAGTCTGTAGAAGTGGCAAGAAGCAGCTGGAAAACCATCAGAAGTTCTTTGGTGCCTTTCTCTCTACAAGGTTGCAACAAGCAATGATAAGCCAAGAGCATCTTCAGTCAAGACCAGTGCCATCAAAGCACAACGATAAACAGCAAAAGATTGTCCTGGTGGCACATGCATTTCACTCCAACACTAAGGAGGCTGAAGAGGGGTATGAGTTTGGTATGAGGTTACTCTGGCTACACAGCAAGACCATACACAGAGAGAGAGAGAGAGAGAGAGAGAGAGAGAGAGAGAGAGAGAGAGAGAGGGAGAGGGAGAGGGAGAGGGAGAGGGAGAGGGAGAGGGAGAGGGAGAGGGAGAGGGAGAGGGAGAGGGAGAGGGAGAGGGAGAGGGAGAGGGAGAGGGAGAGAGAGAGAGAGAGAGAGAGAGAGAGAGAGATACACATGTTTGATTTCATGAGTAAGAGAGTTTAAAGTTGAAATCCCAAGAAATATCAGCACAAAACCAATATCATAGTCAAACATTTAAAGACTATTTATACAAGGCATTGATTTATAAAGTTTTGCAGTTCTCCTAGAAATTCAAGCACACATTTTATCATAGGACTCAGTGTTCTACATCCACACATTTCTCTAAGGCTTGACATTACACATCCATCCAAACACTGAAGAGGAGCAGCCCTATCAATCAATTCTAAAACCCAAGACTAGAACCTACCCGGTGTCTATGCACTGGCAAATGGGTCAATACAACACAGTTCTATAAATACGTAGAATAAAATTCTACTTAATGATGAAAAATGAACCATTGCACACAGCATGTACCTAAAATAATTATGCCAAGAGAAATAAAAGTGATGAGAGGTATAAAGAGCATATTTCTTTTCCAGCCAAGCTTTTCAAAATGCCAGTGAGTGGATACTGACACAAAGTAGGTCTTCACTTTCCTAGAGGAAGGGGAAGGACACAGAGAGGCAACGAGAGATGCATGCTGCTACTGAGACTCACTGGCACCATGATCTCAGCTGTGGTTTTTTAGTGGATGGCCTTATGTATGTGCACAGAACTGTATAATTCACATGGAAGAAGGTTTGTGGACAAAAACTGTATATCTCAAAAATGGAAAAAAGAATCCTGAGCAATACAAATGTGAAATTATTAAAGCATTTATAAAGGAAAAATTGCTATGGTATGTGCATAATTAATAGAAAAATACAACCAGTCATAAAAAAAAGTCTTTGATTCTACAAGATAAAAAAAAATGCATCTCAAAAATAAGGAGAATATGTAGCTCTCTAAATAAATGGAATTAAGCCTAGAGAGCCACATGAGTGATAACATAAAATGTGACCCTTTCCACACACTCAAGAGCATGATACATTCCAACTGGATGATATTCTCAGAAGTAAATACATTCTTCAATAATCTCAGAAGTAGTAATGTGTCTATGACTCAAAAACAAGGTAAAATGACTAAATGGCATTATAATAAAAGAAATAAATGGAAAAAAGACAAATCTCACATGAAATAAATTTGCAAATTATACTACTGATGAAACCTTATATTTTCATAATACAGGCCTGTAGAAAACAGACACAATCTCTCACGATAGGTCCTGTGCTCCTCTTTTCTTATAATCTTTCCACCCCTCTTCTACCATGTTCCCTGAGCCTTAGCTGTGGTGATGCATATACATGTAACAGTTGTGGCTGGGATCCTTGTCAGTTGTTGTCTTGGTTGGAACTTCTATTGCAGTGATAAAACACCATGACCCAAAGCATCTTGGGAAGGTAAGGGTTTGTTTCATTGTGAAAAATCAGGGTAGTAACCTGGAAGCAGGAACCAATTTCGAGGCCATGGAGGAGTGTTGATCACTAGCTTAGTCCCCATGGCTTGCTCATTCAGCTTTCTTATAACACCCAGGGCCACCAACCCAGAAACAGCACCATCTACAATAGGTTGGGCCTTATTACATCAAAATTAAGAAACTCCATCACAAACTTACCCAAATCCTAATCTCACAGGGGAATTTTCTAAATTAAGGCTATCCTCTTTCTTCTCAATCGGCTCTAGCCTGGATGCAGTTGACTTAAAATCTAGCCAGCATAGTTGTTCTTTGCATTTTTCACCATATCTGTCTGTGTTGGTACACTTCTTTAATGGTGTCCATATGTTGCAAAACAGAAGGTTACCTCTGTTTTGATGAAGAGTAAGATCTACACTTATCTGTGGTTACAAGGATAGATATTTTAGGATACACTTAGGACTTTTACTGGCTTAGGAATTGTCACATTACTAAGTTGTAGTTTGTCCTCTAACATGGTTGGAAGAATAAGCAAGTATACAGCATGTACATAACAAACTCAAGCTTTAAAAGTTATATTCTGTGTATCCTAGTATGTTTGACAAGTATAGGAGCCCTGTTTATGATAAGAGAGGTCCAACTTAGACAAGTATAGACAGATAAATGTCCTGGTGTGACCCAACAGTTTTAAATGGTGATAGTTGCTTCCTAGACATAGTAACTTCATCAAACGTCAATATAAACACATAAAAATGCAACCCTTTATGAAACCTAATTTTATGTCAACTTGGCACAAGCTAGAGTTATCTGAAAGGATTGAAACGTAATTGAAAAGTGCCTCCATAAGATCTATCTGTAAAACATTTTCTTAATTAGTGATTGATGAGGGAGGACCTGGCCCATATAGGTGGTACCATCCTGAGCTGGCAGTCCTGAGTTCTATAAAAAAAATAATTGAGTGAGCAAGCCACGATGAGCAAGACAGTAAGCAGCAGCCCTCCTAACCTCTGCAACAGCTCTTACCTACAGGCTCCTATCCTACTTGTGTTTTCTACCTCACTGCTTTTGATGATGAACTATTATATGAAACTGAATGAAATAAATCGTTTCCTCCCCAAGGTAGTTTTGGTCACAGTGTTTTATTGCTGCAATCGTAACCCTTACTAAGACACATCTTTATTTTTTGAAGACCCCAATGAGATATTATTAAAAATACTTAAAGGAGATTATATAGCTGCCCTGACGATTAGAAGACCCAATTTGCCAGGATTGAGAAAGAAGGTTGGATGATCAAGAGATGGCTGTGAAAGTGAGAGGTGATTTGGGCCATGGGGAAGGGTCAGAAACAGATATATGTGAGCAAATGGGAAGACAAAAAAGACTAATATTGACTCTCCAAAAAGGCTGCTCTTACGTTGTTGGGTTCAACCAACTTTATGCCATGAATATATTTTTAATGTGTTGTGTCTGCATTGAATATGTTCAAGCCTTTTTCTTGCTTCCTAAACAATATACTATAGCATCTATTTGTGTAGTGTTTAAGTCATTTTATGAATTACAGGTAATCAAGATATGATTTAAAGTATGCATGAGAATATGCTAATTCTGTGCCATTTAGTACAGCACCCCAGACGCATGGATCCTGAGAATAGAAATGTCAAGATACTTTGGGGGGACTTGAAAAACATTCTAATGAAACCAAAGGCTTTTGGCTTGGGCCTGCACAGTTGTCTGATAGGTGCCCCTTTGGAGTCAGAAGATCAAGTCATTATACCAGTTCATGAGCATGTACTCCAGGAAGAGTCATGCTCTTCCTGAGAGTCCATGAAGTCTCATCAGGTTGAAGACCACTGATCATCACCTCCAATCAATCACTTTCCACCTACTCCCACTTCTCAAATATCCCTAAGCTGCATGACAGACAGGTGGACTTGGGATTTGAGTTGATCATCATAATCTTTAGCCAGCTTGTAAATAAACTCTTCCTTTTTTACAAAACTCATTCCTGTACTGGCATAGTGTTGGGCTGCATTCTGCCTATCTGCAGAATAGAATCTGTGTCTGGATGCCACCAGCACACTGGCCAGAGGAGGCAGAGAAAAAGCCAGAATGGAGAGTCCTCACCCCATATTTCTATTGGACTCTGCAACACACTTGACTAGTTTAAAAAAAAAGGCGGGGGTGGGTGGGTGGGGAGAGTCAGGGATGAATGCTGTGGCTCCCAGTCTCATCTCTGGATACCTGGGCATCACTGGTGTACAGCAGGAGGGATGAAGGAAAAGAAAGCTTTCTTTCTAAATCAGGCTTGGCTGTTTTAGGTGAAGACCTTCCCAAAGGTGATCGTTAATGAAGCAGCTCACTGAGACCATTTTTTCTTGTTCATATTGCTTTATTTTATTATGGTATATATGATTTCATATGTTTATTCAAGGTGAACAAGGGATTATATACCTCTTGTGGGAAGAAATACCCAGGAAGGGAAAGTCATCGGCTTAGGGTATGGAAATGCCTCCTTAGCATGGGGAAGCATTTCAGGAATCTCAGGTGCTAGCTGAACTGGTTTTTATCAAGAGAAAACAAGTTGAACTTGTAATTTTAACATGACATTCTGTGGGTAGAAGAGTAAGGGTTTTGGAACTCCCCAAAGAAGGGAAAAACTTGCCAGTGAAGGGAGTCCTCTATATAGCACTGAGCCCCAGAAGTCTATCTGGTCAGTGATCGACTTCAACCTTAATTAGCAGAGTTTTCACATACTGGGCAAAGTTGACCCAGTTTGGTAACAAAACAGATAATGAAGGCTAAGAAAGGAAGGAGGGAGGGAAGCAGATCACTCTGCCTTCCCCTTAGGTACCCTTGCCCTCTAGATCACCATTGTATTAGATCTCTAGTTCATAGATTCAAATGGTAGGACTCTCCTGTCCAGACTCATCTCAGTCTTAACACTCACCTGTGTCCTTGGCCTCCTAAAGAGCAGGCCAGGCTTTTAATCCTTGCCATTGTCTGGCTTCGAGACTCTCTACTCCTGGATTTGCTGGTAATGTTGCAGCTCCACCAGAAATCGGCCAGCATATGTCTGCAAAGAGCTAATCCCCTTTACTGAACCATGTTAACTTCAAAGGGTCTCAGCTTTAGCCTGAAATTTGGCTCTGATCACCTTCAAATGCTTTTCAGTGTGATCCTCTGCACACACCAGATCAAGTTTTAAAGAGCGGTTACTGCGTTGAAGTGGTATGATCACACAAAAGGGTGACATCCATATCTGGACAGCATTAAACTGTCCTCATCGCCATGTAAATGTCATGCAGTTCTACTAAACTCAAAAGTGTCCACTCAAATAAAGAGCCAGTTTTAGCAGTGCTTCTTACCATCAAGTTTGGAGGATTCTAACACATTTTCAAGTATGTTAGAGATAAATCAATAGTTCCAGCTGCCTGTTGACCTTCAGGATTGTCTCAGTAGGTTTGGCTCACTGTCTACTATGCCTGTAAGGTTCTAACATTAAAAACGTAATAATGAAAAGACATTTGCATAACACAGAAGCATCTCAAAAATGACCTTGCATCAATTCCACTTTGTGCTCCTCAGCTACATCTCCCAAGTCTAGTGGTACAGGGACAGCCAAAAATATGTGAGTGACTCATGTTAGGAGTCTTCTTTGTGTCTTGAATATCCCTCTAAAAAAACTGGTCCTAAGTACATCCGTGTCGTAAAGCTGAAAGCTAGTTCCCTTTTGGTGAAAACGTGATTCTGTGGAGGCAAGGGTGAATTGCCTACCTCGAAGTTAATAAGCACAGGTTACCTCACGTGGGAATGGAAAGAGCCGAAGAGCTTAAGTTATAATGGCCTATGTTCAGGGGCTGCTGATCACCCAGGACAAGTCATTCACTTTGACAGGTGTGGAGCCTGGAAAGATGGGGCCCACACCCTTCACTGCTGAAGATCTACCATTGTTTCCCTTCACCTGTATACACCATTAGGGGAGAAACAATGAAAGCCTAATGTCAAAATCCACTTGGCCGTGTCACAACCCCTGTGTAATATGACACAATGTAAATTCCAATTACACTGTGTGCTTTAGTTGAAAAGACCAGAAGCACTAGGGAGAACTCCACATAATTAGCAGTGAATGCACTCCAGACCAGCACAGTAGAGCAATAAGTTCTCAGCATTTATGTCCATTCTGAGGACAGCCCTTCTACCTACGTATAAAAGGATAATTACTCCAGGGTAAAATAGTGGAGCGGGCATTGTTTATTACAGGGATTAGTGGAGGTGGGCTTTTGAAGGCACAAAGCCACCAGGAAGCAGTCACTTCAAAGCCAGACAGAAATCAGTGAAAAGCTGAGCCACTTAGAAATCCTTCACCAGAACTACAGACTTACACAGCCTGGAAGTCACCTGAGCCTATCTGGGGACATGCTCCTCTCTTCTTTAAACATAAACAAAAAGGAGGTCCCGGCAATGAATGGCCACTTATGGAACGAACCAGACTCAACAACAGCCTTTAAACCCCGTCCCGTCCCCACCACCGAGCTAGCCTGAGTTGCTATGCTTTTGCCAGCAAAGGCTTTCATAGTCCCAGGCTACTATGAGAAAGAAGAGTGGAGAAGGAACACTGGTTAATCGAAAAGGGCATAACACTTTACGAACAGCATCCCAGAAAACTGGGCAGACACCAGGTAGCACCTGTGCCAGCAGTAATTGCATTATTTGGTAGCTTATCCCGTTCACCAACCGGCTTTGGGAATCTGAGGTACAGTGCTTGTTGGACCGGAGCTGGGGCAGTAGAGTCTATCAGCCCAGGTGAAGTCAGAAGCAGCTGGAACTCTCCGCTACCACTCTTGTTCCTCTCAGATGAAGTCAATGTGTGTTCTGTCTTTGCCAGGAGCCTGTGGGACCGGGATAGAATGTCACCTTCCATTATAGTATAGCAAATATCTTTAAAAGCGTTTTTAAAAATATAAGAAGTATGTTGCTTTAATACGCTTTTAAAGACAATTTGGAAAACAAGGAACGATCGAGAGACAGTGGGCAGAAGGAAGAGAGAGGAAAGGCAGAGCAAGAAAGCAGAAAAAGTAAGAAAGAGGGCGAAGGAATTTTGTACACAGCAAGTTTGCTCTGTTTCTCAGTCAGCTCTGCTCTCTATAAGATGCGGCAATATCTATGAATGTCTTCCTTCCTCCCCCACTGTTATTATTTTTTACACACAGGCTTGGGAAATCAAGACAAACTTCCTCAGTTCAAAATTAATGATTTTAAGCTGGGAACACCGACCCTGGAATGCCCTGGTACTTCATTTATTTCAAATCCTAATAAAATATGAAAGTGATCCTGTTTATTCAGGGTTATTTACTGGAAAATTAGCACTTCGTCAAAAAATTATATTTACAGAAGCAATTATCAGATCCAAGAGGAAAACAAATGAAATGAGTTCTTTCATCCGCCCTTTCTTAGTGACAGCCCACGGTCTGCAACAGGTATAATGGGGGTGGTAAGCCAGCAAGGGTTTAAAAAAAAATACAAAAGTTTAATTTTACAAAAAGAATGAGTTGTTCAACACAGTTTTCCTGATCATAATTTTTTAATAAGCAGTATTCTGGAAATATTTTTAAATACTACACATTCTGGAAAGTGAGGTTTTTTTATCTATTTCTAAGATACACAGTTAAATCTGAACTATTTTCAACTGATTCAGGTGACAGTGAGGTTAAAAGATGAGGTATGAATTTCAGTCTTATTTGCAATATCTGTAAGCGGTGTGACCTTAGGCATGTAACTTAGCCTCTCTGAGATTCTTCTTCTGTAGAGTATGGACAGTAATATAAAATATTGATGGATGAGAGAAAATATGCAGAAGGCACTGAGACAGTGCCCTGCAAACCGTCAGCATCCAGTTATTTGCTTTAATTAACACAGAAGTTGGGAGAAAATGTGGCTGTTACCTGATGTAGTTAAATAACAACAACAACAAAAAAAGTTCTGGATAAAATCCATTAGTACACTCTTCCCGGCTTCGAGCAACAAATATAAAAGACAGACAGAAACTTTTATTTGCCTGGAGATAATGTAAGTCCCATAAACAGACATGAGACTTACCCCACTGTGGATCTATATGCCTGCCTGTCCCCAGGGACAGTGTATACGTAATTTGATGCGTCTGTTACTGTCGTAATTGGGAACCAGGAAAGCTGTCCTTGGGTAGAAAGGGAGCTGAGGCTCTCTGCAATGTCAATGAGGTAAGATCAGAATGACATTTCCAGCATAATGTTGGCCAATTAGATGTTGGAAATATGTATGCATCGCTCTGAACCACCTGTCATGTTTCTGGGTTTCTAATGGGGAAGAGGAGGAGGTCACCAAAAGGAAAAGCAGAAAGCATGGAAACTGACTATAAAGGCAAGGCTGGCTGCGAACAGCATGCTGAGGAAGTCCTAGCTAAAACCCTAAAACCGCTGCAGAGCCATTTCACTGAGGATTGTAAAACTGCCCCCATTGCCCATATGTGCAGAGGATTTCTAGATTTCAGAAAGAATTTTAAGAATGTCCCGCTGACAGCTTAATGAAGGAACATCAGGAGGCATCCAGGGGTGTTAACTAGCCTCTTCCTGTGCACCCACAGAAGAAGAAGGAGAGGAAGGAGGAGGAGGAGGAGGAGGAGGAGGAGGAGGAGGAGGAGGAGGAGGAGGAGGAGAAGGAGAAGGAGAAGGAGAAGGAGAAGGAGAAGGAGAAGGAGAAGGAGAAGGAGAAGGAGAAGGAGAAGGAGAAGGAGAAGGAGAAGGAGAAGGAGAAGGAGAAGGAGAAGGAGAAGGAGAAGGAGAAGGAGAAGAAGAAGAAGAAGAAGAAGAAGAAGAAGAAGAAGAAGAAGAAGAAGAAGAAGAAGAAGAAGAAGAAGAAGAAGAAGAAGAAAAGTCTGTGTTCTTCCAATGAGGTTTTTACAGAAATGAATTATGCCATTAAGTGCCAAGAAGAAAATTAGCTATGAGCTTTTAAATTTAAAATGATCCCCGTTTTAATTGTAAAACAGTGGCACTTAACTGCTATTGATCCTGCAGAGACGCATTAGGGAACAGGGTCACCATAACTGTTAATATTCAGAGCTTAGTAAAAGAGCATCAAAGGACATTTTAATGTCACAGACTTTCTCAGGGAGTTTTTAAAGAAGGTTTGACTCGGCCAGCCTATGAATGAAAAGGACATGAGGTAGACAAATGTAGAAATAAATGTGATAGCAATTTTTTCTGCTAATCAAATCATAACTCAAGATTGATTTTTTTGGCAAAAGTTTATGTCATATAGATTTCCAAGGCTAGTCGACATTTAAAAGTCAGAGTATACATTTCCTATAGACTGGGACGTTTTCAGATGATCATCCAATGGGGAATTTTTTTTGTTTATTTTTGAGCACACAAGTGTAAGAGAGCTTCCCTTCTGGGGAAGCCCATTCAGCTCCTGCATGCTTCAATATGGAAGAATGTGAAATGTCACGAGCGCTTTTATTCTCTCTGCAAAGTCTGTCCTGTGCTTTTGAAAATTTTTATTGGATGATGCGATGCTCAGGTTTTTTTCAAGGTAAGAGTTACATTTTTAAGACCTATTCAAAGGTAATTTTCTTTTTATGGTAGGATTGGGAAATGTGGGATTTGTAGCATCCTCTGCTTGCGGCTCCTTGGAAGCCTTTGTACTCCACATCATATGGGTCAAGAGAGTCACTGCCCTCAGAAGTCCTCTGTTAGACCCTCACAAAAGGGTTGAGGAGGTAAATGTGGTGGCTTGGAATGCAAAACCCTGTATTAATTTATATTTACAACAGTCAGTTGGTTGTCTTTTGCTATGCCAGACTCTCCATCCTCTGAGGGATTCCTGTTATAGTAGCTTCATCCCTCTTGGTACCTAATTCAAACATAGACCATAGTCACCTACAAAAACACACTTTGAGATGTAACCTTTTTAGGCAATAAAATCTTACAGGAATTTTAGATAGATAGATAGATAGATAGATAGATAGATAGATAGATAGGCAGAGAGAGAGAGACAGAGAAATCAAAGAAAATAAGGGGTTTATCTGAATCATTCACATTTCTGTTTTCAAAATAGAGTATTTCCTCATGTGTGGGGCAGGGTGTTCCTGAGAACACCTGGAAACAGTCTGAGACCAATAGGCCTGCAGAATATAACTGATCCTATGATCTTATAGATGTCTATTCTCCTGGACATTGAGATGGAAATAAGAAATTCATCCTAGCCAGGCTTAAAGCTTGTGGGGGTGTGTGTGGGGGGGAACAGATGAGAAAGCAGGTGCTCTCCTATGATGTCCTGAGGGAGTTTTGAGCAGAGAAGATGATCTCTCTGGCATCTTAAGAGACAGAAACTCAAGACCACAACTCAGGGATTGTAACTCAACAGATGAATCATGCCTGGCCAAATGAAGATGATATCCTTAGGACATTCAGACAGTGAGTAAGACCACACTATGTCAGAGGAATGAGACTGGGTGAAAAGCAGACTGTCTTAGTTTGAGTTACTACTGCTATGATGAAACACCATGACCTAAGAAACTTGGGGAGGATGGGGTTTATTTGGCTTATATTTTCATATTGTTGTTTGTCATCAATGTAAATCAGGACAGGAACTTAAACAAGGCAGGAACCTAGAAGCAAGAACTGATGCAGAGGCCATGAAGGGGTGCTACTTACTAGTTTGCTCCCTGAGACTTGTTCAACCTGCTTTCTTTTTTTCTTATTTTATTTTTTTTATATTTTATTTACATTTCAGATGCCATCCCCTTTCCCCATTTCCCCTCCCTAGAAAACCCCTATCCCATGCCCCCTTTTCCTTTTTGCTTTTATACTTTTTTAAAAAATGTTAATCAAAGGCTTTATAAGTTTGGTAATGCTCAATCAGAAGTGTAACACAATACCCAACCTAGATATATAAACTATCTTTGACTGGTGGAGACAAGTGAACATCTGCCTCCATGCCCCCCCTTCTCTCTCTTTCTCTCTCTCATCACCTAGCTTCACCCTTCCTGTTAAAATAAACTCAAAATGCAATTAGAGAATAGTTATTCCTAATTGTACCAGTGAGGTACAAGATAGTCCTAATACCCAGTCCATCATTTTGTTGACTAACCAGAACCTCTGTCATCTGTCCTAACTAAAGCACTTAGTTTTGAACCTGGCTTTTTTTCTTGGCTTTAGAATGAATGTCAGCTGAAAACCATCCACTCAGATCTTTTCTCTCAAAGTAAATAGCCAGGATTGGCTATGAGACTATAGGTCTTCAACCCCGTCAGAAATCCAGAATGACTGATCAACCTGCTTTCTTATAGAACCCAGGACCATCAGCCCAGAGACAGCCCTACCCATGTAGATCTGGGTCCTTCATTGTCAATCACTAATTAAGAAAATCCTCTACAGGGTTGTCTCCACCTAAATCTTATGGGTGCATTTTATCAATTGGGCTTTCTTCTTCTCAATGACTTTAGCCTGTATCAAGTTAACATAAAATTAACCATCACATAGTCCTTGAAGAACCAAGCCATAGGGCAATTTCCTCATTTCTACCACCCAAATTTTTCAGGATGTAGCATCTTATACAGGGACTTGAACCCTAATGCCAAAATAAGAGCGAGAATTGAAAAGAACCAAATTTCCAATATGCAGAATCTTAGGAGCAGGAACAAAGCCTGATACCAGGAGTTTGAAAAATGATTACAAAATAAACTCAAAGTTCCAGAAAACTACAATATTTTCAGCTGCACAGGTTCAGATGCTATGACATCTTTTATCGTCAAACCTTTTACCCTAGCTTTACCCTAGACTGCTTGAAAGTCCTATTATCAGTCAATGGGAAGACCTCGTTGCAGAACTCTCACCTCCTTTCAGGCTAACTAAACTTCAATATAAACACTTCATGCAGAACCAGGTGTCTTAGTTTTCAGTCCTCTTTGTGTCTCACAGTGAGCCCTTGCCCAGCATCTACAGTGAGCAAATGAGAGGTGAGGAAGCCAGCAAGAAAGATAGAGGTCAAGCCACCTCAAACAGAGACCTGAGGATTAGGTGCTTTGAAGTGATTTGGAGGACCAGTGAAGAATCAGGGGAAAGATGTGATCAGCTTTGATAATGAATCTAACTGGAGTTACTATTTAAACACTTAGGGGCACAAGCTGAAGGAATGAACGAGACTGAAAACAGAGAACACAGCTGAATGGTATTGTGGTGATTTAGGCTAGAAAGGGTCAAGTCCATGGGAAGGAAAGTAGCTTGTTTGGGGAATTATCTAGAAGAGGGAAGGAAGAAGTGGTGGCAGAGATTCTGAATTTCTGAGTGAGATGACCTTATGAATTGTCCACTGTTCCGCCATTAACTGTAGTTGAGTTTACTGAATAATCCAGCCATAACCTATGAGGGAGAGAGATTATTTGCATGTGTATTAGGGAGTCTCATTTGTGATGTCCATTTTTAAATGGCTACCAGATAATTGAATATGTTTGTCTGGAGTTCAAGAAGAATCTATGTTCTAGCTAGATTTCCTGGGAAGAGTTCCTAACTTTATAAGTCATGGGAAGGGATCTGGGAACATTAAAACTATCTGAAGTTCTTGAAAAATTGTGGTCTTATAGATACACTAAATTGATAAACTTCATTATATAAAGTAGATTTTCAAAAGAATCAACAAAGCTCATAAACTGCATTGACAATAGAAGGCAGAAAACTGCAAGATGCTTTATATCTTCAGCATTCAAGGAGTTAATGTTAGATTGGAATATAAGACTTTCTAAAACTTTTGCCTGCTTCTGTGCCTATATTCACACTGCTTTGTCAAGCCACTATCTCTGGGACATTAAAGAGCTTTGGTGTTTCCAGTATACACATAATATCCCTTGCTTCTAAAACCTTTCCTCTCAGAAACCTCTTGATTTCTCTCTACCTACCTTGGTCTTATTCCACTTAATAACCTAACTGATAAAGTTTTCATTACATTCTTCTTACTCACCCCATGGTCCCTTTCTCTCTTTTGAATGGTCTGCTTTGCCCTTATACACAAGTTATCAGAAAAAGAAAAAAAAAGCTCTCACATTCCCACACTACCCCATAGATATCAGACCTTGAGAAATCTCTTGATATGTCATTTATACTCTTCAAATGTATATGTATATACATATATATGATACATTTCTACCAACTAGACTATATACTGTAGAGTCATTAAATATCTGTATGATGCTTCAATTTATAATTCCATCTATATAACATATAAGCAAAGGAAGCAGAAAATAAAGAAGAAGTTAAAAGGAAAGAAAGTATGGCAGAATGTGTTCCAAGATTGATACTTTATCTCTAAATACTAATTGAATCTCACTCACTTTTACAATAATAACTTATCTTTTCTGTAAAGTATACGATTCTAGGGAAGATAAAATAATACAATATTTTCTAAAGTTGAACAGAGTTCCTATTAATATATATGAATATATAAATTTATCATTGGTGGAACTTTGAATGATAATTCAGCATGTTGTTACTTTGTTTTGTAAGTACTAAAACCAATTTAAAATAATTAAAAATTAATTGTATAATTTGTGATTCTCTCTCTCTCTCTCTCTCTCTCTCTCTCTCTCTCTCTCTCTCTCTCTCTGTGTGTGTGTGTGTGTGTGTGTGTGAAGCAAAGGGTATCACAGTAAAACACATAACCAAAATCTAGACCAGTAAGATACAAGGCATGGAATTCCTGTACCTAACTGTTGTGGTTCTAACGAGAAATGTTCCTTACAGTCTTGAGTGTTTGAACAACTCTCCAGCTGATGGCATTGTTTGGAGAAGCTTAGGTTTAGTCTTGCTAGAGGGAGTATATTATGGTGGCAGCCTTTGAGAATAAAATGCCTCACTCACTTCCAGATTGCTCTCTGTCTCTCTTTACTGTTTATGGTGAAAGACAGGCGTTCTCAGCTTCCTGTGCCTGTCCTCATGCCTGCCACATGTGGTCATGACTCACCCCTTGATAGATTCTTATTACTCTGGAACAGTCAGCAAAATTAAAAACCTTTCACAAGTTGCCTTAGATCGTGGTATTTTTATCACAGCAACAGAAAGTAACTAATACATGGGCTAATAAGTCTAGCCAGAACGGAGTAAACAGTATAATTCCCTAATTCTGGTGGAGGAAAAAAGGCAATTCAGAAGAAAAGTTTAAACATATTACAGTGTATTCCGAAATATGCTTTCAAGAAATCCATCTGAAATAGAGTACAGTAAGCTACTGTTTTAAAGGAGCTGAAGGAGCATAGATTACGGACGGCCAAATGTTATTTGGACACAAGAAATTTTACGTGTGAAGACGTTCTTACAATGTAGAAGTTTATATAACATTTTATATTTTGTAGGAGTCAAAGGGATGAAGGACACCAAGAGAATATGGCCAACAGAATCAATTAAGCTGGGCTCATATGGGCTCACAGAGACTTAAGAGGCAAGCATGGGGCCTGCATGGTTAGCAGCAGGTCCTCTCCAAGCTTTTAGCTTGGTAGTTTTGTGGGACTCCTAACAGTGGGACTCTCTGACTCTTTTACCTATTCTTGGAACTCTTCTCCTCCTATTAAGTTGCCTTGTCTTATTGTATCTTGTCTTGTCCAATTTGGCTGTCGTCTCATGTTGGCCTGCTCTTTTCTGAAGAGGAAACAGGGGGAGTAGACCTGGGAAAGAGGAAAGGTCATTTAAATAAAGGACACAGAAGAAGAAAGATTATGCTGTTTGCCTGATGGCTCTCGAGCACTGGAATGTTCCTATCTCCTGCTGCTCAGGCATTCCTTCACTGAAATTAGAGAGTACTTCCTCAGAATTCAAATATATACTGAAGACTACCTGACATGACATAAAATCCAGCCTCATGAAAAAAACAACTATTGGATTTTCAAACTTCCATCAGGAGATAGCCATTCTTGAACTAGCTGGACCACAGCCTATAAGCTATTCTAACTAATAAATCACATGTATATGTATGTATATAAATCAGTATATATATACATATATATACACATATACAAAACGCATATATACACATACTAATATATATGTATATGTATATATACACATATACATACATATAAATATATGTGTATTATATTTTCATTCTATCAGTTCTGTTTCTCTAGAGAATCCTGGATTATACAGGAAGTATTTGTTCAGAATCAAAGAAGAGAGTGCAAGTCTACAGAGTCTAGGAAATGGGGTTCATTTTCAGCCGTAGCCAAAGGGTAACAATGTTTCTTACTCTTTATCTGCTTTGGCAGTAACCACAGCCCTGACAGCATTCACGGCAACAGATGCAAAGGAACAAGTGCAAGGGCTTTGTAGAAAAACTGCCTTTCTCACCAAGAATCCATGATAAGCCATGGGCTATCTTCTTTATAGGGTTCCACTTTCAGTTCATTTTAGGCAAGAGACTCAGCAAGGTTATGTAAAAAGACAACATCTGTACATTTTGCGTCCCTGGCTTCCAGTAAGAACTGTTTTTGCAGAATTAGTTTGGATCTTCTAATTCTTCCCTGTATGCCTACATCCTTCACCATGTATTCATAGTTCCTGGGAGAGAATTCTTCAATCCTGCCACTCTGTGTTAGTTTAAATGCCCATGTGCAGGTTAGTGAAGGTGGGTTCCCAGCAAATGCCAAGAGCACAGATTACATTTCACCCAAGTCTGACAGTTTGGACCTGTCTCCTAGTTACAGGTGACAGCTTCAGGCCAAGTCACAGGACTTCGAGTGTGAGGATAGGAGTTGATTGACCCAAATCTACTGCTGATGAGAGTCAGGAAGTCCTAACACCTTTCTGTCTGTTCTGGCAGGTCAATAACATTGAATTTGCACCTCAAAAGTAGAATGCTGTTTAAAAAATAATCAAGTCCCTTCCATAGCTGACAACCAAGCAAGTCGAAGAGTGTGATAAGGCTGTGAACTGTCCATTCCAGCCTCCCATACAGCAAAGCTGAGGTTCAGAAAGCCTCAGTGTACAGGTGACATAAAGGGAGAGAGAAGGCAAACAGAAAGAAGGCAATGAGACATAGAACATCTGAAGTCCAGCACTCACCTGCAAGTAGGGAGTATGCTACATGGGACTTATTTATACTGGGAGGAAGCATTTGTTATATAATCTCAAATTATTTTTTAATTTGAAATTCTATATTTTGTTGGCTACATCTGGGAGAATTAAGTGGAAAGCCAAATTTTAAAAAGAGAAAGACCCTAAATTAGCCAAAACTGTTCAGTCCCAAGAAACAGAAAACTTGGCCAAACTAGTTAAAATGAAATAAATGGTTGATTAGTTTTTTTTTTTTTTCATAACAATGGTAGGACAATTTATTTAGAAAGTTGAAAAAATTCAGGGACACATGAACAGATTTACGGACAAAAAATTACCTACCAGAAAAATAAACCTTGACCCCTTTCCTTCCACTAAGTATAAGCTGGTTTGAAATACCACGGAGCCCTGCATCTGAAGGCCAGTAAAGCCCTGACAGGAAGCAGACAGGAGCACGTTCATAACTCAAGCCACACAAGGCTTTCTCAGGACACATAAAAGGAACTATGCTCAAAAGTGAAATGGATGAATGGCAGCTCCAGATTGAGTTTCCTTCAGGCACACACAGAATGGGCCACTCTTGTGTGAGACATTTATTGAGTGACTGTTTGTCAGACACATCTGTAAGGACATAAGGCAGGCAGAAAGCAGAACTGGATGTTAAACAAAGGAATGGGATCAGCTGTGATCCAGGCTCTGGGACACAGAGGACACCTCAGCATTGTCTGATGTAGAGGTCAGGGGCAGGCCTTCTGTAGCCTCATATTAGCTAGTCATTTATCTAAGCCATTCTAGAAGAGATGGATGGCTTCCAGCTATTTCTAGATGAAATGGGTCGCATTGGCTGAGGATAGTTCTGTAACGTCTACCGCCAGAAGTTTTATAAACCAACAAATACAATAACCAAGTACATAGGCTATCAAGAAAGGGGAGCTAGTGAGGGCACCGATAGCATTTGCTATCACTGAGACTCAGAGTTAAGTATTCCCTAACAGCAGATGATGATACCATGAAGGAAATAGGTTGCATATGGGAAGAAAATGTTTGCAACAGGTGAGCCTGGTGAATGGCTCACAATCAGCAGATATAAATGTCCAATAGCTCTAAAGTCAAGCAAGCCAACTTTGAGTGGACATCTTCTAGACAGAATGCCTGAGAGTAAAGCAATGATTAGCAATATCATATACGGGCAAGTAAGTGCTGCCAGTAGGAATGGAAACTGGGCCAGCCATTTTGAAGGTGGTATTTTCTATATTATGTACCTATACACTTACCTCACTCACATAATTGTACTGTATTCTTAAGCATTTACCTTCTGTATAACATACAGAGAAGAAAAGCATATATAAAGATATTACACTACATATGCTGATTTTTTTTGTTTACAATCACCCAAACTTAAAAATATAATGAATTACAACATATTTATGAAACAGATTAAAACTCAGTGTGGCCGGGCAGTGGTGGCACACGCCTTTAATCCCAGCACTTGGGAGGCAGAGGCAGGTGGATTTCTGAGTTCGAGGCCAGCCTGGTCTACAGAGTGAGTTCTAGGACAGCCAGGGCTACACAGAGAAACCCTGTCTTGGAAAAAAACAAACAAACAAAAAAAAAACCAAAAACAAAAACAAAACCCTCAGTGTGAAAAAACAATGATAATTTTTATATGAACATGTGTGAGCTGCAAAACACTTGGGATATAAAGAGAGAAACACAAAGGACTGGCTGAAGTAGAAACTTCTGGGTTTCTTTGGAAAGTTAATGTCAAATGTTGTTTTGCTGGAGCACACAGGTGAAAGATACCTTGCTAAAGCAAACATGTGAGAGACTGTGTTTCAGAAACAGCTACAGGTGAAAAGGTTTTTTTGATATAGCAAATACGTGAAAGAACGCTTGATGAAGGGGTATAAATATGACCCCACAGGCAGTGGGGGACGAGTGTTGAGTATTGGTTTGGTTTGCCCCCCTTCACTATTCTTTACTAAAGACAAGAATGTATCTCTGTTGGTTCACTTTACATAGTGTTGTTGAGCTCAACTTGTGATAATGCTACCATTGAGAGAAACATGCCCAAGAACTGCTTGCGAAGTTCCTGTGGCAGCTTGCTGCTTCTGCAGCCTGACCTCAGGCCAGTTGGTGAGCCTGACAGTTCCTTCAGGATTGAACTACAGCTGCTGGTTCATGGCTGTCTAGAGGACTGGTCTGCAGCTGCTGAGTCATATTTGGTTTTGCTACAGGATTGAACTGCTGAGAAACAAGACTGACCTCACCCCCGAAGAAGTATTGATGAATAGGTCCACTTTCCCCCACATCCTAATAACTTTTCTCTTCCACTACCTCAGCCGGGTGGTGGGCTAGAGGAGGGGTTGAACTCTTATTAAAAGTGGGCTGCAAAAAAAGAATGCCTACAACTAGCCATCCCACACGCCCCAAATGTGATCATTAATAATCCTCAGGGTTGAAGAGAGGACTCATCTCCCTGGGAAGGGGAAACAGAAGAGATTTTGCAAGTGGGATGGGTGTGGGTGGGGTTGGGAATTGGAGGATTGGGTCAGTGGGGGGAATACTGGGAAAAATGACTGGAAATGTGGGGCATCTCGGGAATTAGATGGAAACCTAGTGCAATGGAAACTCCATGGAATCTCTGAAAGTAACTCTAGCAAAGACTCCTAGTAATGGGGGACAGTGAGCTTGAACCAGCCATCTTCCATAACCAGGCAAGACCTCAAGTGGAGTGATTGAGACACCAACGCAGCCACAAAAACCTTTAACCTATAGTTTGTCCTGCCTGCAGACTGTGCTGGGACCAGGGCTTAGTAGAACCATCATCAAAGAGACTGGAGAAACTTCATCTAGAAGGGGGAGCAGAAGCAGATTCCTGTAGCCAAACATTAGATAGAGCTCAGGGAGTCCTGTGGAGGAGGGGGGGGGAAGGATATGAAAAACCAGAGGGGTCAGGGACACCCCAAAACATGAGGACACAGGCCATAGAATCAACTGATTGAGACTTATGAGGGCTCACAGATTTCAGCCAGCCTGTAGGGGTCTGATTCATATCCTCTGTGTATATGTTATGGCTGAGTAGCTTGATCCATTTGTAGGAATCTTAACAGTGGGAGCAAGGACAGTCCCTGACGTTTGCCTACTGTGGCACCCTTTGCCTCCTACTGGGTTCCCAGGGCCAGCCTTGAAGTGATGGTATGTGCCCTGTCTTCTTGTAGGTTCTTATGAATTATTTGGCTGATGTCCACGCAATGCCTTGCTCTTTCACAAGGAGAGGCACAGGGGAGGTTGGGGGAGTAAAGTCTGGGGGGAGGGAGAGGAGGGGAAACTGCAGTGGGGATGTGATTTATGAGGAAAAATATTAATTAATTAATTAATTAATTAATTAAATACTCTCAAAACCAGCCTGGGGAGAGAGAAGCCAGAACAACAGTGGGTTCTGTCACACAGCAGGTGAATCACTGTAAAGAGCCATGGAAGAGCTTTATAGGGTGACAGAAACAGCGTGTTTAGAAAGAAGTGACTGGTATACTGTTACCAAATTATATGCAAGTGTATATTAAATCTATTTTATATTACAATGAAAATTAAACCTCATTAACTTGTATCTGCTTATATGAGAAAACGCCAAGATCCCAGTTGTGATTCCACGCATTCAAATAAGGACATCACCCAGTTCTCCTCCCATCTTCTCTCTTTCCTTTTATGGCTTGTCCACTGATAATCTTTTCCATTTTCTTCCATTGTCAAACTATTCCACTTCTTCTGGATCTAATGGCCTCAAAGATGCTATAAGAAAACTCTTGTCAAGCTTTGGGGACTGGGGTATGACCCATCACAGCATATTGACTGAACTTACTCAGGTAAGAGAGGAGAGAGGGCACACTGGGATGTCTGTTTTCAAATGGGTGTGGTGGCAAACTGTAGTCTGTGCAAGCTGCCCCTGGATAACCAAATCTTAAATTTGACATAGGATCCCCAGAAATAAAAGACCAATTTGGGGATTACCCTCAGCCAGTTTAAGAAAATGTTCACATAATACGGAGAATGACTCATTTAGCTAGAAGTTTATTGCTGCTTTTATAAAAGCCATGAAAAATCTTTAAAAAATATCACAGACAGGTTTTGAGACCGACACAGTATTGATTTTTTCCTCTTGGAAGAGGTCACACTGAGAAAATGGAATCAGGTCTGCATGGGACCTGGGAGGGGGAGGACTTGGAGGATTTTGCAGAGAGAGCATGTGTGTATAGTGAGCAAGTAAAGCTGTCTTCTTCATCACTCCTTTCACAAGTCTGCTTTGACTGCCTCCAGCTTCTCTACTTTCAGATGGTCAAAGACTTTTTCTAGAAGTCATTCATCAGGCAGTTCCCAAATAATTCTCAGTCACCTGCCCTGGGCATCAGTCAGCTGGGAGTATGCTCTTTGCCATGCATCTTTTCTTTTCTTTCTTTTTTTAAAATTAAAAGCCATTTCCTGCATGTATTCTTTCCCTGACTCAGAATTTACTCACTTTAAGTCCTGTGACAGTTAACTTAGGGGTGTTCTTTTGAATTAACAGACACCCACTATGTGGTAAAGCTTGTTTTCAATCAATGCCTCTCTCCACAGGTACCAAGTCCAGATCTCCTCCACTGAAGGCAAATCAAGGTGTTTTACTCTTGCTTGCAAAGTCATGTCTGCCTCGGGTAAGCATATGAGAGACTTCTCTTAGATGGGCATTTCTCAAAAGGATCAAATGACATTTTCACAGGGGTCATCTAAGACCATCAGAAAACTCAGATGTTAATATTACCATTAATAACAGTAACAAAAATACAGTTATGGATACCAATGAAAATAATTTTCTGGTTGGGGTCACCACAATATGGGGGACAGTATTAAAGGGTTGCAGAACTAGGAAGGGTGAAAACCACAGTCCTAGATAATTGTCTGGGTTTGTAGACTAGGGATGATCGCTCTCAACATATCAGGAAGTATCCAATCCCGAGGGCCAGAGTTAAAGAAAACAAGAAAGGAAGGAACAGTTGCTTGTCCCTTCCAGAGCAGGAACACCTGTTTTCTTCTGTCCCTTGTCCTCAGCAGGACACTAAGGGATCTCCAGGAGACCAGGCTTTCAATCTTGAGTTGAGAGTGGCACTGTCAACTTGCTTGGTTCTGAGACTTTAGACTTGGATTAGGGCACACTGCTAGAATACCCCATTCCCATGTATATTTCTATATCTTGCTATTGCTCCTGTTTTTATGGAGAATCTAGGCTGGACAATCCTTTGTGTTTTCTTTCATCATCATCATCATCATCATCACCATCACCATCACCATCACCATCACCATCACCATCACCATCACCATCACCACCATCACTATCACATCATCATCTTGTTACAGATAGAACACCAAGATGAACATGCTGAGGATAAAGACTGCCTCTGATTCATTTCCCAAGACTCTAACTACTTACTGCACACAGATGAAGTCTTAGTACTGTACAAAAGGCTTTAAAATTTATATTATCATTATTAGTTGTTACAGTCTTGAACTTACATTTCTTTACACATTGACCTTGATTTATTTTGTGTCAAAGCAGCAAAATCATGGGACACAAAAACTTGCTAGGTAGTATCCCATGGAACACAGACTTAAATACTATCATGTCCTTCACAGAACAAGTGTGCCCATCCTTGGCCTGCACTATCACCTTCCTTTGCTTCTTCTCATGGTAGTAAATCTTGAGCATGCTCCTCAGAATGGAAATGTGGTACCAAGTGCACAAACGAGGACCTAAGTCTTACGTGATTAGCCATCGATATTTATCATGCATATCAATGATATATAACAATATGCTCTGAGAAAATAACCTTTATATCAGCTAACTTTGGGCCTTTATATACTTTAAGGGTCTTCAAGCTCAATGTATGCCACTATTTGTGAACTTACAAAAGTTTCACTTTACAGATTTAAGAAAACCTCTCCCAGGAAAGAATGTCTAGAATCCCCCACTATGTTAAAATAAGAATTATGTACAGTTCTGGAAAGACAGATTGCTCAGCAGTTAAAAGTGCATAATGCTCTTCCAGAGAAGCAAGGTTCAGTTCCAAGCCTCCCTGTCAGGCAGCTCAAGACTGCCCATAACTCCACTCTAGGAGCTAGCTCTCTTCTGGCCTCTCAGGGACTCATGCTACATGTACAAATAGATTACACACAATGTAAATATATACAGACTGACATACACATAAATAAGAGAAAATTCCTGGGAAAATACGTATTACGCATAGAAAATCCCTGAGAAGTCAAATCAGAGCTAGGCAAAGGCAGGCTGGAATGGGCGGTCTCTGTTGTGAGTAACGAGACATGAGGGGTTTACCACAAAAGCCTAGACAAAGCAGGGGTGTTTTGTAATGTCTTTTAGAATAAAAAATGTTTGATTTGGGAGAGACTCCCAGGATCATAAATGGTACCACATGTACACTCCTGAGCTGATATATCCTAGGACCACCCTTTCTTCCCCTGAGATGAATGGATGAGCCATAGAGCAACTCGGAGCTCTGACAGGCACCAATATCACCTACACAGGTGGAGCTCAGCTAGCCCCATTTCCTGAACCTCCCACAACCCTCAAAGCAGCTGCACCAAACGTTCCTATTTCTTCAATGAATAATCTGTTCTCATTTTTGCACTTGACTCCTGGACATTTAGTACTTAAATAAGTACTAAACTTTAACACCAAGTTGTCTACATATGGCCCAACTATGAATCCTATATTTGTGGTTTCTCTCAAATGTAGTTTTTCCAACAGGATTTTTGCCCTTTAACCTTTATTAGAAGTGTTTTGCTGAGGGCTGGAGAGATGGCTCAGCCGTTAAAGGCTAGGCTCACAACCAAAAATATAAGAAGTGTTTTGCTGAAATGAACTTTATACTTTTTTTAGACAAAATATCCTTTTATTTAACTTTTATCTTATTTAAGAAACTATTTTTATGTAGAATAAACAATGGATTTATCTACATAGTTTAAAAATATTTGGATATCTATTTCTCTTAGTTATAGTGACAAACAATCTAAAAATAATGCTGTGTGTTTCTGATCTTCCAGTATGAGTATTCATCAGTTCCAAAACTGTGTTTGATACATTTTATAGATTTCCCACCATTTTCCAGTAAGTCAATCATATTTTGAGTTCACATATGCACATTGGTCTTTTTCTGGAATCTGCATTGCTAGAATAGTGATCAAAATATTTTAGAATGAACCTATCCAATTCAGCTACAAAAAAAAAATAATAATAATCCCCGAGGATTTCATTTATTTATTTTGTTAATAAAGTGTCACATATTTATACTGATAATTCTCCCCATTTAAAGATAATAGTAATTGTTAATTTATATTTCCCTTTTGCTAGATTTAGTACTAAGTATTTCATTTGTTATGCTGGATATATAATATGCATTTGAATTTTATATGATGATTATCATGTTATTAATGATGATGTTGTTACAGCTAAGAAGCTGTATTACTTATCCTTATTACTTTGCTCGTTATCAAGATTGTTTTATGTATTGTATATAGAAAAATCATGGATTTGCTAATAATGCCAATATTTTAATAGGTATACATATTTCTTCTCTTCTGCATTGTCTCTGATATAATGATGGGCAGTATAACAAACCATGGGTATCTTTCTCTTGTTGCTGGTTTTTATTTTAATTTTAAAGGTATACCTGAGTGTGTGTGTGTGTGTGTGTGTGTGTGTGTGTATACCACATGTATGCAGGTGCCCACAGGAGGTAGAAGAGGGTGTCAGATATCATGGAATTGAAGATGCCAGCAGTGATGAGATCCCTGGAATGGAATGGGTATTGTAGCAGAGCCTGGGTCCTCTGCAACAGCATTATTGTCTCTTCTATTTTATTTTTACTTATTCACTTTACATTCCATTTCCTACCCCTATCCTGAACAACCCCTCTCACAAGCCTTCCCCTCATCCCCCTCCCTTTCTCTGAGAGGGGAGTTCCCCTGGGTGTCCCTCTACCATCTCACATCAAGTCTCTCTGAGGCTAGATGCATCCTCTCCTACTGGGGCCACACAAGGCAGTCCAGCTAGAAGAATATATACCACAGCCAGGCAACAGCTTTTGGGATAGTCCCTACTCCCACTGTTCAAGACCCACATGGAGACCAAGATACATGTGTGCAAGAGGTAAGTCCAGACTGTGTATGGTATTTGGTTGGTGGTTCAGTCTCTGAGAGCTCCAGAGGTCTAACCTAGTTGAGTATGTTGGTCTTCCTCTGTAGTTCCTATCCACTTAGAGGCCACAGTCCTTCCTCCTGTTCATCCATAAGATTCCCTAAGCTCCAGCCACTGTTTAGCTTGGGTGTCTAACATCTGTCTGAGTCAGCTGCTGGGTAGAGCATCTCAGAGGGCAAACAGGCTAGACTTTTGTCTGTGAGCATAACAGAGAACGATTAATAGTGTTGGGGACTGTTACTTGCTCATAGGATGAGTCTAAAGTGTCTACTCCATCCCCTGTCTCTGCATTTCTTGAAGACAGGATAAATTTGGGGTCAAAAATTTTGTGGGTGGGATGGTGCCCCTATTGCTCCATTGGGTTCCTGCCTAGCTACAGGAGGTGGCCTCTTCAGATTCCATATCCCCAGTGCTGTGAGTCACAGCTAAGGACACCTCCATTGTCTTTTGGGAGCTTTCCCCATCCCAGGTCTCTGGGACTTCCTAGAGATTCCCCCTCAAGCCCCAACCCCAGGCAGCTGCAGATTTGCATTCCCTTCTCCTGGCCCTCTATCATGTCTCTTCCCACAATGGATCCTGACACCCCCAATCCCCTCTCCATCCCCTCTTACACCCAGTTCCTTCCCTTCCTCTTCCTCCTATGACTATTTTATTTCCCTTCTAAGTGAGAGTCCTTGCTTAGGCCATTCTCTTCTTTAGCTTTTTTGGGTCTGTGGTATCCTATACTTTACACGGCAATATCCACTTCTCAGTGAATACTTACCATGCATGTCTTTTTGGGTCTGGGTTACCTCACTCAGGATGATATTTTCTACTTCCATCCATTTGTGTGCAAAATTCATGACGTCCTTTTTTTTTTTAATAGCTACAGAGTATTCCACTGTGTGAATGAACCACATTTTCTGTATGTATTCATTGGTTGAGGGACATCTGGGTTGTTTCTAGTTGCTGGCGTCTATGAACACAGTGGAACACGTGTTCTAGTGGTATAGTGGAGCATCTTTAGGTATATGCCCAGGAGCATAGCTGGGTCTTCAGGTAGAACTATTTTTAGTTTTCTGAAAAACTGTCAGTTTGTTTTCCAGAGTGACTGTACAAGTTTGTAATCTTACCAACAATGGAGAAATGTTCCTCTTTCTCCATATCTCACTAGCATGTGCTGTCACTTGAGATTTTGATCTTAGCCTTTCTCATTGGTATAAGATGGGATTTCAGAGTTGTTTTGATTTGCATTTCCCTGATAACTAAGGATGTTGAACATTTCTTTAAGTACTTCTGGGCCATTCGAGATTCCTCTGTGGAGAATTCTCTATTTAGCTCTGTACCCCATGTTTTAAATGGGATTATTTGGTTTGTTGGCATTTAACTTCTTGAGTTCTTCATATATTTTTGTATTAGCCCTCTGTCAGATGTAGGAGCTAAGCTATCTCTCTAGTCCCCTTGCTTCTGACTTAAGTCAAAAGTAAGTATTTCAACTCCTTTAGAGTGTTAGTCGTCTTCCACTTGCAATAGACAAACTTATAAATATTGGTTATGTTTTTCTAAAGACTTCATTATATTAGTGATTTGCATGTTTGCCTTTAATCCAGCAGTTTAGTAAGCACATCAGTAGGTTTCCTACCTAGCACCACAGAAGCAATGGGTGCAGGAAGTAACTCTAGACACATTTCTCTGTGTTCATGTTTTCTCCTTTGTTGGAGCATCAGAAGACAGTGTGCTGCCATTAGGGTACCTTGCCTATTGTGCTAGTGGGAAGTAGCAGGGTTTTTTCTAAATGGGGCTAATATTTAACAACTGCAGACACTCTGACTACACCCTCCTTGTATGCATTGAAAAAATTACAGTGCTCACTTCATGAAGCTTCACATTTTTACAGTCTTTTTGTTCTCCCTGCCTCTTTCTCTCTCCCTCTCTCTCCTGTATCTCACCAATAACTAAATAAGAATAGTAACTATAAGTAGCTATGCCAAAGCTTGAATACTAGGCTCTTTTGAACTTTTCTCTACCAAACATGCTAATACACCTTTTTATATAATTGAACCTCACTCATGTTTTCAAGACATAAGCAGTACACAGCCATATTCTTTGTCAGAATTTTGTATGACTGGTCTCTAGCCCAGCTGACAATAGTTCACTTGTTTCTCTCCAAAACCTCATAAATTGGACATGTATTACTCACAGACCTTTATGGCATCAGTTCTTCCAAACTCACATCAGAAGGGGCCGTTGTGTTCTGCTTACAGCATCCTTAGACTCCTCTAGCCTGCAGCTCAAATTCTTCCACATTTCTCCTATAAACCATTTCCAAATCCCTATAAAAAAAACCAAGTGGTCAGCTTTATCAGAGCAATTGTCCCCCTTCTCGGTACTAATTTTTCTTTAATACTTCTCTCATTTCTATAACCAAAGATAAAAATTAATAATAATAAGGAAAATAATATTTGGCTCACGGTGGTAGTGAAGTCACGGCATTCTGAAAGTGAGACAGCTGGTCACATTACATCTACTCCCAAGAAGCAGAGAGATGAATGCTGGTGCTTAGGAGTCTCTTATCCTTATACACCTTAGCATTTCAGCTCTCAGAATGCTGACACCCACATTCAGGGTGGGTCTTACCTCCACTGAAACTGTATGCCCCAAATCAAATGCTTTCTTTTAAGACTTGCCTTGCTTATGATGTCTCTTCACAGCAATTGAAAGGTAATAAAACAGACAAATGATGATAGACAGATAGAAAGATGGATGATAGAGAGATAGATTGATAGTATAAAAGTTATTCTACATTCTAGTTCTCCTGAAAGTGCTTCAAACAAAATGTCACTTCAACCTGTACTTCTGTTGACTTGTTGGAGCTGAAAGCAGTTGAGAACCAGAAGATGCAGGAAGAGCTTTCTAAAATTTTTTTAACATAAATGTTGGTCATAAATTTTCCCATGAAAAAAAAGGTGTTCTCCCTGTAGTGGTAAATGAAGATTATTCTCATTCAGGAAACTGGAAATTGAAATTAGAATGTATCTGTACAGACAAAGCTACTGTGATAAGCCTTAACAAACATTATCTCCCTCTACAGCTCCTAATCACTACCATTCCTCTGTACACATAAATTAATAAATAAGTGTGTATGCTTTTGTTCTAATAATCAATATAATTCTTAAGGCCTGCCACAGAGACCAAAGAAGTTGATAGTATTATTAACTACAGAAAAAAATTGTATTTCCAAGAACTCAATTCTCAAATATTGGAGAATTGTATATTTATATATATATATATCCTTGTTGCATGCCAACCTCCAGGATTTAATGTAAAGAATTGGTTATAATGATCTTGGGATTCATAAAAAAATAAAACGGAGTTTAGAAAGATAGCAACAGTGGGAGATGAGAAGACAGTGGTGTTCAGCTTGGGAGGGAAGGACTGAAGCTCATGATGCCTGAGGTCAGATGTCCAATGAACACCACTGAGATGCTCAGGAGGAGGCATATCATGACTGACTAGGGAACTGGAGAAAGAAGCTGTGGCAGATGCGAAAGGGGCTGGAAATGACCAGGCAAAAGCAAGTCCCTCCTTTCTCCTCTAGCCTTGGCACTTCTCTATCACCCACTTTAACTTTCTTGGGCTATAAGAAACAATGCTATTAGTTAGCACCCACCCAAGGAAAAAATTAGTTAGCACCCACCTTACTAGGAAAAAAAAGCAGTTTAGTACTAGCTAGTATTGTTCTGCATGTATGGAACTGTTTGTTTCCAAAAATAGAAGGGAAAAGATCAGACAGCAGTTGAGGGGATAGAATGTTATTAGTTTAATGACTGCTTTTCTGTTATCCATTCTAAGTTACTATCTATTCATTCACTTAGAAATGCTACTTATTTTTTTCCCAGATCTATGCTTATAGTAAACATGAAAAGATCTCTGTCTTGTTTGCTCGAGCAAGGGTACGACTGGAAGTAACCCAGTTCTGACCAGACGCTTGAGGAAACCGAACAGGAAACAGTGTATTCAATGTATCAATACTAGATACATCTATTCTTTGTAGATCCCCATTTCCCACAGGTGGGCTTGAAATCTTTCTGCCAGTAAATAAAACATGACTATTTTCTATTCAGAAAAGCCTGTCCAGCTGTTAAAATCCAATCAGGAAGAAGGGAAACCATTCCTCACTAGCACATCTGATTCATATCTGGATTTCCTTCCCAAGGAATTAGAAAAGGGTTTGTGATGCTTCAGCAACTGAGAGGAAGTTCCCATCTGAAGTCAACCGAGGATTTCATTTGTCCAGATCTACTGCTTATTTATCAGCTGCCACAGAGGAAATTTGCAAGATAATGCTGAATACTTGGCTGCATCTCCAGTTCCTTTTGATTAGGATGCTGACTCTCCTCTTTTAAGTGTCCGCATGAATCACCTTTCAGAGAATCACAATATAAAGGGCATGCAGATAGCTGAAAGCGGAAATAACAGGACTCTGTCTTTCACCCCTAACTTAGCACTCTTCACAATTCTTTGAAAGAAATGGAACAAGGGATATTAAGGTTTTAGGGGCGGGGGAGGAAAGGAAAAACTAATTTGTCAGACTCCTCAGCATTATTGAGGTGCTTACTCATTGTCCTAAAGTAGTAAACTAAATGGAGAGAATATTGTTTGTAACCCACCATACACTCCACTCATGAAGACTCAGAAGAGTCAAATAACATGAGTGGAGGTCATGCCCAGCATTGGCTGACAAAGGGGCATGTTTCAGGAAGACCTTTAAATAGCAGTTGAACTAGAGTTACTTTTTGCCAACAAACCGGACTCCTATAGGAAGTTGGAGCTCTCTTTATGTTTAGAATCAGCAGATGGTTTTTCCCATGAAAAAGAAGTTAGTTCTTATCTTTAATATAAAATAAAAACCACTAAATCTCTTAGGGGAATCAAAATGCTACCAAATAAGTAAAGCACAAGTCTTCCTAGAGCTAGGAATTGTGAGAGCTAAAGCTATACTTTAAGCTTAGCTTACTTTGCTGAAGAGATCTATAAAACAAAAATGTCTCTAACGTGAAAGCCTCACTTCCAAGGACAAATAACTTCCTGAAATGCTGTACCTGTTGTTCATATAAAATAATAAGCCATGTGTTTTCACTTCTGTAAACAAGCTTGGTTGCCCCAACCACATAGGATGTGCTTGATCACATGTAGCCAGGAGGTACATAGGAAGGAATTATGTCAAGATGTATACTTGCCCATGATTGAAGGAACGAAGGGAGTATGCAGTCTTGCAGAATTTGCTTTATAAACTCCCAGCTAATGTAATTTGGGATCATACTCTGGGAGTCCTGAGTATGGACCTGGCCAGTATTTAGGAAAGCTTGCTTCAAATTTGGCTCAAAATTGTGGTAGTAATCTTTTTCTTGCCTTGTAAAATTAACAGAGTTATAGAGTTATGAAATATGATGTGGGGAGGGGAGCACCTGATGAGCCCAGGACAAGGTATGCCCTGAGTAATTGCACCATACATCAGATCTAGTATAAAGGGGTTTACTGAGGGAAAGAAGAGTGAGGACTTGGGAAAAAGTAGAGGCAGATGAGTGAGCTGTGAGGGAAGAAAGAGGAAGGGACAGAGGTGAGGACCCAGAGAAGGAGTAGAAACAGAATAGTTGACATATAGACAGATGGGGCCAGAATCATGAGGACAGAGAAGAGGGTAGTAGAAGGACAGAAAGGGGGAAAGGGAACACTGAAGGGGAAGAGAGAGGGAGGGGGAAGGAAGAGAGAGGGGGGATAGAGAGGGGAGAGAGGGAGAGGGAGAGGGGGAGAGGAAGGGGAAGGGGAGGGGAGGGGGAGGGAGAGGGAGAGGGACAGGGACAGGGACAGGGACAGGGACAGGGACAGGGACAGGGACAGGAAAAAGAGAGAAATAAACCTGAGATGCCAGGCATCTCTTTTATAATCAGCAGAAGTGGAAGCTTCTAGTTTTTTGAAAAGTTAGTTATGTCAAATGATGTCTTGCTGGGTCACACAGGTGAAAGGATGTCTTGCTAAAGCAAACAGGTAAAAGACCGTTTTCCTGATGCAGACACAGGTGAAAGGGGACGTTTGGTGAAGAAGTATAAATATGACCCCACAAACAGTGGGCGATGAGCACTGAGCTTTGGTTTGGTTTGCTCTGCCTCACTGTTTTTTGCTAAAGACACACATGCCTTACATAGATTGGTTAAGCTCAACTTGTGCTAATGCCACCAGTGAGAAACACTCACCTAAGAACTACTCCTGAGGTTCCTGAAGCAGCTAGCCACTTTTGTGGCCTCACCTCAGGCTGGTTGGCAAGTCTGGTAGTTTCTTCAGGATTGAACTACTACAGCTGCCAGGTGTCTGCCTGTTGAAAGGACTGGACTGTGGCTGCTTTGTGCCTGGTGTCTGCCTGCCTAGAGGACTGGTCTGCAGCTGCTGAGTCATATTAGGTGTTTACTATGGGACTGAACTGCTGTCAGAGATGAAGCGCACCCGCAAAGAACTATTGCTGAACAGGTTCACTTTCCCCCATATCCTAATAACTTTCTCTTCTACTATCTCTGCTGGGTGGTGGACTAGAAGAGAGAGCAAACCCTTATTAAAAGTAGATTGCAAAAAATGTATGCCTATACACAGCCCACATCTGGTACACCTGGCAGCAGGTACTGACATGCACCATTGCTAGGTCCCTGAGAGAAAAGCCTAGTGGAACTGCCTATAAACTAACAAACTAAACAACATAAGCCAATCCAACAGCTAGGAGGAGGGAACCATAAGACCATCATAGAGCTAAGAACAGGAAGCATAATTGGTTGGGAGAAGCTTAGCTATTGTTCCTACAACCAGAAGGACTAAGGGACTTTTTTACCTCCAAAGAGGGACTGGTATTTTTGTCATCTACCTTTCTTCTATACAAACCTGCTTCTTTCTATCTGTGTCTTTCTGGCTCTTGTTCCTATAAAAGAGCCATTGTAGTACCCTGAAAGGGAAGATAAAGGGAGAAAAGGGCTTAGGGGATGGATTGGGAGAAGCTGCTACTAGTTTTCCCAAAAGCCATTTTACAGTTCACGCCTAGCAAATTTAAACAGGGCAAACTTCCTAAGCGTCTACCTGAAGTCACTCTTTTTTACTGTGTGTCTGAGATGATGTTACTGGCCTGTGTGAACCTGGTACTACAAGGGATCCTACCACAAAAACTCTCTGAATGTGTTCTGCTCTTTTATTACCTCTGTTAGAAACAAAGTATAATCTTCACGTCATGCAAAAGAATACATGCACAAAAACACAAGTGTTTTTTCCAAGGTGATTTGTTTTTGTGAAACCGACATGCCAGAACCAACATGGCCAGAAAGCTTACCACACCTAAGCCAGAAGCTTATTTAGTATTAGTATTAGAATGAAAATTCTAATGAAGATTGTGACCTTGACCTTCACAGTCTTCCAAGAAGGGTTAGTTGCCAAAGTATCTGTGCAAAGGAAATTCAAAAAAGGAGGGGGTCGGCTACTTTCTGCCCTCAAGATCTAGGGATGGGAGGAGTTATAAAATCAAAAGTTTCCTTGGGTGGGGTAGATTGATAGATTTACATAAAAATTTGGGGGAGATATGAAATATTATTGGCCTTTGGTGGGCCAATAATCTTTGATTGAAAAAAAAAAAAAAAAAAAAAAAATACCCAGTGTTCCACCTGGGATTCAATTCTAATGCACTTACAGAATACCAGTTATCATTGGGCCCCCCAAAAATCTGCAGACCAAAACTACTGTGGTTATTATTAAATTTCTAGCATAATACAGTGTTTATGTTTTCTATCTTGGTAGAATTCATGTCTAATCTTGGTATTCTGTTCTGCACGAGGTAAATTTTCTAAGGTTGGTCTTGATTCTTCATTGTTTTATCATTCATTCACATCTGTATAACTGGAAAATCAATTCAACTATGTAAAACGGTGAGGATCTTTGTGATGGTTCATACTATCTTCTGATGGTTGAGTGAATGAGATACTGAACAGACGTGAGTCTAGTAAGAACTTAGAACACTTTGGCTTGGTTATTGACTCTTGTCCTTTATATATTACATAGAATCCTAAGTCAAATATTGAGCTCCACTTTTAGAGTATATTTGTGAAATACTCTTAGTAACAAATGCCTCTTACTTGGTGTGTTAGTTATTTCCCTGCTGCTTCAATAAAACACCATGACCAAAGCAAAGCATTTAATTGATTTATAGTTTCAGAGGGTTAACAGTACATCACAGCAGTGTTGTAGGAAAGCAAACAGTAAGCACGTTGGCTGGAGCAGCTGAGAGCTCACATTATGATCTTCAAGTAGGAAGCAGGGAGAGGCTCACTGGGAATAGTGTGTACTTAAAAATTCAAGGTTCAGGCCCCAGTGATACACCTCCTCCAACAAGGTCACACATCCTGATCCTTCCTAAAAAGTTCCACCAACTGGGGACCAAGTATTCTACACATGGGCCTATAGGGGTTGTTGTTATTTCAAACTGCCATAGTTGGACTGAATGAAAATGAGGAAATAACCATTCCTAGCTACGGTGGACAAGAAGGATTTTATTGTAAATATTATGTAAAAAAATATCCAGGGGTTTCTGGAAGAGTCCAGATTGAACATACCCAGTACAATAAATAGGGGCATGGAGGGGAAGGTGGAGTGAGAGAGGAGGAGAAGAAAGAGAAAAACAAGAGAGAGAACCAAGAGCAAGTGAGAACCAAAAGGGCATGAGGCCAAAATGGAAGAGTTATATAGGAATCAGTAGCTTGGAGAAGGAAAAGAAAGGCCAGCCTCTGGAGTGGAGAGGTTTAGGGTAGGGTTTGAGGTGAGAGGGGCTAAGAGGAGCCACAGGTACTAAGTAAGACTTGTCCCAGGTTTCCTTGAAACCTAACATGGACTATCAAAATGGTCTCTGCTTTAGTCAGCTTTCCATTGCTATAACAAATTTCTGAGCTAATCAATTTATCAAAAGAAAAGGCTTCTGACTCGTTATTTTAGCAGTTCTAGTACATGACTGACAAACTTACTCTTTCTAGTTTTGTGGAGATTCTGAACAGTGATGATGATACCCCCAAACTGTGAGCCAAAATAAATCTTCCCTTTTAAGCTGATCTTCTCAGGTATTTTATCACAGCCATAAGAAGAGTATTTAACAATATTTAACAGTATTTAACAGTGACTGAAGAACTCTTCACCAAGCCTCACTTCCTCAAAGCTCCGATTTTCCAATTATCTCCCCTAAAGAGCCAGCTCTTCAGCACATGGAGTCCTGGAAAATACTTAATACCCAAAGTCTGTGAGTCTCAACACATGCCGGAAGCCAAACCCAGGAAATTACCTGCTATTCTAAAAAGCCTAGTCAGTACAAGGTCCTTAAGAAAGGACGTTCACGGGTCTCAAGTCCCATGAATTTAAAGAATGTCTAGATGGTCTTAGACAATGATGATTCAACAGTGGGATAGCCCTAAGCAATGTCCCTTGCCTAAACTTCCCATTTTGCTGTGTCTTTATAACCTGCCCCTGAAATTAAAATTTCAGAGCTTGATCAGAACCCTAGACTTGCTCTCATTCTTTGTGTCTCTTGTCCATTCTTTCACCCCCTTCCCTAGGGTCTTGTTGAATCTCCCGCTGGCAGGGGCAAACACAGGACTCTCTTTCCACTTCCCTTGCTGTCACTGACAATCCCCAGAGTTATTAAATGTTGGGAGCCAACTTTTAGCAGAAAGCGGCTATCAGCTTTGTAGCCATCTTGAGCCATATACCCTGACGTGAGACTTGTTTTTCAACAGCCTACAACAGCTGAAGCACACTCTGATATCCAACATATTTTGTTTTGCTATTTACTGCCCCCAGCTGCAAGGTGCACGTGGTAGCCACGCCTGCAAGGCATGCAGTTCACGTGCTGTCCACGTGCTATCCATGCCATACATGCCTATAAGGTGCACGTGGTATCTACGCCTGTAAGGCTTACGTCATATCCACACCTACAAGGCACGTGGCAAAAGCGTATAAATACCCCAGATTTCCCTTCAATAAACGAGACTTGAGACTTGATCAGAACCTCTGTCTTGTCTCCATTCTTCGCTTCTCTTCCCCTTTATTCCCTCTCTCTCTCTCTCTCTCTCTCTCTCTCTCTCTCTCTCTCTCTCTAGACCCTGACCTGAAGACCAGAGCGGCAGCTTGGGCCGGGAAACAGTGGCCACCAAGCATAGAGTGGAGAGGGCTGCAACAATTAAATATCAGTAACATGCCACTGCAATGCTCACGACCTCTCCAGTGACCTCTCATCTTATCTAGAAAAACCATGATTTCTACAAAACCCAGAGTTTCCCCCACAACATCTTCACTTTCTTTGAATTTCAGCTTCTGCATTTCTAATCATTTTTCTTCTAGTATTCACTACTTTGGGTCATACTACATAGATTTCATTTCTTTGTTTCTTCTTTCTACTCTTTTGCTCTACTGCAACCCTTCTGAGGGTAAGCATTTGCTGTGATGATTTTCTGTGTGGCTGTATATAGCCTGCATCTGACCCTTAAGAAATATTTGTTAAATTAATTGACTAATGTGCATTAAAGTTATTTTAAATAAATACTTACACTCTTAAATATTGGAAGTTGAACGTTTACTCAAAGAAAGCAGTTCAACCAAAACAGGACAAGGATGACATGGGGGCTAGAGCAAAGAAGTAAAAGATGGGTTTTGAACTCAAGAAACCACTTAAAGGAATGTCTTTAAAGATGGAGTAAAGAAGAAAGACTATGGCTGGCTGAAAAGATGTCCTATTCAAAGGCAATTTCATCACACATGATCATAATCACCATAAGGAAGATTTAAAGGTATAGTTAGTATTTTTCTACTGTGTTTCTTTTGGGCCATGTTTTTAAAGCAACTATTCTGTTAAGACTGCTATTTTGCTATATTGGCAGGTAAATTCAGCTGCTCCATTCACGAGCTAAGCCAAAGTCCCACTAAGGAATAGTCAGCATGATGACCTCAAGATTTGGGGAAAAACTTCTGTATAGTATAGCAACGGAAATAACCACTCATGTTGCAAAGTTATGTTCCATTCACTTTCTGTTACCATCTAAGAAAGCGTCAACATAGGCAAACTGTGAGAAGACATAAAAATATTCTCCAGAAAAAAATAAGGAGAAGGAACTCAAGGGACACCAAGAAGGAGCCTGGGTGATCTATAAGGCAGAGACTAGTTCCTGTCAGAGTGAGGGCATTTTCCTATGAACTCAGAGATGAGATCTGAAACCAGAATAATTCAGGATGAATACAGCCACTGTCACATTCTCCTATATATTTCCTAGTATAAATTCCCATTTATCAAAGGACTGAAAATCCTAGGTCTGAACTATTTCTCTGGCCAGAAACTTGACAGGGACACACAACATGGACCCCACCCTACACTTACACCTCTGTCACTCAGGAGCAATTTCTCACACCCCTGGGCTACAGATCTTCTTCACCGCTCTCTGTCCAGATGCACCACACCAGCTCCTTAATGCACTGGGGTGTTGTCAGGCATAATGATGAGCCATCTGAATAATGACACCCATTCTAGGGTGTAAATTAGACAGCCGCTTGTCCCCACCCCACAAAGTGGAAGTTGAGTCAGCGCAGCCATTTGAAACTGCGGTCTGCCTTGCGATAAATCTCCAAGTCGGGGATGAATGAGATCCCCTCTACCTGCCAGATGGTGTGTGACCTCTCACCTGTCAACAAGGTTCTTTGGCAGCATCTGACAGCTAGTCTTCACCTAAAATTTCTGTTTCAAAATAAAAGGCCTATCCCTGCCTGAAAGGTCAGTGAATAGAGGGGTCAGGAGCTCCCTCCCACAGCTGGAAGTGCACAGGGCAGAAGAGAAATGCGAGCTGCCTGTGCTCTCATTCCCATCTGGGTCAGGTGCTGCTGATCATCCAAGAGAAGCACCCCCATCCCTCTCTAAGCTTTTGGGCCAGGCAGCCCGGCAAGACTGCGCCATACCCTGGATCTGCTCTCCATGCAACTATTTATAGCTATTTATATCTGCGGGATGCCAGCCATGCTTAGATCTGCGTGACACTTCCAGAAAGTTGCACTGCTATTTTCTCAACCTCCTAACAAGGAAGCAACAACAGACACAGCCCATCCTCATCAGGACAAGGAAGGCTATAATTTGTGCTTGTGTGTATGCTTTATTTTTTTTAACCTAGGATGCCATTTAGGAATCTTCAGGACTCTTATCTTCAGGCACACCCCACCCCCCAGCTGTCTTGATTAGTGGCTCTGTGTATGCTGGTCAGATCTGGGGATTAATGACGGCTAATTTGCCTGAGGTTGGTGCAGCCCAGGCAACAGACTTTGCACAACCAGCTTTTGCTGCCATATGGGCGGAAGCAGCTGTTTCAATTACTTTCAGTGCCCAGATGTGTCAGACGAGCCACCAGTCCTCTGTGGGGTACATCAGCAGTGCGGCAGCTAATTGCTTCAATCGTGTATGGAAGCATGGTACTGGGTACTGTGAAAGGGGTTTTGGGGACAGCCGAGTGCCAGCTGTCCTCACAGCTCACAATGCCAGCAATCCAACCGGCTGAGACTAGACTTTGAGTTCCTTGCTGACACATGAACTAGCTGTGTCTTTGTCAGGTGTACACAGTGGATGTAGACAGGCAGGTAACTGACACCCCAGGCTGAAGTGTATTCACTTCTTCACAGATCATGTAAGCAGTGGACCAGGGGAGTTGGGAGTGCTGGCATTGTGGATGCTTAGGAAATCAAGATTATGTGATTTCAAGTAGTATGAAGTTCAGATTGTCCATGTGAATCTGAAGCTGTGAGACATAGTTTTAGATGTTAACGTTCCATCTTGTGCCACATTGTGTGTGGGTGATGCTTTTTGCTTTGTTTTGTTTTGTTGTTTTGTTTTTTAAATTTCAAAATGAGTCAAGAGAGGAGAGGAATAAATTCAGCTACCATTCATTCCTCTTTGCCTTATCTTGAGTTCCCCGTTGGTGGTGGTAGTGAGTGGGGATCAGAAATCATATCCAGAAAAGATGCGCCATCCCATTGTTTGGGGTACAGTGATAACGGAAAATCTGAGGTAAGTAGGGAGCTGTTATCATCATTACAAAGCATCTACTTAGGAAATGAACAAACATTTGTTTTGTGCTAATTCCATGGTAATCAGGGTGATTGTACTGTACTTCCCTGCTCCGTGTTGCCATGGTTATTCCAAGCAGTTCGTGGTTATTGATGCCTGAGAATAGTCCACAGTGTTCAGCCTGAGACCTTTCATCAGATACATGAGCACTGATTTCTCTTACGCAGCACGAACGAAATAAGTTTGCTTTCTTTCAGATCTGGAGTAGGTTACATCTGACCTGTACTGTGAAGTGATGCTGCTCTCTTTTGCTCATTGCTTCTTTTAAAACATTCACAACATTGACAAACATAACACACATACCCCACATATATACAGGCCCTGTTGAACATGAAACTATAGAATAATTAAGTGAAAAATGTTCATATTTATCTATTGGTGAGATATATTGATAAAATTTAGTCCCCGTGATATACCAAGTGAACAGGCATGTGATCTGTTCTTGAACTGTACTAGAATAATCAGGCCCAATCCTCCTTAAAAGGCTATGAGATGCCAATTTAGGCCACTCTAACAATGAGTTTCCTTCCCCGCTTTAGATGCTAGGTTCTAGATATGCAATTCTAAAAGGTAATTATTTAATTCCTTTCTTACGCTGACTCCTCAAACAAGTTATAGTATATTGCTTTATTTAATCATTACAATTAATAGTGGTGGCTGTATGTGCTTCTATATATTTAAACAGATAATCTTCTAAAACTATACACATATATTTGCAAATATATTTTTCATCCACAGAATTCTTAGGGAGCAAATACAGGTGAACATTGATGAGATATTTGTCATGGATTACTGGGCCAGCTGCTAGTGTGTTCTTTCCTTGAGAGTCATGAAGATGGCAGATTTTCCTCTTTTGACTGCAGTACGACAAACTACATAAACACTTGGCAACATACAACAAGTTCTTATTTCTTATGTTCAGCCTGGATCGCACTGCTTTGTGCACCTTCCACAAGAAGCCCCAGAGGGCTGTATGTGGCCAGAACTGAACGGGTTTGGGCTGAAAATTCTCTAGGCAGACATCAATAACCAGACACAGCTGCTTACTTCCAAGAAAAGCCTGGCCTCCCTTCAGGTGATATTTCTTTCTTTGGACCCCTGGATCTGGGTCCTCTCCAACAGGACAGATCAGTTGCACTAAGAACAAGATAAAAACCAAATTCCAATTTTATAGGGTTGGTCAAGAATCATCATAGGCCATGTGGTCACAGTGTTGTAGGAAGCAGAAGCCAATCATTGGAAAGAGATGGCCTGCATGTACAGGCAGGCCAAGAGAGGGCAGTGGTGGCTATTCAAAAACTACAGTGTGGTTGTTGGCGAGTGTGTCAACATGAAATACAGAGACTCTAGCTGCATTAACAATAGAATTTGTACCATCTTGGGTTGCTTTTATATTGATATAATAATCATCATGCAATCTTTAAAACAAGAAACAAAACAAAAAGCCTTCTAATTCAATGGTAATATCCACTGTATTGTTAGAACACAAGATCTAAACTATGGGAGAGTTGTATTGTGTTTAAATCTTTCCACTCCTGAAAACAGTGAAAGTGGTATTGATTGGGATATTTCCTGTGTTTTTTTTTGTTGTTGTTGTTGTTATTGTTGTTCCTCTTGTGTAGTAAGAATAGAGAAGAGTAATTTACGCATAAGAAAGACCTCACAGTGTCATTCACTACTGCCAAGAGGAAGAAATGCTCCTCCACACATTCCCATTCTTATCTATGCTGGGTTTTCAGTGAATAGAGTGTGCACACTGTTGTCTGTGGCTCCTAGTTCCTTGAATCATGCTCAGATTCTCTTGGGACAATGCTGTGTTCATCTGAGTGTGAGTTGGGATGTGAATAAAGAAGTAAGCCGTTACCACAGCAACAGGCTTCTGGAAGGTTCTCTCCATGTACCTCACTGGTACAAATAGGCATAATTATGCTCTAATTGTATTTTGAGAGAAAAGTTTCCTTTTAACAGGAAGGGTGATGTGTAGGAGGAGCTAAGGTGGGAGGAGTACTGAGAGGAAGAAAAGGAGTAAGAAGAGGAGAAGAAGAAGGAGAGGAGAAGCTAGGTGATGAAAGAGAGATAGAGGGGGGAGACAGGGAAGCAGATGTTCATGTATCTCCACCAGTCAAAGATAGTTGATATATCTAGGTTGGGTAGTGGGTTACACCTCTGATTGAACAATACCAAACTTATAAAGCCTATGATTAACATTTCTTAAAAAAATGTATAAATGCAAAAAGGAAAAGGGGGCATGGGATAGGGGTTTTCTAAGGGGGGGGGAATGGGGAAACGGGATGGTATCTGAAGTGTAAATGAAAGACCTAATAATAATAAAAAAGACTGAGATGCCTATCTGCTACATACATGCCAGTGGCCTGATGGCCTCCTTAACAGCCTGTGTATGTCCATTGGGTAATGGCTCAGATTCTAAGAGCTCCCAGAGATCCCATCTACTTCTGGGCTTTCAATCCTTCCTCTGAATGCCATCTAATGTTTGGCTATGGGTATCTTCATGCACAGGTTTTATTTTGTTTTGTTTCTTTTGTGCCAGTCATATACTTTTTAAAAATATTTTTATTAGATATTTTCTTTACTTACATTTCAAATGTTATCCCCCTTTCCCGGTTTCCCCTCTGGAAAACCCCTATCCCATCCTCCTCCCCCTGCTTTTATGAGGGTGTTCCTCTACCTACCCACTCCAGCACTCCCACACTGGTGTTCCCTTACACTGGGGCATCGAGCCTTCACAGGACCAAAAGCCTCTCCTCCCGTTGATGCCCAACAAAGCCATCCTCTGCTACATAAGCAGCTGGAGCCATGGGTCCTTCCATGTGTACTCTTTGGTTGGTGGTTTAGTCCCTGGGAGCTCTGGGGGGATCTGGTTGTTTGATATTGTTGTTCTTCCTATGGTGTTGCAAACCCCTTCAGCTCCTTCAGTCCTTCCTCTAACTTCTCTATTGGTGACTCTGTGCTCAGCCCAATGGTTGGCTGTGAGCATCTGCCTCTATACTTGTCAGGCTCTGGAAGAGCATCTCAGGAGACATCTATATCAGGATCCTGTCAGCATGCACTTCTTGGCATCCACAATAGTGTCTGGGTTTAGTGTCTGTATATGGAATAGATCCTCAAGTGGGGCAGTCTCTGGATGGCCTTTCCTTCAGTCTCTGCTCCACACTTTATCTTCATATTTCCTCCTGTGAGTATTTTGTTCCCCCTTCTAAGAAGAACTGAAGCATCCACACATGCATGCCATTGTGACAAAATCACAGAAAACATAAGTGGAAAAGTTTGCCTTGGCTCATAGATTCAGGTCATTCTGGTGATAAAACCATGCATTGTAGTCTGAGAATATGCTGATGATGGGTAAAGCTTGGAAAATCTGGAAGCAGAAAGTGAGAAAGCCAAGGACCAGTAGCAATTCCAGACATCAACCATGAAAGGGTACAACTCCCTAGTGATCACACCCTCCAGTGAGAACCCCATCACACAGTGTTTCACAACGTTAACAACCAAAGGAACATCTCTAACTTAGCACCAAGTTTTCAAACTATGGGGCTTCTCAGAGGATAACATTCATTAAAACTGAATGATTAACTACATTTGAACAGTTACTTCATCAGTAAACTATAGTCTCATCTCCACAGAGTTGAGCGTTGTCTACCTCAATCACCAGTGTGGCATAGTTATCTTTATCATCTGAAAACTTTCATTTTTTTAGAGACATTATCTGTTTCTTTTTTTAATTACAATTTTTTTAAACAATCAGAAACACTGATTATATTTCCCAAAGCTATTTGGGTTTATTTGAATCTTTTCCATAGAGCAGTTCACTCTGCCTAAAAGAGAAGTATCCTATGTAATTACAGTGAGATACAAAAAAAAAAAAAAAAATCAAAATTGGGGATGGGGAGTGTGTGCAGTCCCCAGCAGAAGGAATTTAAAGAACACAAGGAAAGAAGTCTATATTGGACTAACATTAAGACCATTAGTCCAATATAGACTAATTATAGACAATATGGACTATTAGTCTATATTGGACTAACAAATGATTCCTTCGTGATTTTTACATTAGTTTCTGTTAGCTATGTGTTTCCATGAATATGTATCAATTGGTTACAGTGCTCCTGACTGTTCAAGCCTCACTTTAGACTCATAATCAAAGTCCACTTTTACTCCTTTTAAAGTCTGGTAGTTTTACTAACATCATATGCTACCTCAAGTGCATTTGTCTCCAGCCATCCCAAATAGAAATGACCAGAAAGTTGATTCCAAAGCAAGACCCACTCCTAGGGATGTGCCTTTTCCCTGTAGTTAAGCCCTAGTCAGATCCATGTGGACTCCCCTAAGCATCTGAGGTACATAGTTTTAATTTACAATGCCTAATCCCAGAGCACTTAAACAATAGTGGCTGAGAAGATATACAACCTCAGTAAATTTCTTAATTAGAAAAAAGAAAAGTAAAAACATAATGTGTGCCTCTCTGTAGTAAAAGGGCTTGTGTTCTTTTGTTAGGTGACTATTAAAAGACAGAAAATAGGGATTCTACACAGTGGACCTTTACTGAGCCACTAAGAACAATACATCCTTTGTAGGAAAATAAAATAAATGGGGGTTATTATGCTTCATGAAATAAGCTTTCCCACAAAAACATTTTCTCTCATACAAGAATGCTAAAGGGAAGAGGAAGAGGAATTAAAAAGAAAAGTACAAGGTACATGGAAAGACTTTGTGTCACTTTTCCTAGGGAAGAGGGCACCAGCAACCAACCAATGTAATGATTGCACCAATGTTCAATGTGGCAAACAAATGACTTCACTTTTAGGAGTGTGGCTGAGAAGTGACTTACCTGCATGGGAGTGGCTCAAAGCAGCTGCATCCCTGCAGGGCCCACAGTAGAGGAGGTGAGATGAGGAAGAATGCAGGCCTGATGCTTTCTCTCTATTGGATTCAAAGCTTGACAGGTGGGAGCATTGCCCCTAGGCAACAGCATCTCTTAGATTCTTCTCAACAAATTTCCCTGATGATGGTGCCTTGAGCAAGTATCGTAGGTTTTAGCTTTCAGGGCCTGGTGAGGCTTCATGTATTTCTGTAGCCTCTTGAGTCTCTCTCAGAAGGAGAAGGAAGAAGGGATGTTAAGGAAGAGTAATAGTAAACGTGCCACGGTAAAACAACCTTGAAGATTAATATGTGCTAATTAAAAAACAAAAAGGTGTGCCATGCTTACTGCTAAACTATATGGGCATTTCCATTTAATAAGAATCCTAAGGAATTGATGTGTTCCAAAACATTTTGGGGCATCCATTAGTTATATCACATTCTTGATCAAGAAGTGAGTTCTCTCTCCAGTAAGCTCAGCTTTCCCCCTTATCCAAAGCGATATGGTTCTCATTCATTCTCTTTTATTACAGTTCCCACTTATCCTGAGGGACAGTCAAATTTATGTTACTACCAAAGGCTTTGTTCACTCAGTATCTTTCTTTGGATTAAAGTTTGCATGTGATTTTTAAAGTTTTCCAGTAACCAACATTACACATATATTTACACATTTACTGTAAAAGAATTATATATTTAAAAACACACATACACATGTTAATATATTTTATAGATTATTAACATATTGTTAAAACACACAGATGCACACACACACACCACTTGACTATGTCGTCTTTTGAGTCTGAATTTCATTTTAGTTTTAGTTTCTTGCCTCACACTTAGACACTCTGCCTTGGAGTACAACTGGAAGAATATATTTCAGGTCATTCAAAGAGAACTGACTCAGACAACAAGAGGTGTCCAGAGTCTTTGTAAAGCTGCAGGTTCACAGGAAAAACAATCCATGTGAATATGATCATGTTACTTCTGCTAGTTATAGTAGGACATCCTTGTTCTCAACTAAAGATTCTGGTTTTTAAAACTAGTGGATTAACATCATATTTTTAAAAAATTGATAATCTGCAAGGACCATGAAGTATACATACAAAATATTTCACACTCGTCTTCTAATGGCAAAATTTAATTCTTATAATTAAAGCAAAAACATAGGAACACTATGTTGTAGTCTTTATCACAAAGCACAGCAAGCCCTACAGATCATTCATGTTGCTTAGAGCTCTGGCACTTTGAATCTTCTAAGGACTCATGTAAATATATGCAGGGTAATGCAATGCAAATGACTTAGTGCACTAGTGACACAAATGATTCCCTTCTGTTCTGTAAAAACATGACCTAAAGGTTATAGTTTAATGGTCCTATGGGATTCTAATTGTTGTTTGTCTACCCTTGAAATAATAGTTCAAACTCCTGTTTTCATTCCACAAACCATACCTACATCACATTTTTGTATCTTTAAGGACAAATTCTTTGATACAAGATCAGTGAAAAGCACATATTTCTCAACTATGGGAAATACTTTTTTGGCCACTTACAAGACCATTGCCTTGTTCTGTCTTAATTGAATTCAAATGATTTCATTGAATATCTTTTATAGCATCTTATACAAGACCAAAGATGGATGCCACAGCACTCATCAACTAGACATTTCTATACAAAGTTGCCTAAAGCTACAGCCTTTCTGGGTATATAGACTGACTCCTAAAGAATTATAGGCCAGCCGGGCGGTGGTGGCGCACGCCTTTAATCCCAGCACTTGGGAGGCAGAGACAGGCGGATTTCTGAGTTCGAGGCCAGCCTGGTCTACCGAGTGAGTTCCAGGACAGCCAGGACTAAACAGAGAAACCCTGTCTCAAAAAAAAAAAAATTATAGGCCATAGCTGCTGCAACTGCCTCACTGTGGCTTAATGAAGACAGAGGAGACTTCTCAATATGAAGCAGGAGTCTTACTACATTCCACCTCTCTTGACCTTGGTTAATGTTTCTATTTCAAAGCAATCATCTATCTCACATTGGTCTTACATAAGACCATTGGTGCTTATCAATGAGAAAACCCTAACTGCAACTATTTTTTCACTCCATGTGTCAGACTGTAACATAATACCTGAAAGCTGGATGATTTAAAAAGAAGTAAAATTTACCTTGTAACAGATATAGGGGTTTCAGTGTGAAAGTACTGAAAGTATTGGTAGGTTCTAACGACTGGTGAGGGCTTCTCTCTGAGTCTCAGATGGCATCTTGCTGAGACAACCTTAGATAAAGAAAATGTTGTATTTTCACAGGCAGAAGATGGCAACAAGCCAACTGAAAACACAAACAGCTTCCTTTGTGAAAGCCTTAGTCCCATGCATGACATAAGAGCCAATACCACCAAACCAACCCCAGGAGTTCCCATCTCCTAACGACCACATCAATGACACTTGGGTTTAAAATGTATGTATCCATCTTAGTCACATCAGCTTGGCAATGGGACTCAGCTTCATTTGGAAACCAACTAGGAAGTGGCACATGTACACCAGAATCTCCACAGGTTTTCCTGGCTTCCTCTTCCCCTTTTCTTCCTTCTCTTCTCTTCTCTCTAAAGCCCTCTCTGTTTCATGCCTCCAATCTATCCTATCATCTATCTTGTTACTATACTGTTTGTGGTCCAGTTTTCTAACCATTACGTTAGCAGCCAACAGCCCCATTATAGGTATTATAGTTTCCTTCACTACAGAAAGACGACTCTTGTAATTTGGATCTTGATTGACGCCCCCCCTCCCCAAGGGCCATGTGTTGAGGCTTGCTCATCCATGCTGTGGCAGTTTTGAACATATGGCTTAGTAAAATAAGTTGGGGATGTCTCTGGGGTCATGTTACTGAAAATGACATGACGATCTACGGAGCTTTGCCTTTTCACCTTATCTCCCAGCTTCCATGACTCAAACCACCTTTCTTTAGTGTGTCCTCCATGTCAAGGTCCACCTCAACTTAGTTCCCAAAACCAGTGTAGCTAACAGACTGAAACTACTGAAAATGAGACCTAAAATAACAGAGGCAGAAAGCTAATACATCGATGTGGTTGTATTAGGAAATAGAAACCCCTGGGGTTGGTTTCAAACTATTTGTCGTAACATGCAAGATATGATGATAGTCTATAAGGTTCTCCTGCCTGCTAACCCTAATGCAGCAAATGTCATGGGTTGTCTCTTCCAAATGCATACTAGAACTTACAAGCAACCTCTGGTAAGGCTGTGGGGACCAGTCATTCCTGAAGAAGCCTGGAGCAAAATACATAAGCATCATCTCTGAAGGTTTTAGTAGATGAGGCTTACATGGAGTCTTATATCCACAGAGATATGGATACTGAGGGCATATAGCCACAAGAGTCAAACCTCCATAGAGAAGTGCAATCCCTGCAGTGAGTATTTTGGGATTCTACATGCAACATTAGCACAACTGGGAGACTTTGAGGCCATCGCCTCTCTGAATCCCAGTTGACTCAACTGGAAATGTAAATGTTATCTTGTTGGCAAACTCTTGACAAGAGTCATGAGATTCAGTGTATAACACATCTAGCAAGTAGCCACAGCTCAAATTCACTAAATGTAAGCAGTTACTTCATCTGGGAATGAAAAGCATTTTGTTCAGGGGTATGTGTGTGTGCCTGAGGTCTTTCCTCAGATTCAAGGCCTGTCATATTGTATAATGTCAATTTCATGTGAGCACACTAGAGTAGAGAGGGGTTGCTAAGGAGTTACAAAGCAGTGTGTTTTACTTCAACAAAAGAAAACACTAGGGGATGGGGATGGCTTAGTAGATTAAGTATTTCCTTTGAAAGCATCAGGCCTGAGTTCGTATCCCCAGTACCACACACAAATAGGGTACAGAAGTGCATAACTAAAACCCCAGCAATGGTTGAGGTGAGGAGACAGATGGGTCACTGGAGTTGCTGCCCAGAAAGTCTATTTCAGGGGTCAAACAACAATTTGAATAATGATCAAAAAAAGACATTCAAAGATTAGCTCTGGCTTCCACATGCACATGAACTCCAACACATGTGTGCAGGCATATACAGGAAAACATACACACAAAAATTAAAACAAAGTAAAATTTAAAGAATGTTTGATTTAAAAAAATAGATTGAAAAACAAAGACATAATGAAGAGAATTGAGCTAACTACTGTGCTTAATTTTTAAGAAAATTGTAGTTTATCTCTTTTTTGCAATTATGGAAAGAACAAAAGATGTATTTGGAGGAGAATTTGAGAAAATGATAGATGTTACCCATTCATGGGGGTCTCTACTTCCATTGATGACAAGGGGAGCATGCTTCAGACTCAAATCTAGGCTTTTCCTGCATTCCAACCCACATCCTAGCCAAGACACATCTAAGAAGTATATCTCCATAAGCCAGTGGGTTAGACATATCAAACATGCTGCATCTTGTTTTTTATATCTATTGTTCACAATCGGCTGTATTTTACCTTGCAACATGAAATGACAAATAAGGGCTGTGCAGTTAAGAGGACATGTTACTCTTGGAGAGGATCCACATTTGGTTTCCAGGGCCCACAATTGGTTGCTCCCATCCACCTCTAACTCCAGCTCAGGGAGTTCTGATGCCCTCTCCTGGTCGCCACAGGCACCTGCACTCAGATTCATGTACATACACATCTGCAAACAGATACATATGATGGTTTTTTTTTTTTACTTAAATCTTTAAATATATCAATGCTGCATTGGTCAATAACCTGCATGATACATTCTTTCCATTCCAGCATCATTCACCAATCCACAGTAGCATAGTTTGGTTTAAATTCCCACTTTCCAGTACTCTACACACTAATACAGTTATCCCCTTTTATTTGCTATCAATTTTGGTTAGATCAACTAACTGCATCTAGTTTCCACATCATTGCACTCACTAATTGTACATTTTTAATTTAAAAACAGCTTATTATTGCAAGTGGTCTTTTGGTTCTGAATGAGTTTATCTTTATTGGAGTACTTACACACAACTCTAGATGTAGTTTATTAGCCAACAATCGCATGTTCAGGAAGTTAAGGTGTTAGGTATCAAAGCAGTTGTCTAGTATTCTGGAAACATGAACACCTACCCTAAAACTCATGTGTAATTTCTAATTAATAATCTTAGTATTAAGAACATGTAATGTACTCATGCTTGAGTCTTCTGTTCCTGTTTCACTGGTACATGTTGGAGAGGATGTGTGGAGAGTGGAGCCCCTTCTCACTGCAAGTGGGATTACAAACCAGCATAGCACTAAAAAAAAAATCAACGTGAAAGAAAATGTGGCTTTTATTTTTCTGAGTGTGGATTACCTCACTTAGTATATTTTCTAGTTCCTTCTATTTACTTGCAAATATCATGATTTCAATTTTTTTCATGACATCTGAATGTAAGTCCATTCTGTATATATACCGCATTTTAATTGATCATTCATCAATACATATTAGTATACATACAAATTATACATGCATATTATCATTTAATGTAATGTAATGCAGTTTGAGCAAGTTCAGATGTTTCAATAAGTTGACAAGAAACGTAAGTTGCATTAACAGAGAAAACAAAATAGAAGTCAACCTAAATTTCACAGCTTACTCACAAATTAAATCCAGATGGATTAGAATTATTGCAAAGCATGAACTATAGTACTTTAAGAAAAAGATATAAAACCATCAAGATCTGTATCTTTGTAAGTAGCTTTTAGACACAACCACACAAAATGTTAACTCAAATAAGTAAAGAATGAGGGGTTGGCCTTTGCCTGTTTTACAATCTCTGCTCTATGAAAAAGGGTGGCTTGCAAATCTTTGTTCAACATTGTGCAAAGTGAGTCCATCATCAAGGGTGGCAGTATGCCCTAGGTAATACACAGGGGCTGTCACACCATAAATAATATAGAAGTACCCAGGAGCCTGGCGAGGTCCCACTTGAAAAGACAAAAATCCAACACTGATTTCAACCTGTAACTACTCTTTTAGATAGAAGTGTGTATGTGTGAGTGTGTGTATGTGTGTGTGCTTATAAGTATATTTTTTGTGTCTGTGTATTTATATGTGTATTTATGTGTATGTTTGTGTATATGTGTATAGCTATTTGTATGTGTTTTTGTATGTTTGTGAGGATCTGTATGTGCCACTGTATGTGTTTATGTGGATATGGGTATATGTGTATATATTTGTGTGTATGTTTTTGTGTGTATAGGAGTATATGATTGAGTGTTTGTATATAGTGTATATGTATGTATATATGCATGTGAGTATGTTTAGGTGTGCATATGAGTATATATTTGCATGTGTAAATGTATGTGTGTATGTACATATGTGTTTCTGTATGTGTGCATGTGTATATATAATGTATATGTTTGTATGTATGTATGTATATATGTATTTGTGTGTATAAAATATTTGTGTGGATGTATACATGTGTGTATTTGTGTATATGTGTGTATTTATGTGAGTGTATGTTTGTATGTATACATGTATATATACATATATGTATTTCTTTGTGTATGCAGTGTGCATGTTTGTGCTTGTATATATGTGTACATGTGTATATGTGTGTATGTATGTGTATACTTGTGTATGAATACATATATAAATGTGTGTATGTGTACATTTGTGTGTACATATGTGCATATGTGTACATATGTATATTAGTTATTCATATGTTTGTTTGTGTGTATATGTATGTTTATATGTGTATACATTTATATGTATATATGTGTGCATATATATGTATATAACATGTGTGTGTTTTTGTATATATATATGTGTGTGTGTATGGTGTGATTGTGCATATTTTTATGTGTATCTGTGCATGTGTATATATGTATATGAATATTTGTGCATGTTTATATGTATATATAAATCTATGTATATATACATGTATGTATATGTGAGTGTGTATATGTTTATGTGTATGCATGTACATGTGTATGTATATACATCTGCCTATGTGTGTATTATATATCTATATATATTATGTATGCATGTATATGTATGCATGTGTGTATCTATGTATATGTTCGTGTGGGTTCATTTGTATTTGTTTGTGTGTATATACATGTGTGTATACATGCATGCATATGTGTATACATATGTGTGAGTGTGTTTTACTCACCAAATTTACAAATAAAAGTACCATCCCTCGCTTTCTTTCCATCACTTAACAACAAGCTGAACCAAGTCCTTGAACAAGTCCACATGTCCAGTCTAGAGTTACAACTTTGCTGACAAAATGCATTCCTTGCTCCCTCCTCTTTCCAGTTTTCCAAGGGTAGTTCTTCCTAGAAAAGTTCGGGGCATCCACACCACTGAGCTTAAAGACATTTTAGACAACTTTTCTCTCTTCCCATATCTCTTGTTCTCCCATGAGCTCCTTCTCCCTGGTATGATTTTTAACATACTTTCCTTTAGAGAAAGTACACAATTTCCTGAAGTTTAGGTTCAGTGACTAAGCTATAGTGATGTGTTTCCCAACTCAAAGAATCCATGAAATTTCAAAAGATAAATAAAAGACAGCAGCAGTGGACAGTGACAAGTCTCAGATAAGGAAAGCCGCCAGGACCACACATGTGCAGCAGGTGCTCAGGACTAAACATAGACAAAAACTCCATATCATTTGGAGGTATCTTGGATGCTTTGAGAAGAGGGGACTTTGTTTGATAAATCTTCCTTGGAAGGGAGCAGAAGCAACCAGATTGTAAGGAACTCACAATGGGCTTTATTTGCAGCTGTAGTGTCATCTTAAGAGCCCAGCTGTTAGAACTTATGTTTTCCCTTTAACTAGTAGAGATCAGTGTGTTGAAGTTAAGTCTTCATTTCATGTAGATATACTTAAACTTGACATCAGAAAGTGAGATGGCCTTGAGAAGACATTTGGACCAAGGACAGAATGACAAACTAGAAACACACACTGCGGGCTTGGAAATATGATTTAACAAAGGAATCTATCAAACTCACTAAAAACCAGGAGGTACAGAAAGATTGTCAGTAAAAAGGATTCAAGTGACAGTCAATCCTTTTCTTGTTTTTGTGCCTAGGGACTAGGAGGGAACTGACTTTGTTAGCAAAGGAGAGATTTATCCACATGAAGCCCTAGCTGGCTCTCACAGTTCCCCAGACAGCTCAGAGAACATCACAGTCTATACTAAAGGTTGGTCATCAAACCATTGAATGTAATTTCATTTGAAATCTCTTAGAAACTTCACAGATTGGAGAGACCTACAAATGAGGCATGGGTGGATTCCATCTTGTCAGCTTGTTAGTGCCAAAGGCAGCTTTGGAATCTAGAGCACCAATACCTCCATCTCAGAGGGGTCCAGAGTAGTTGTGATGGTAGACATGTAAGCAAACATCAGAGCAAACCACAGGAGAATCCTGAAGGGCCATTATCATACCACAAATCTGTTTACTCAGTTAAGGGATATATTTAATGGAACTTACATGATTTGCAGTGAAGTTCCAATGACTAAAGGAATCAGCAGGATGTGTAAAGAAACAGCATCCTCTTAGTAGACAAGAATTAACAATGGCAGCATCAGCTTGCAAAATGCCCCATGGTAATACCTGAACCTAGGGGAAGCTTTTCAAGAGAAGTGGCATTGGACATTTGAGATTGAAGTTGGTCTTTGACACAAAGCCCTGCAGCACAAAGGAGAACTTTACTAAGGCCTCAGGTGATTAAATACCTAAGAAATTTCAAAAACTTTAAGGAGAAGGCAAATAAGGGGAAAGCAGCAAGACAGGAAGATGGAGAGTAAACGGCACCGGAAGAGACAGGTGTAAGGTGTCATGGTAGAGGCACATCAACTTGCAAAGAGCAGACATCGGAGGGGCAACAGCATCTTCGCCTCAGTCAAGCCGTTCAGCACACTTTCCATTACGTGATCTCACACACAGGACTAACTGAATCCTTCGTGCTTGGTAGACAAATGAAAAAGAACACTGGTGTTTCTTTGACGAGCTTATCTTTCTTAACCTTCTTAGCCCTTTGTATTCCTATGTGAATTTCCCAGCAACGAAGGCATCAGTCTCTTGGGCCAATGGACCATGTGTCTGACTCTATAGGAGGTCACAAAGTACACAGCTGAGGTTTCCTGGAATTATCTCTTCTTTGAATGTATAAAACCTGCCACATGAGCTCACAGTGGCCATGACTGTGTGAACAAGATCCGCTCAGGTTCAAGCCATCTCAGCTGTTAGTATTAGATAGGGGAGGGACTCATGAAGTGCCAAACATAGTTAGAGAGCTATCAGGAATTGTTGGCTGCTGAGGGAAGGGACTTGGTGCTCTACAGGGATGGGATCCCTGAGAGGCTTTCCATGTTCTAGTAAATAGTCCTATACCCATGAATATCCTCTGCCATCCTAACTGGAATCAGTGAGTTCGAGATGAGGGGATAGAGAAAGAAAAGAAGAAATAGAGTGAAAAACAGAGATATGAAAGAGAGAGAGAGAGAGAAGTCAGAAAAGAAAAGTAGTAAAGTAGGAGTGGGAAGTAAAGTAGGATTAAAGGAAGAATTAGAGAACATTGAATAAGAGGATTTTGATTAAATATATAACATATATGTATGAAACTCACAAGCAATAAATCAAAAAGTACAAAGCACTCCTGATTCTTAATGGCTACCCTCCAATTTCCTTTTCTTACACAGAAAGTTTTATTTACTTAAATGGTCTAAAAGTGTGTGATTTCTTCACCAGTAGTCTCACCATCAAGTTCAGGAAGGTGCTCAAAAGGGAAGGGAACAGGTTGTAAAGTTTGGGAGACATTAGGAAACCCCACTGACCAACAACTCAGAAAAAGGGTGTCCCATACTTACTCTGGGCTTTCAGGTATCCTGTAGTATCTGGGAACAGAATAACTCCCTTTAAATATTTGAAAATATGAATGTGTGTTTACTTTAGGAAGATTGTACAGTACTAAGTTTCCGTATTTTTTTTTTTCCTAATGTGTTTAGTGGGTGCTGGAATGAGGGCCCAGCTGTTAAAACCACTTGTTCTTACAGAAGACCTGGGTCTGGTCCCAGTACCATATGGATGTTCTTAACTTTCTGTAACTGCTGTTCTCAGGGATTCAATGTCTTCTTCTGACCTCCACGGGCATTAGGTATGTACATGTTATACATATATACGTGTAGAAAAGACACATAAAATAAACAAATCTTAAAAATCCAGATGCCTTTCATGCTGTTTAGCCCTTCCCTATGCTCCTTCCGCTGCCCTGCTTTCCCATCATCCATCCTACCTTCGTATACTTGCATTCCCTATGTGTCAGTGAAATACATCCCCATGACCCTTTCTTTACTAGCTTCCCGTCTTCTGTGGAAATTCCAATTTAAAGACATATATCAGTTTCCAATTTAGCTTACAAATATGAGAGAAAACATTTGGAATTTGTCTTTCTAAGTCTGAACTACCTAATCCGAGGGGTGATTATTTCTAGCTCCACGCATTATTTTTCTGAGAAATACCATAATTTCATTATTCTTAATGACTAAATAATATTCTATTGCATATAATTATCATGTTTTCATAATCCATTAATCAGTTGGTGGGCATCTAGTCTGTTTCCATTTTCTGGCTATTGTGAATAGAGCAGCGATGGCATCTCTATACTAGGTCATAGAGTTCTTGGGGGATATACTTTGGAATGGCATAGTTATGCCAAATGGTCATTTTGTCTCTAGCTTCTTGATGACCTTCAATACTGGTTTCCACAGTGCTTGTACCAGTTTGTAGTCCTAGCAACAGCAGACGAGTGTTCACCATTCCCACCCCTCCCCCCACATCCATCCTAGAATTTTCAATCTGCTTTTTTCTTTTAACTCTCAACTATTCTTATTGAGGTAAGACTAACTCTCAAAATATTTTAAATTTTTATTTCCGTGATGTATAAATAAGGCTGTTTAACTTTTTCAAACTTTTCTCAGACCTTTTAATTTCATTTTTTTTTTTTTTGTTTGTTCGGGGAAATCTGTTAAGTAAGACCATGACCCAAATTTTAATTGAGTTATTTATTTTCTTGGTATTACATTTTGTGAGTCCTTTGTGTATTCTAGACACAAAGCTTCTGTCAGATGTATAACTGGTATGGATTTTTCCCAATCTTGAGGCTGCTTCATTACATGAAAGATGGTGTCCTTTGCTGCATAATATTTTATGAGCTCTCACTTGTTATTGTTCTTAATACTTACACTATTAGGGCAGTGTTCAAAAGATGCTTTCTTGTGCCTATAAGTTTAAACATATCCCCAACTTTCTCTTTTATTGGATTCATGGTATCAGGTCTTATGGTGAAGTTCTTTATCTATTTTGATTTGAGCTTTATGATTGTTGAGAGACGAGGATTTAATTTCATTCTTCAGCATGTAGCTATATAGTTTGACCAGCACCATTTGTTGAAGAAGGTATCTTTTTTCTGAAGTGTATCTTTGTCCTCTTGGGATATAAGACAGGATTTTCTGGGGTAAAAGAAAGCAATTAAAGTTCAAACTATATTATACTTTCAAAGGTAAATTTTAAATGCAATAAAGGTTACTTACACCAAAAAAAAATATCATGGGGATACATGAGTGTGGGCTTACATCATGTTTGCAAGTTTATTCTCTTCATCCCTGTATCATTTTCTATACAGTAGCACATGAGGTTCTGTTGTGTAACTTGAAATCAGGTATAGAAATACCCAAGGCCATGTTTTTAGTATTCAATGTTGGTTTGATACCTTAAGTCTTTTGTTTACATACGAATTTTGAGCTTTAAAAAAACATTAAGAGTTGTGTTAGAATTTTAATAGAGATTTTGTTGACTCTGTAGACTGCTTTTTTTAAGGTGGCTATTTTTATGATGTATGATCCTATTCCTGAAGACATCACATACTTGAGTCATAAGTTATGGAAAATCATTCTAATATAGACCAGAAAACTTGATCCCTCCAGGGTAGTTATAATAATGTGGAAAGAAACAATTATATGTGCTACCAGGAGAGAAAAATAATCATCACCCTTACTTAGCTTTGCACTCTGTGAACTATAATCTGACCCAACAAGATGTACCCACCATTGCAGAAGAAGCAGAAAATGTTATGGTGGTAACTGATCATTTTCTGATTGGATTTAAATGCCACACACAAAATAAAACTGAATCCTGTAACTTGGGTCAAGAGTCTATGGCTAGTTATGTCATAGGCCATGAGAGAAAACCCAATGCTATTACTCTTCTAAATGGGTATAGTAATAAACTGCCCCCTACACCCAGGCACATAAACGCAACACTAACTGGCCTCGGTGAGTTTAAGAACATAGCAGCACATAAAGTTGGGATTGAAAAGTGGTAGAGGAGTAGAAGAGAAACTTGACAGGGTAGATCTGAAAGTGTATTTGATCAAAACACATTATATCCATGTATGAGATTGTCAAACAATAAAAATATAGTATAAAAATAAATAAGAAAATTAATACCAAATAATTATAGAAAAAGAAAGGGATCCAAAGCTAACTAGCAATAAATATTGTGTGTTTATGCCAAAATTTCATACTTTGTACTTATTGCTTATTTTCAGGATATTTAGTAAAATTATAGACAGTAATATTTCTAGTCTGATATATTTTCTGCTTCTGTAATTCAGTGTGAGTGTCTGACACTGTGAAGCCATAAGTTTGGCTATTCTGCAGGTCAAGAGACAACAGAGCAGGAAGTCTACAGCAGGTATAAGGGCCCACGCCTTAAGTTTGCCTTTACTGTGTGATGTCTGGGAAGAGGATTACCCTCTCTGTGCTTTGGTACTCACATGAAGGTAACAATAGTCACTACTTTGTGGACTGATAGAAGCAATACATGTGACAATCCTGCAAAGTCTTCCAAACAGTTCTTGGCAGTAAGGGTAATCATTACTGCTTTTAAAAATTAATTATCATTCCTTTGCTGTGTTTGTTCTGCATTACTAGAGGACAGCATATTTTTCATAAGTAAATTTTCCACTGATTAAAGCTTAACACGTTGAGCAGCCAAAGATTCTCATTTTTTAAAAATATTTTTTTGGATGCAGATCTTGCTAACTGTGAAATCCATTATTAGCACACATTGAAATAATTGAAATTGCCTCTAGGAATGATGACATTGAATATCAAATGTAGTATCGGGTTGCAATAGGAGTAGCCTCTGAGGTCAGTTTACTCCCACACTAAATGGCATTAAACCATTTATTTTCTCTGTAATTGTCACTTTTTATAAATATGCTTGCTGCTGTTTTCTAGGTCTTGCTCCTTCTGGGCTCTCGGCTATCAATTCACAAGGCTCAGTTTACCTGCCTCCAGTAACCCCTCAGACCTGTTTAAAATGTTTAAATTGTTATGATTTAGAAAAGAAAGGATACAAGCTTATTGATCCTTAAAAGAATCATGAGGATGTCGTGCAAACCCTTCACTGTGACTCAACTTTAATCATTCTGTGCTTCTGGTTTATATAGCTTCTGGTATTCCCTCCAAAATACTACTAGCAAAACTTCTCTTCTAAACGTAGTCTAGATTGGTGGGATGTATTAAAAATTATAATAAGAGAAATGTGGCCCTCTCATTCACTCTGAGAAAAAGCCTTAACTTCCACAAACAGTGTAAACAAAACAAAACAAGTATACAAACAAACAGCCTGCTGTTAGTACCCAACCAAGAGTTAGTGTGTGGAGTCTTCCCCAATAGTCCAGAAGTCTCACCTAGAACCAGAATAACCACATCAACATCGTGATTTATGTGACTTTACCAAAAGGAAGCAACTTGTCTGGTGAGATGAATCAGACAGTAAAATGCATGTCACATAAAATGCATGTCAGGGCCTAATGTTCATCCCTAGAACTCATATACAGATTCTAGGCAAAAGCAATTCCAACACTGGGGAGCCAGAAAGGCAGATCCTTAAGATGTACTCAAGGCCAAATAAACCTAGCTAAATCAGCCAGCTTCAGCCCAATATGAAATTCTCCTCAGCCAACAAAGTAGGTGGTTCTTACTGAAGGACACTTGGGTTTGATCTCTACCCTCTGTATACATGCACACACATGTCCACATACACCCTCACACCAACAAACACACACACATTAACATTTATGTACACACATACATACAAAGGAAGAAATTTTGTCCCTTTAGCCACAAATTATGTTTTTTCTCATGTGTATTATATAAAGGAAAGAATTATATAATATGTGTATTAGATGCTAGGAAAAGAATTAACTTTCTTCCATTGATCTTCTGTTGAAACTTTTGAGACTTCAAATCAAAGAGTTTGATTATCCATACTGAATGATGACTATATTTACTTCTAAGAGATCAGAGACAAACTTAATGTGCATAACTATGCCCATCTTCAAAGATCTATGTTTTGCTAAAATCTGATTATCATGGTTGGTTTGACAGGGCACAGGCCATGCTATGAAGTATCTGGAGTGTGCATAATAACCACAGGTCATGTCTCTTTGCTGTCTGCCTGGATGATGTGTTGCTTGACGCCATGTAGGCCTGTAGCTGTCTTAATAACAACAACAGGTGAACAATGTGTTTCAGATAAGTTACTTGTTCCCAGGGTTGGGCTAATAGCTGTAACTGCAGAAGTAATAAATTGTCAAGTCAAGTGTTTAAAGGTTTGGCTTAGAGGTCAGACTTTCATGTTAAACTCCACTGATTAAAAAGTTCGACTTCTGAGGTATGGTTTCTGCATTCAGAAACTGAAAGGTCAATTTAAGTTTGCAGAGAGACTGAAAAAAAAGCTTTAAAAAAGGTGGATCTGTGTTAATCTAGCTTCTAGGATTCTCTTAATAAAGGAAAAATCAATTCAAATAGAAGTTGAGCCTTAAGGAAAGACCGTAACAGTGTCAGGAAGCAACTGTGCCTAGTTAAAGCAGGGAAGAGACAAGCAAAGGACCAGTTCAGAGATGCTGGTGAGAGTATGAAGGGGCTATGAAAGCAGAGGTCAAGGCCTCCCGATATCACACTGTCCAGGACAGAGGCTGAGTCTAGAGGGATTCCCTAATCATTTGATCATTCACACATTTTTATTCATTAGTATACAGCACATTTATAGTGAGTGAATCACTGAGCCACATGTGAGAACTATCAAAAGCTCAGATGCAAAGCCATAAGACATGGGGCTTAGAAAAGTTCCAAGCACTAAACAGGAAAAGTAAAAGTCAGAGAAGAGCATTTTACTCTATTTATCTATACTTTGAGAAGCTTATACATTTATACAATATATTTTGAAGATATCCCTCTATCACCTTGAACTTCTCCCAGACTCCCCCTATATCCACCTCACAGCTTCATAGACTATTTTTGGGGCATTGCTGATGTTCTTTATAACCATCTACACTCAGTTAGTACTACCTGCAGGCGCATGGATATAGGGCCATTAACTAGAAAATGGATGTAGTGGTTAGAATTGGTATAATCCCCATAGAGTTATGTGCTTGAATGGTTGGCCCCTAGAGAGTGGCACTATTAGGAGGTGTGGCCCTGTTGGAGTAGGTTTGGCCTTGTTGGATGAATTGTGTCACTGTTGAGGTGAGCTTTGAGGTCTCATATAAAAGCTCAAGTTACACCCAATACAGAAGATAGTCTCCTCCTGGCTGCCTTGAGATCAAGATGTTCTCTCAGCTACTTCTCCAGTACTGTCTGCCTGGATGTCTCCACACTTCCCACCATGATGATAATGGTCTGAACCTCTAAAACTGTAAGCCAGCCCCAATTAAACGTTTTCTTTGCAGGAGTTGCCTTGGTCATGGTGTCTCTTCACAGCAATGGAACCCTAACTAAGACAGTGGGCAATCTCCAAGAGATTACCCACTTAAAGGAAAATGATCATTTCTTCCCTGGCAGCAATCAAATGCCAAAAATGTGCAGGTAGCTTCAGGGCCCCTTGAGTTTTTCCCATATCCAGAATGTTTACTAGTTTGATCTTGTGCAGACCTGGTGCACACAACCATAGATATTGTAGGTTTCCTATGCACAATGGCCTAGCCACAGCTGGAACACACTGTTTTTGCAAAAATTCTTCCAAGACTCTGGCTCTTAGAATCTTACTTCCCCTTCTTAACCAATGTTCTTTGAGTCTTAGGAGAATGGTATGAAACTGAAACTTGGATAAGCCATCAGAACCCCTCAAGTCTCTGAAATGTAGTGGATTGTTACCACTTTAGTTGGCAGAGTGAACCTGGGAGAGCAGAGCCTAAAAATGAGGTGGACTAAAGTCTCACACAATAGCCATTTTTTTTTTTCAGGGCATTAGATAATTTATATTCTGAAAGTATCCTGGGGGCCCGAGCAAAGTCATATGAACAAAGCTTATTTAAATTCAAGCTGTTTATAGTCACAAGGGTGAGGATACATGGGTTTAGTCTGTGCAATGTCACAAGGACACCCATGCTTGAAAACATCATTCTAAATAATAATAGGTAGGATGCTGAGTTATATAAAATAAACTCATTCCCTTTCATTACACTTGGGAGGGGCAGGGAAGCAGATTCCAAGAACAACCCATGTTATAAAGAAATAGAGATTGTAAGATTTTGCTTTATTTCTTTAGAGTTACCTCACAGGCTCTCAAAAATTCTCCTCACACAGCTTCATTCATGGACTACATTCCTACAGGGGAGGGGTGGTCATACCATACATAGTTTATACCCATCACAAAGAAGTTACAGACCCCAATTCATCAGGACTTCGAAATAATTCTATGACGTGGATATTATGTACTGTCATGGCATATAAAAAAACTGAAATAAATAGATGAAATATTGGTTCAGCATCACATAGCTAATGAGGGGAAAGTCTGGGGTTTAAATGTCTGCCATACTGCTCTGAAAAAAAGGCCATACTTGCAGGTGGGGTACAGAACAAGCCCTGAACACATGTTTGCCATGCAATTACCTTAAGACAATACATGTGAGAGTTATTTCAGGGGACTTGACATGCTCTTCTTGAGACGAAGCACCCAGGTAGGTTTTGTGTATACTCTTTGGGCAGAAACCAATGCCAAGCCCTGGCAAGGCCTGTGGGGTAGATTCAAATAGTACCAACTAGCAAGAGTTGGGCAAATTTTAAGGTGAATTATGAGTTTAATGTTCTCCAAAGTTGCCCTGTTCAGGAAAATCTGTGAAAGTTTGTGCAGACATTTGAGAGATAATGTCTCTGTAACTTCTCAGTGCCACCATTGTTCTATAGTAGAAAACTAGTAAACAGGACAATTAAGGACAACTGAGTGATATGGCCAAGCTAATTACTGATTTTGATTGATGTAATTAAGACAAGTTGGGGAATAGGGAATGAAACAGTGGCCAATTTTAGAAAGAAAGACAAATCTCCTCAATGACCTAGAATTTTAACAAGGATCTAAGGATGGAGGTGTATCCAGAATTCAATAGTCAGAGAGGAAAGAGTTTCTGTCCCAGAGGAACATCCGATATAAAAGCCCAGATGGGCAAAGGCCTTGTTGTGCTCATAAAATAAGGAGGGTCAGTGTGGTAAGGACTGTAGGACAAAGTGAGAGAGAGAAAAGGCCAGAACATGCAGGAACTTATGCCAATAGCAAATAGTTTGAGAAAATCTAAGCACATGAAACTCCTTGAGGAAGTTCAAAGCAAGACATCACATATGTTTCAAAAAGATCTTCATAGACTCTATATCAAAACGGATCTGTCACGTCTGTGAGAGCTAATTTGTCGGGGTGAAAGGATGACCTGTAACTGGTTAAACATGATGTCTCAGGGCACATTTCAGAGGAAAAGAGCAGCTAAATCAGAAAATGGAATGAAGATGATCTGCTGTCATTAATGCAGGCAATGAGGGCCTGGAAAAACATGGAAGTAAATAAATGGAATATGTAGTGGGAGAAATTTACATCTCCAACCCAAATAGGACTGGTCAATGAAAATACAACTTAGTAATTATGAATATATTCTGTAAGCCTAGATTGGGCAGATACCCCTACACTACTCTGTTCCCCAGCTATGAGACCCTTATAACTTGAGGATTTTTCCAGACCCTGCATCTGTCCTTCTACCTCCTGCTTCCCAGTCATCCTCTCCTTCATCATCTTCCTCCTCCATTGTTTTCCTCCAGTCGTTCTTCCCCCTGCTCTCTTCCCACCAGCCTTTATTTCTCCACCTCCCCTTCCTCTGCCCAATCACTGGCTCCAGCCTTTATTTTACAAATTAAGATGGGCAGAAGGCTCACTAGAAATCACCTGTGTAATGACCCATCCCTCCTCTGCAGTCCTTCACAGGAAAGGGGAATTAGTATCAAAATACAAGTCCGGGGGTATCCACAACAGGAATATTCTCCATCCTTTTTTCCCCTCATCTTGAAGTGGGACATTCATCTGCCATACCAATTAACATGTAAAGCAAAGTAGTACTTGAAATTATCATCCAGAAGACACATCTAAACCCAAACACCTGCTTCCATCAGCTTCACCTGACCTTCCCTCTCATGGGGGAGTGTATAAGAATCTTTGAACAAATTCCACAGCTATGTAAATTTAATATCAGCTTATAAAATAGCATCATGCACAGAGAAAGAATTTTGGTATGCTTTACAGTTAATGGATACTTTTAATTAAATATAAACCCTCAAACGGCTCTACTAGTAGCACAATGTCCTTAAATCTGCAAGAATTTGTAATTTGTCTTGGTGCTGAGGAACCTCCTCCCCCCACTTTTCATTGACAGAAAGTCAGAGAAGGGGACTTTGCATTTCTGTTCACTGAACAAAGTGATATGTTTTTCTCCTATATAAGCAAAACATATAGGCAGCCATAAAATATCATTTCCTTTCAGCTCCTCGACAGATTTGATCTAAGTTTTAGAATGCGGTTGGGGGAAATGGAGGGGTCACTTTAAAAGATAAATTTAATCATGTGGATTTGGCAATGGTGTGTTCATTTGGCCCCTCCCATTCTTGAAGGAGGAAAAGACTGCTTTTAAACAATCAAAGGTTAAAGTTAGTCCCGTCATTCATGTGGTTTCACTCTCTTATGCATATTGAAATACCTCAGAAAGATTTATAGCCCTGGTACATACAGTCTGAGTTCCAGTAAGTGGGTCTCTTTTTGAAGGTTAAATATTTATGCTTCTATTTCCCTGCCTTACACAGACGGCAAGAGTAAACCGACGATAGTCCAGGAGTCATAGTGACAAGCCAAGGTTCTAACGAGAAAAAACCACAAGTTCAACATCCAGAACATCTTCTCTTCTCTCTAGTCTTAGTTGTTTAGAAAATGAAGGGAAAGATAAATGGTTAGATGATGGATGAATGGAGCATCCTAGTCAGTAATCACAGGAAGAAGTAGCTCTCTTAGATTACGTGTGAATCTAAGTTCATACAAAATTCCCCAAACTTTCAGTCTAGGTTTAGACATTTGGAAGCAAGCTCCTTTAGAAAGGCAGAAGTTTCAGTTAGTAGAATGCTTGTCTGTGCACTTGAATTTCATAGACCTCTACAGACTGAGCAGGCAGACACTATTTCTTTTACAAACAGAGAAATCAGTGTTCTAAGTAGTCAGTGAGATTGCCCTTCCTTCCCACATACAGAGAACCAGAACTCTCCCAGGATTACAGGCTCTATCATTTTTGCTTCTTGTTGTGACCATTCTCATAAACAAATATTTAGACAATGAATAAAAATTTAACAAAGGTTAATTACATTTGCACTTCACTCCAATATTTTGCCTGTGTTCATGTCTATCTTATTTCAACTTCACCGAGCACTTGTCTGTATAACAGCAAAATGTACATGTTCTGAAAAAGCCATTAGAGGAAAAATGAGCATTTCTTTACTCTCCATCCACAAAACCTTTTTTCTAAGACCAACTTAAGATCAACTTCTTCACTTATGGCTACTGACCTCTTCCCGATATTTATAGACAACTTCTCATTATAATTTCTCAATTGCAGAATTCCTGCTATGAAATGTAAGAACTGATCACCTATCAACTCTCTGCTCTAAGATACACAGTCACTTGCCTCCCCACTCCAGTTCTTGGTGGTATAATTGTATAATTTTTCTTAATCATGTGTTTACTGCTTTTCTGATAACCATTCAAATGAGCAGTTCTCAACCTGTGGGTCACAACAACTTTGTGGTTCACCTATCAGATATCTGCATATCAGATATTTACAATACAATGCATAATAGTAGCAAAATTACACTTACGAAGTGGAAGTGAAATAATTTGATGGTTGGGGGTCACCATAACATGAGGAACTATATTCAAGGGTTTCAGCACTAGGAAGGTTGGGGACCACTAATTTAAAGGTGCTCATAGTTGCTGCTGAGATGACTGTTTTCTTTCAAGTACTTCAAAATTTTGTTCAACTTCCTGTTTTTACTTTTCCTATGATGTGAAAAAATGCAACATTTTTTCTTTAGTGTCCCCGCCCAAGATTTTTCTAAATCCCAAACTCTTGTTCATTTCAATTAGCAATTCATTTAAGTATAATATGTAATATATAATACATAAAAATATAATAAAATCATAAAATATACTATATATATGCTATATATTATATATATGTATGTGTATATATATATACATATATATGCATGCATAGATTATTTCAGAATCTTTAGTACTCTTATTTCAAGTTAAACAGCTTGGTGTCCAGATTCTCTGTAAAATTGCCACCAGACAATCCATACGCCCATCTATATATCACAGCTCTGTTATTCTTTCTGTCTGTGAAATAAGTGTTATTCCTTATTCAACAAGAGTACACCCTCTGGTCAGTTTTACAGGCAAAAGGGATAATATTTTGAGAATTTTTAGGGCCATGTTTCTTTGATTTTCCTTTTACAACTAGTTAATAATTTAGCCCAACCTTGAATTAAAAACCTGTTCTTCCAGAATTGTAAAGATACTGTCTCACTATATTCTCTTCAATCTTGTCAAATAAGGTTATATTTTTTCTCTGCATTTATATGTGATTTGTTCCTTTCTTATAAAAGCTTTAAAAAAAAAAAAACCTTTGCCTCTGGCATTCTAAAATGCCAAAATACAATGCTTAATTTCTGGTCTTTTCTCATTTATAGCTTTGGACTCTTGTGGGAGAATAATTTCATACTGGGAATTATTATCATCAGAAATGAAAAAGTTAATTATTTCATTTATAATTTTATTCTATTACTTTCTCAGTAAATATTACTAGTTCAATATTGAATCTCTTGGACTTCATATCTAATTTTCTTTCTCCCAAATATCTTTCATTTTTAATTTATTTGCCATTTTTGGCATTTTAATCAAAGAAAAATGGACATAGAATCATGTTAGAAATTTTAACTCACAGTTTGATGAATTTTGATCCATATGATCACCTACAATTTTAATTCTATCAAGTATTTTTTGTAATAGTAGAATTTCAACAAGTTGGAGAAATGTCTTTAAAGAATCCATTCTTTCTGCTGTCATCTTTGAAACTAGGATACTATGGCCATGATTAAAGCTGGGGCTCAAAAAGAAGAGCAGAATGAACAGGAATCAGAGATAAAAATGTGGAGAGAGATAGACTGGTGAAGATCTATATGTCTGTATGTATCTACCAATGTATTTATATGTAATACACATATAGATTAATATATGCTCAGCTATAAAGACATCAAAAGGATTGGCTCACACAATTCTTGGGGCTGAATAAGCAATTTCAAAGTTTGTATAGCAAGCAATTGGAAATACAAATCACCAGAATATAGAAGCCCTAGTGGATATGGGCTTAGTTTTTGTTTGCTGGCTTCAATCAAGAAGAAAAACCCAGAGGGGAGTGAGGGCAGATGCAGAACTGCTCTGCTTCAGTAGCTACCTGAAGTCTCTAGGCCATTGAAGGCCTCATCACACTTCAAAATGACTTTTACACCACTAAGCAGACTCACTCAGAATGAATTTGTTTATGTTTTATTTTTTGTAGGGAAGGCAATGTATTAAAGATTTCATTCACATTTTACAAGTTGCTTTGCAATAACACAGGATTTGTGTCTAATTAAATAACTGGTAGAGGGTACTCTAGTTTTCTTTCTGTTGCTATGGTAACATACGCTGACCAAAAATAATGTAAGAAAAGATCCATTTGGCTTACAATTCTAGGCCACAGGCCATCACTGACATAAGTCAGGATCAAAACTCAAGCAGAAACTTGAAGTGAAAAGCATGCTGGCTGGATCTCTTGCTATCTCATACTTGATTCCTTATACAGCCCACGACCTAGAGAGTTGTGTTGCCTGAAGTGGGTTGAGCCTTTCCATGACAGTTAATAATTAAGTCAACTGTGCCCACAATTGTGCCCACAGGCCAAAGTGATCTGGGCATTCTTTCCATTAGAATTCCCTTCTCAGATGACTCTAGGAGGTGTCAAGTTGACAGTTAAAGCTAAGCGCGACATTAGTTGTGTGCCACCTCACTTCTTTCCATGCATCCCATGTGGGCCAGCATACAATTCTCCTGTCTCTTTGAAAGGCAGGACCTTCAGTTTGTGGTTCACCTACCTCAGCCTCTTGAGCATTAGGTAAATTATAGGCATCTTGTCACCAGGGCTGGCTTAGAATCCCTTGCTTCCATTTGGTAAGTAATATAAAATCTTTAAGATTCGCCTAAAGATTTAACTGAATTAATTGATACAAAGTAATAGATCCTCAAAGGTATATTCAGATCCATCAACTATTTGGGTGAAATGTTGATCAAGGCATTTAAAGAATTCTTAAAATTATATTAAAAGGTTCTCCCCCTTTTCACCACAGTTTTCTAGGAAAGATGAAGTGATATTTCTTTGTGACAATATGTATTAATACTTATCATCTGTTAGTTACTTTTCTATTAGTGTGATAAAACTCCATAACTCGGGCAACTTAGAAAGGTTTATTTAGACTTACTGTCCTAGGGAGTTAGACTTCATCACAATCACCACACGGAAGCCTGGCGGTGGGCAAGCATAACAGCTGGAGGAGCACATTGAGAGCTCACATCTTAAACCACAAGCGGGAAGCAAACACAGCAAACTGAGAATGGCTCCAGACTTTGAAATACCACGGGCCAACCCCAGTTATGTACTTCCTGAAGGCTCCATTTCCAAGACCTTCCCAGCCAATGCCATCAACAAGGAACAAGTGTTCAAATGCCAGAGACTATGGAGGACATTCTCTTAAAAGCCATCACATTATTTATGAATGTTTGACAAGGTGGAATATTTGAATATCCTGTTAACTTTTCAGAACTCTCTCCAGTTATTGTCAACAACCGTCTTGAAATGTTGCCCTGTATGGGATGACACATAGAAGAACCTTATTACCAATACACAAAGAAGCTTTCCTATAGTCATATTTTCCTATAGCCAAAAGGATTAAAAAAAAATCTGGGGGTAAAAAGAGAGCATCATGTGCAATTATTACACATAACTCAAACTCTCACTGCCGGCCATTTTGCTATGGAATCTAGCTATGCATGCCCACAAGTTCTAAAGCTGGGCATGAGATAAGCTATTGAGTTATCACATAGTAGTACACCTAACTTAAAAACCAATGTTGCCTTGTGGACATTTTGGATTTCTTAGAGTTTTATTGCACTAAATAGATGGTAGTGTCATATTTAGCCAGTGCCTCCATGACCATATTTGTTAAAGATTATAAAGTAAATTATTTAGACATTTCTGCCAAATATATACAGCAATTTTTTTTCTAAGAACCTCAGACCAGTCCCAGCACCCAGAACCTTCCAAGAAAGCTCTGGAAGACTGTATTATGGGCCCTCATACCAAAATCTGAAAACTAGTGGAAATATAATCACACGTGCTCCGTGTGACTATGAAGTTCCCTCTCACTTTAAATAATCTCCTTCTCACTCCCACTGATAGATGGTTTGGGACATGTAGACCAGTGAAAGGTTCACAGACAAGATGGCCATCCTCAAATACTGAATTGATGCCCTTGAGAAAATTATGCCATATGTAATTACTAGTCTATCCATGGGGCTTTAGGCCATGATTCTTTGCAGCACAGCTGAATCTTTCAGTAGTCAAGGCTGGGTTCCCAATATCATAGCTGAAAAGTGGAGAAAGGAGCCACTCATCAGATGCAGCCCGCTAGCCAACACAATTGCTACAGAGCTGGAGAAAGCATTATAGTCCAGTTGTTCTGTCCCAGCTTCCTTCCTTAGAGAGTCATATTACTCAACCTATCAGTTTCTAGGCAACCCTTCCTGCATCTGTCTTATCTGCAGCAAGGTTCCTCAGGTTGAAAGTGGACAAGAGAGCATGTCTTTCATGTGATGATTATACTTACAAAAATACAAGTCACAGGAAATGAGATAACAAAATAATGACTGGTGAATCTTCATGTTCATGATATTAATTAATTTTGTCACAACAGAAAAGAACCAGTATCAAATACAGAACAAGTCCATGTATTTAGAAAGCATAAAAGATACCTTAATACTTTTAAATATCAATAAAAAGGAAATCTGAGAGGTAGTCTCTTTGTTGTACGCTTGCCATACCTTCCTCACTTTCTTGCTACACATGTTGATGACATGTTGCATTTTTAAGTGATGATTATAGCTTTTGTCTTCAAAATACAATCATGGAGACAATCAAAAGGAGGTTGTAAAGATTATTAGAATAAAGTGTAAGTGATTGTTGCATAGTATTACAAAGAATGCATCTAACTTTAAAATAAAAATGTTTTGCAGTTATTACTAACTTTTCAATAAAATGCTGCACCTTCATGTTCTTCAATAACATTTATCTTTACAATGCAGACATAAGAAAAAGCACCAATATTAACAGTAGTGTTGATGTATGAACTACCAGCTAAAGAATGATTACAGTTGGTAAGCAGTAAATTCCATTTAAAACAGTGCTTCTTGGTAAATATTTATGAATAAAGTTATTTATATAGAATTTTAAGGCTGGAAAATCTGGAAAAATTCAGGTTTTATATATTAAAACTATTAGTAAAAATTCTAAAGAACTTATTTTTGTGACTCCCTTTTTCTTAGTAATATAAGTTATTTACAAAGTGATTTAAACACATAAAATATCGAAGCTTTATTACTTGTAAAATAAAGTATTAAAATTTAATGGTCAATAATAGTAGCTAATAATTACCTTTCAAATTTTATCCTTGTTTTCATCATTTTACTGGCCTGAATGGCCTCTCAAAACATTACTTAAAAAAGTAGAACTCAAAAGAAAAGAATAAAGAGTAGAAAACCAATATAAGCCAGTAGAATGGAGAAGCCAAAGTTGTTTATTTAAAGAAAAGTTGAAGAAAAGTAAAATTTACAACTCTATATGATATGCAAACAAATCTCATCATGTCTGTATAACCCAAGGTAAAAGTATACCATTAACACTGTTATGAAGCAACAGTGATACACAATGGGAAATCACACAATGATATGCATGCAGACCAGAAGAAAAAACTGATTTCTCTCCTTGCCACCAAGCAATGATCATTCTCACAAGGATAGTGTTCTCGTTGATTTACTATAATCAGTATGTACCCCCAAATCGAAAGCAGGTCAGAGGAAATATGAACAAATTCAGTGTTTGCCAGCAGGAACAGTTGTGAATTACCATTGAATCCACCGCATCAACCCGTCTCAGAGGGTGATTTGGAAGATGTAGTTTCTTGCGTGATGATGGGAAATCTTGCTGGTGCAACCAGATGATACATAGGTCTAGAAGTTGTGATAAAATATCAATGACTGACTGTATTTCCTTATTCTTTGTATATTCATACAGTACCTCTGGATGTGTATACAGAGAGAAACTACCACTAAATGTACTAATCTTCTTATTTCTTACTTTAGCCAGCACTATAAAATATTAACTAATGTTGCATATTGTACTAGAATGAAGAGTCCTCTTTGTGCTGAACACTGATGTGTATTTATTAAGAAAAAAAAGGAGTTTTAATTTCTACATTTCCTGACATTGTTCTATGGATTATACCCTGACTTACTATGGTATTCAAATTAAATTCTCAAACATAAAAGCAATTTTTTTAAATAATGTAGTTAAAGTTATATAATAATGTATTATATGTTGCTTCAGATAAAAAGAAAAGGCTCTTGTGATTTTGTTTTTATTGCAGAAGGTTAAATAATAACTAAAAGAATAGCCATTTGCTCAAACCTTTTCATTTCACAAAGAATGTAAAAATACAGAATTCCCATCTATTCTGATAACATGGCATTTTTTAATGTCTCCACTCCACAGATGAAGAATCAGAAGCACGAGGATGCTGTGACGTACTGAAGGGTTTGGGGTTTTATAAAATAACAATGAGATTTAAACACAGGTGCGTTGACACTGACACAGTTTTCTTCCCAAAATACCATGGTTGGTATTTATAACACTTTGGATACTTTTGTCTAGCAGCAAAGAAAGCCCAGCAAGAAGATCTTTTAAAAATGGCACAAGCCTTCTGATTTGGGCCAAGATAAAATAGCAATGATGGAATTCGCTGTCCCACATTTAAAAACTATAAAACAGGACACACAGTATGAAGCACTTGATTTGGGGTGATAGATATGGGTAGTAGAGGGAGATTCCAGGGAGAAGAACAAATGAGCTGAAGTGATGATATATATCCACAGCTTCTCACTTGCCAAGATATAAAACACAGAGAAGCCTGTCAGATTGTCATGGTCTCCTAAAACAGGGGCCTTATAGGGTCCTACAGTGACCAAGGCACCTAAGACAAGAAAGCTGAAGAGACGGCCCTAGGCATCAGCAAAGGTTGTGTGAGTTATCAGCTATGTAGTTCTGAGTACATGGATGTAGAGGAACAAAGATCAGACAAAGACCATGGAAACAACACTGGAAACAGTCCTGGGAGTGACCTCAGGTCTTGTTTCCCTGGCCAGTCTAGGAAATAGACAATTCAAAGTGACTCAGGCAACACAGTGAAATTAGCTTCTGGAGGGGACTGTGCTAGGCCAAGAGTACAAGCCAAAATGAATCAATTTCTCCATATGTAACCAGGGTGAAAAAACCATCCAGATTTCCTTGCTTGGAAACTTTTCTGAGATACAAGACATCTAGAACACTCTCAGGCGAATTAAGATGAACAACCTGCAAAGACCAAGATATTTATAGAAATGCAAAAATATCAAGACACTAATATGTAAATTTTCACAAAATCTTCAATCCAGTAAGCAATTACCAAGTAAACAAGAAAAGCAGGAAAATAACAATCAATAATAAAAATACAGAAATACTGGAGACGAGAGTATATTAAAGAATTCTGTAATTGAATTATGTATATTTACTCAGAACAGAAAGATGTGTCAATGCTAAGAGGCATGGGACTTCTAATCTTTGAGAGTTGAGTAGCACAGTGGACATAATGATGCATGTGATAGATTGGATTAGGATAAATTAGTTATGTGGAAAGACAAAGATTGGTGAACCTGAAAACACAAAATGATCTAAGAGAAAACACATACTTGGTGGAAGGGTGAATACTGTGAGCAGGGCTTCAATGATACATAAAGTAATTTTATGTAGTTGCTATTAGCCTGTAAGCAAATATAAGAAAGGAGACTAAGAAAATTACTGGAAGCAATGATGACCTGCATTTTCTGAATTTGATGAAAACTACTTTTACTTTTTTCAAAAAGAAAAAAAAATCCAGTAACAAAACTCACAATGAAAATGATCAAAATACATTCTAGTTAAATTTCTTTGGAAGTGTGAAGTAAAACATTGTTTACAGACAAAGAAATAAGCTTCTCCATGGTGATTTGAGTCAGAACACATGATTTAAATATCTTTAAATCATGGAAAGGGAAACTTTTCTGACTTTCTTTCAACCAAGAATTAATACCACATAATCTTTTTCATAGGTGAATGAGAAATAAGAACTTTTAGAAACATACAAAAGCCAAAAGAATTCAATAGCAGCCTTACGTGGCAGTACCTGTTAAAATACTTGTTAAAAAGTTCTTTGAGGCTCTGGAGCAATGGGTTGCCCCTGTTCTTGCAGGGGACCAGGATTCTATCTCAGTATTTATAAGGTGGCTCACAACCCCCCATAATTCCAGGTCTAAATGCTCTGATACTCTCTATTGACTTCAGTGGGTACCAAGTACATACATGGTGCACTTACATATATGCTTGTAAAACACACACATGAAAAAAAATCTCCAAAAATTCTTTAAAAAGTGGTTTAGGTAGAAGAAAAATGATAGAGAGTTGTTGAGGTCCACACTGCCTGGCTTGGGGGCCTCTGTGTCCCATCTGAGCTGCTGCTTCGGTCTGCCGGTCAGGGTCTAGCAAGAGAGAGAGTGGGGATGAAGGGGAAGAGACACAAAGAATGGAGACAAGACAGAGGTTCTGATCAAGTCTCAAGACTCCTCTGTTGAAGGAAAGTCCTGGGTATTTATATGCTTTGCCTCCTGCCTTGTAGGCATGGATACCACTTGTGCCTTGAAGGTATGGATATCACTGTGCCTTGCAGTCGTGGATACCACACGCGCCTTATAGGCGAGTATAGCGTGGATAGCCCGTGCACCCTGCGCCTTGCAGGCATGGATACCACATGCAGCTTGCAGCTGGGAGCACTAACAACAAAACAAGATATGTGGGATAAACAAGATATTTATCAGAGTGTGCTCAGCTGTTGTAGGCTGTTGAAAACAAGTCTCTTGTCAGGGTATATGGCTCGAGATGGCTGCAAAGATGATAGCCACTTTCTGCTACCAGTCGTCTCCCAACAGAGAGTAACATGGACCTTTGCAAGCTAAAAAAAGGCACCAAACCAGCCACCATATTGGGACACTAAAGAACTTCTGTCTCTCACTTAAATGAGAATTTCAATTGCAGTTTTAGCATTGTTGTCATATTTATTATGTTTGCGTGCATGTGTATGTGTGATGTATATGTGAATGCTGTGTGCATACTTGCATGTATTATGCATGCTGCATGTAATGTGTGTGTGGTGCATGCTGCTTGTGTGTGCATCCTGTGTGTGTGTGTATGACCTGTGTGCTGTGTGTGTGTAACCCATCTGTGTGTAACCCATGTGTGTGTGTATATTCTCTGTGTGTATGTGTCCTCTGTGTGTGTGTGGTGTTTGTAGTACATGTGTAGTGGATGCTGCTTGTGTGTGTGTCCTCTGTGTGTGTGTGTGTGTGTATGTCCTGTGTACATGTAACCTGTGTATGTGTCCTCTGTGTGTGTGCATGTGTGTGTGATATGTGGTATGTGGTATGGGCTGCGTGTGTGTGTGTGTGTGTGTGTGTGTGTGTGTGTGTGTGTGTGTGTGTGTGTGTTTGTGTGTTTGGGGCCTGTAGGGATCAGAGGACATGTTATAGCAATATATTCTTTTCTTCCAACATGTGGGGCCCAGACAGTAAAGTCAGATGAACTGGCTGGCATAGCAGCTGGTGCCTTCACTCTGAGCTATCTCACTGCCTTTTGATTATGTTTTCTAATCTTACATATAGAAAAAAAATAATCATCTTGGAAATATTGATGTTAGGGGAGATGTAACATGTACAATAGCTAATATGCACATACAATATCAGACCATGCACAATATACAACAATAATATAAGTGAACCAGAAGGATATCAGAGTAAGGTTTCTGTAACTAATTTTAACAAGGGATATGGCTGGGACATGTGTCCTTTGGCTAGAAAACATCCCAGGTGGCTAATATGTTGATGGCTTCATCACTAGTTTAGTGTCCAGGAAAGACCATTGGGGAAGTCATTGATCATGGGGAATCTGACCTAATCAAGGGAATAATGCATTAGAAAGCATCATTGAGTGGACTGTTGGGAGATGTTGAAGCTATGGAAGATGAAGCCGAATAAGAACTGCATCACTGGGGATATGACTTTGGACTGTGTTGACCTCTCTAGCTCTCATTGCTCTTTTTTTTTCACTTATGCAATTTGCTTTTTAATAATTGTACATTTTATGTAATTAAAATTTGTCAATGTTTCTGATAGAACTCTTCACTTAATTTTCTTTTTGTTTGTCTGTTTGCTTGTATTGTTTTTGAGACAGGGTTTCACTGTGTAAGAACCCTAGCTGTCCTCAAACTTCCTCTGTAGACCAACCTGTCCTTGGACTCAGAAATGCACCTGCCTCCTGCCTCCTGCCTCCTGCCCCCTGCCCCCTGCCCACTGCCCCCTGCCCCTGCCCCCTTCTCCCTGCCCCCTGTCCCCTGCCCCCTGCCCTCTGCCTCTGCCTCTGCCTCTGCCTCCTGAGTGCTTGGATTAAATGCATGGACCACCATGCTCTGCTACTGCTACTTTTATTATTAAGAACGTCTTTTGAGGACCTTCATACTTGAATACTATATTCATGTCATTTCTACTCGTCCTTCCTCTCTGCCTCCACTTATTAGCCCAAGACGAGAGGCTTCACACACTAGATCAGTTACAGAGCTAGAAATAGCTGAAGCAGTTAACTGGAACCTCTGAAACAATGAGGAGATACATCGTTTCTTCTGCAAAATATTCCTCACATGCTTGTCACAGCAAGGAACAGACAAGCAACATATATCATGATAGTATTTGCAAGTAGAGAGAAGTAAAAAAATGTAGACTATAAACTCTAAAGCAACCTCCAACAAATGACACAGACAGTGAATATGCCTCAGAGGTGAAAAAGAAGTTATTAAACACAAAAAAAGGAATAGAGGGCAGAACAGCAGAGGAAATCTGTAGAAATACAGGTTATCAGATTTAACCATATTAGTAATCATTTCATTTAAATCACCCAATGGCTGGTTAAAAACTGGAAATGTTCACCTTCAAACAAAGAAGCAAGTTTTAATCATATGTCGCTTATAGGAAATGTACTTGAAATATAACTGCATAAATAACTAGAGAAGAAAACACAAAACTACACAGTGCTACAGTGAAAAGAGAAGCACTTTTGCCATGTAACTTGAAATGTACTTGCTGGTCAAGTGTTGCCACAAAACAGGAGGACATATATGCCTTACAGAAAGAATGGTAATTTTCTAACAGTACATACAAAGCTTTAATGTGCATATACCTAACAAGAGAGTAACAATATACAATAATCAAAACTTGGTAGTACTGCATGGAAATATATTCAAAGCCAACAGCTATAGTTGAAGATTTAGGGCCAGAAACAAGAGTTGGTGGGTAAAGGCTTTTGCCGACAAGTATTATGACCCGACTTTAATCCAAAAGCACTACAAGGTAGCAAGAAACACCTGATACATGGAAATCTTACTCTGTTCTCTACAAGTGCACAATGCCATGTGCTCCAACACACCAAATAAATAATTATAAAATAATTAAAACACAAAAACCAGTAATAAAAAAATCAAAACAAAAACATAAAAAAAAAAAAAAAACACGGAATATGTTTTGTGTCATCCAATCATTCCTGAGCATGGGGTCTAACCTGGATGTGGTTGATATATTCATCACCCATTAGAGAAAACTAATCTTTCTCAACACATCGTAATTGCAAATGGCTTCTTGCTTAAGTGTGGGAGTATGTACTTCCCCCTTCTCCTTGCTGGGATTTTGTCTGACTAGAATTTGTGAAGGTTTGGTGTATGCTGTCATGGTTTCTGGGAGTTCATGCATGTATCAGTTCCCTGTGTCTTTGTGGTGGTTTAAATAAGAATGGTCACCATGGGCTCATATGTTTGATTTTTTTGTCATTAAGACATGGAACTCTTTGAAAGAATTAGAGGGATTGAGGGATGTGGCCTTGTTGGAGAAAATGTGTCACTGAGGGTGAGCTTTGGGATTTCAAAAGTCCATGCCAGCCAAGGTTTCTCTCTCTCTCTCTCTCTCTCTCTCTCTCTCTCTCTCTCTCTCTCTCTCTCTCTCTCCCATCTTCTTCCTCTTCTTCCTCCTCTTCTTTTTCTTCTACTTCTTCTCTTCTTCTTCCTCTTCTTCCTCTTCTTTTTCTTCCTCCTCTTCCTCATGCTCCCTCACTCTCTCCTTCCTACATCTTTACTTTCCATTTTCATATAGAACTTAGCTTTTAGCTACTACTCCAGTGCATGTCTGCATGCTGCATGTTCCCCACCATGATAATAACAGACTAACCCTCAGAAAGAATAAACAAAGCCCCAAATAACTGCACTCTTCCTTAAGCGTTCCCATGGCCATTGTGTCTCTTTACAGCAATAAAGCAGCAAGTAGACACTCAAAACACACTGTTCTTGGAATCCTTCACCATCATAGGTTCTTACAGTCTTTCTGCCTCTTCTTCCACAAAAGAAACAAAGTGAAGTTGGGTAGGTATCTGAAGAGGATACAGTAGAAGTTTGACGACAGAAAAGAATATGACCAAAATATTTAAAAAATGTAGTAAAGTGTACTGTTAAATATTTAATCATCCTTCTTTATTAAGCAATAGAATAATTAAACATGAAATCTATGATGGTATAAAATATCAACAAGAGTGTTAAACACCTGATATAACTGATACATAAAAAACAAGACAGGCAAATCATATACAAGGGACGCTACATTCTAAGCCATTAAACAAGTTTAGTTTAAATTTTGAATACATAATATGTACTTCCATAACAAAGGGAATAATTTAGAAACTACTATTAGGAAACATGTTGCAGCTTCTGAGGTAATTTAAAACAAAGTAAGATGCATAAAAATAACTTTGATATAAAATAAAATAAATGGGAAAGGAGGAAGCTTTTTGAACTGGGTCAGAATAAATCTCACAGTGACTGTGATACTTGTAATATGTAGCGGGACATTCATACTAGTGAGTACTTGATTTAGAAAAGAAGGGGACAGCAAGTGAGTATGATTAACCAGAAGGAAGAAATAAAATAGCCATGAGTAAAATGCAAAGCAATAAAACAGATACTAGTAATGGAAAAACATTGATAGCTGAAAAGATGGTTCAGCTGGTATGATGAGAAGCTGAGTTCACTTCTTAGAACCTTTGTAAATAAATATGACTTGCCTTAGTGCCATGTGCTTATAATCACAGCACTGGGAAGGCAGAGACAGGCAGATCCCTGGGGTTTCCTGGATAACCATGGGTGAGCCTCTGGTCAGTGAGAAAACTCATCCCCAAAAGCAAGGCAATGGAACCTGAGGAAGGACATGTACTCCTCTGGCTTTACATGTACACACATGTACATGCAGTCACATACATATAAAAGGAGGGAACCAATTAATAAAGTCAAGCCTAATTTTTTAAAGAAGACTCTAACAGTGACAAAACTCTAGCTATCCCTAACATTAATAAAAGAGATAAATAAATTGTGAGTGCTCAGAACATTCTCCAGAAATCATGGCACTAACACATAAACAAGAACATTATGTCAACTTCAGTTTCACAGCATCTATGAAATGCATTAACTCCCTGAAAGTCACCATCTAACAATTCTCAGTTGAGGAATCTATCAACTACATGATAATATATATGTTGAAAAAAAAAATGATGTATGTGTAAAGTTGCTCTTCAAAGGCAAGTTGGAGACATGTGGCTTCATGAGTGGCTTCACTAAGCACTTGAGGAGGAAATTATACCAGTTCTTCACAAGATGTAAGAGGTAGTTTTTAAAAGAGGTACTTTGTAAAAGGATTTTATATTTATTTGTGTGTGTGTGTGTGTGTGTGTGTGTGTGTGTGTGTGTGCATGTTGCATGTATTTGGTATGTGTGGTATGTGTGTCTGTATGAGGTGTGCATATATGGTGTATATGTGGTATGATGTGGTATGTGTATGTGTGTGTGTATGTGGATGCATGCCTGAATGTATGTGGTGTGTATGTGGTGTATGTGTGTGTATATGTAATTGTGTGTGGTATGTGTGTATATGTGGTATATGTATGTGGTGTGTGTATGTGGTGCATGTGTGTGTGTGTGTGTGATATGTGTAGTATGTATGTGGTATAAGTGTCTGTGTATATGATATATGGTGTGTGTATGCATGTGTGTGCACACATGCATGCATGTGTGTGTGTATGTGGTGCATGTGTGTTGTGTGTAGATGTGGTGTGCACTGTGCAGTGTGTGTATATGTGGTGTGTGTGTGTGTGTGTGTGTGTGTGTGTGTGTGTGTATGTACCCCTAGTATATGTGTTTACACCCTCTGGATCTTAAGTGAAAGGAGACTATGGGCTGTCTAAGCTGTAGTGGGAGCCCAACAACAGTACTCTGCAGGAGCAGCAAGCATTTCTCCTCACTGAGCCACACCCTCAATCCTCAGTCCCTTATCCTAGCATTTTATAATAATGTATACATCAAGACCGTCTCAATAAATTAAGCACATTAAGTGTAAACTGTGAGTGACTTTTGCTTAATTATGTGTATAATGGATATTGTTTCATTGTAAAGTCTTTGGCATGTACCTGTGATGATGTTGTTTGATAAACCTCACTTTCCTGTTACTCATTATGTGTTTGTATGTAATACAGGATAACACCCCTTGTCTATTACCTTTATATTCTACTGTGTTTGGGTTTCTTTAGTCGAGTCTTAGCAGAGCAAACACTGCTTTTTTACATTGGAATTTTTTAAAAGAGCACATTTTAACTAAGGGAAATGGATAACCATCTCCCTAAATGTAACTACAGTAAAGGTTTCCTCTAAGCTCACATTGACCATTCCACTCTCATCTTTTTCTTTTAATATTTTTATTCACTCTTCTCTCATATATTACATCCATACCTTAATTTCCCTTCCCTCATCTCTTCCAAGCCACTCCCCCCATTCTCTCTTATTCCCTGAATCTACTCCTCTTTCATTTCCCTTCAGAAAAGGGCAGGTCCCCCAGGGATATTAGCCAAGCATGTCAGTCAAGGAGACTGTGCACCTCCCCTCATATTAAGGCAGGATGAGGCAACTCAGTGGGAGGACAGGGGTTCCAAAAGCCAGACAGCCCAAAGCAGGCTGCTGCCCCATCCATAAGTGTGTATGTGCGTGTGCGTGTGCGTGTGCGTGTGTGTGTGTGTAGTTTCTTGTCCTGGCTAGTCTAATATCAGCTTGACCCAAGCCAGAGTCGATTTAGAAGAGGGATGTTCAATTGAGAAGATGTTTTGACTACATTGGCCTGTGGGCAAGCCTGTGGTAAACTTTCTTGATTGATGAATGATGTGGGAAAGCTCAGTTCATTGTGGGCAGTGCCATCTATGGGCTGGTGGTCTCAGATTTTATAAGAAAGTAAGTTGAGCAAGCCCCGGGGAGCGAGCCGTAAGCAACATTCTTCTACAGCCTCTACTCCAGCTCCCACCTCCAGGTTCATGTCCTGTTTGAGCTCCTGGCTTGACTTCCCTCAGTGAAGAATTATAACACGGAGATATAAGCTAAAACAAATTCTTTCCTCCCCAAGTTGATTTTGGTCATGGTGATTTGTCACAGCAATAGAAATCCTAATTAAAATATTTCCCTAAGCTGGTAAGTTTTCAAGCACATAATGTTTCAACCACAAATATATGACTTCCCCCACACCAAGTATTCATCTAAAATGGTGGTTTTCTCAACCTTCCTAATGCTGAGACTCTTCAACACATGTTGTGGAGACTCCCAACCATAAAATTATTCCGCTGCTACTTCAGAACTGTAATTTTGCTACCACTGTGAATTGTAATATAACTATCTGAAGGAGTTGGTCAACCTTTAAATGGGTGGCAACCCACAGGTTGAAAACAACTGGTCTACAAACTGCTTCCAAGAACTTCAGAAAACATGTATTGCCAACTTGAGAAGGAATAAAGCAATTACCTAAAATGGAAACCATATACACCACAAAATTGCTACAGGAGTCCATCTTACCTGTCCTAACACATTTTATTTTCAAAATATCAGAAGGGATTTTTTCTCAAAGTGTGTTCTATTTCACCTAACTTAGAAAAGATGGAAGCATTTCCTCAAGAAAAAAAATAATTTGGCCTACTGTGCAATCTTCTGTATCTTACATTTCTAGCACATTTTCATCATTAAGAAATTAATAAACTTTCCCAGAAGTGCAGAATTACTCAACAGTAATACTCATCAATAACCCTACCAAAAAGTTTATGTCTCTTTAATGGCCCCTTTGAACCAATTGCTTTTGCATGAGCTTGTGTCTTCCACCAACAGTGTACTGGAGCCAGCCTGGAAGCAGGTACTGGTCATGGTGTTACAAACTCAAATGTTTCAGAAAGACTGTGGAGTTTTCTCAGTGATATCCATCATGGCTCCAGGGCTGTCCAAAGTTATTAAAAACATATTTTAGATAAATACTTGGGGTGTGCTCTCTTAGGATTGTGCTACAAGCCTAATTTGGACCTGACTGGACAGAAAGGGGATAAGGAAAAGATAACATGTGATACAGACACACAAAACCTGAGATTGGTTAGACTGAGATCTCTGATGGAGAATCTAGAAACTCACATTTTTATTTTAAGCAGTTGAACTGAGAGGCAGGATGGGTACACACAACTGAGCAAGAGTGGGGTTATTACAAACAAACAAGAAGTTATGGTTAGTATCACAAATGAACAAACAGGGGTTTACTTAAACTTCGTAGAAGACATCTTAGTAGGGAAGCAGTCTACAGGCCATACATGTCTTGGGCAGGGGAGTATGGCAGACACTTTCTGCTTATTCCATCAATACTGCACATAGGCCAGAGGAAAGCACTGTCACCTTTTGGAATCATACCATGGGGTGGGAGACTAATTTTCCCATGGATGTGATGGCCTTATACATGTCAATGGCACATATTCATTTAGGAATTCATACACTCAGGGCTTCCTCCACACTCCACATTCTTTTTATTATTTACCTTAATTGTACTTGTTGTTTTGCCATAAAGCATAATTAGCAAAAAGGAGGCCTCTTCATATATAACAGAGATCTGATGAATTATCTAGGAAGAAACTACATAAAGTAACCTGATCTGCTTGCTGTTTACACAAAGTGCTTCAAACAATCATTAATGAAAGGTGAGAGTGTATGTGTGTACATGTGTACATGTGTGTATGTGGTGTGGATGTGTGTGTATTTTACATGTATACATTTTTTTCTGGGTGTGAACCTGTGTTATACAGATATACACACAGGTGCATACAGGGACACCTAAAAGCCAGAGGACAATGTCTAATATCTTTCTCAATTTTTCACTACCTTATTTGGAGGGGAGTGCAATTTCTCACTGAACCAGAACCTCACTAATTCAGCAAGGCTGGCAACCAAGCCCCAGGGATCCTTCTCTCCCTGACAATACTGGGATTGCAAGCTCACACTGACATACTCTCCTTTCTTCTGTATTGGTGGCTTGGGATCTGAACTCATGTCTTTATACTTATGCAAAGAGCAGGTTATCAATAAAGCTGTGTCTCCAGCCCCTATATTTTAAAGTTTGGAATTTATGGTGAATAGCAATCTCTCACAATTGCCCTTTCACTGTTAGGATTCAGCCTGAAGACTTAATATGCTCGCTTTATGTCAAGCCTACCCTGATCACTCTGTGTCAAGATTACCCTGATCACCCTGTGTCAAGCCTACCCACAACAGACATCTTTTTTCCATTTATGTATTAGCATAAAGTTATATCAGAAGATTTTTCTTCTAAATTAAGCTTCTTGTTATAAACAGACACTGATAATGTACTTCAGACCCAATGGTGCCCCACACATGCCCACTCTGCCAAGAAAGCATGATGGGAAGTTTTGTTCTGATCTTCAAGCTCCTTCCATCTGAGAGACTACTCAAGCAACCAGGATTCCCCCACCTCCTCGCTCCAGCACTGTAGCATTAGAGGCAAGCCACTGGCTGGGAATAAGCTTTGATGTCGACCTCTGGCTGCTCTTGACAGACCTGCATTCGGAGTGGGCAGAGGAGCAGCAAGGGCATGCGTGGGAGAGAAGAGGATGAAAGACTAGATGACTGGAGCTGATGATGTGGACAGATTCCTGCCTGTCCACTTACATGCTTCAGGAAGAAAAATGCCAAGCCTTGCGATCACAGAGGTTATGAACTAGCTCGGCTTCAGAGATGATCATTAAAAAGTACCATTGAATACAAAGAAGCAAATTATTCTCTGAGCTTTTGCCTGAAAAAAAAAAAAGAAGCAAACTAACAACCAATATGTTCAAAGTTATAAGGACATTGAAATGACATTCTAATGAGGCTGGTTCATCCAGGGTGCTGGGAGCCCAGCATGTAGGTGGGGTGACAGGCTTTGGCAATTTTTTGCCATTCAACATTGGGCTGACTTGTGCCAGGTGTCCAGAATCGGTCCAAGAACCTAGTGATACAGTTGCAGCTGTAACACTGGCAGGTGGCACTTGAGGACATCAGGAGCTATACACTCTGGTCTGCTGTGGACAGCAAGATAAGAGGAGTTGTGAGAGGGGTATATCCAAGATAGCTTATGCCATCCCAGAGTTTTTGGCCCTCAAAATAGATTACAGTTTCCAAAGCTCCATCTGTATCTAAGATTTTCACTGCCACATTGTTAAACTATACTGGAACTTATTCTCCTATGACTGGCATTCGGGCCCTCCTTCTTCACTCATATCTAGTAATGATGAGTGCCATACCTCACTAACATCTCAATATCACTGTGTCAACTATCTCTATATTTGGATGGTAGAACAAAGCACTGAAATTTAAGATTATATCCATTCTCTTTTTCTTTGCTTATTTTATTGATTCCTGGAGTATGTTTTATTGTACTTACATGCATGGTTATACACACACACACACACACACACACACACACACACACACACAGAGGGAGAGAAAGAGGGTGCAGGGGGAGAGAGAGACAGAAACAGAGACACAGAGACTCAAAGAGAGAGACAAAGACACAGAGAAAGAAAAAGACAGTGAAAGACAGAGTTGCCTTTCTGTGGCCATGGTGAATCTTCTAATCACCTACATAAGTCCCAATCCCTCCGAGGCTCAAGCCCCTTTTGTAAAATGGCACAGTATTACAAGGACCAGTGCACATCTTTCCTTGTGCCTTAGCATTCTTCAAACTATACAATGCAAATGCGAGGTAAAGAAGTGTAAGAACAGTCATGTTCAAAACAGATACTTTTTTCAAAGATATTTAACTCATAGTTGGTCAAACCCACCACTAGAACACTCATTAGCTATGGAAGCCCAACTGTGTGTGTGTGTGTGTGTGTGTGTGTGTGTGTGTGTGCAATAATAATTTATTTACAATCGTATTTAAAAGCCATATTCAAGAGAATTTAAAGTCCAAAAGAAAATAATTTCAGTCAATATATTCAACTTGGAGCTACCCCTTCAAAACTAAAATATTTCCTACAATTAAAACTATATATATATATATATATATATATATATATATATATATATATCCTCTGATTTATTAAGATGTCCCCTGTTTCCCCACTTCATCTGTTTCTTGGCCTTTGGTTTGCATAAGTGCCACTTACCTGAGATCAAATACTCCATGTTTTCTTACTGTTTGGAGTATCCATGGCAACCGCTTGTCACTAGACAACTCTAGATAGAGTTAGGAACTACATAAACTGCCTGTAACTGGTCTGAATATCTTCCAGATGAGATTCTGTCCTTTGAGTGGTCCTAGGGTGGATTGACACATGGATTGCCTCTAAGATACATTCAAAGCTAAACCTGTTTCCTGTATACAAGAATTCACAATACCTTCTTACCCCATGCCTAAATCAGTGGAATGCGCTCAGCACTATCCTGGGTCCTGAAAGACAAGCTAGAAGGTATCTTTCAGGAAGCATCATCTTAAATCCAAACTGCCCTTACCAAATTCACAACCACATGAGGGGATCTGAACATGAACTGGGCATGTGGTAGTAAAGCTCGTTGCCCTTTATATCACTCAGTTGAGTCACAAATGTGCCTTTTGCATACATGAGTGCTTTTACAGTTTAAAACCTGTCTCCTGATGATCTACAAAGAATAAGAATAAAATATGCATTAAAGCAAAGAAACCTCAGGGATAGTTGAGAACTCTTCCCCCTTTATCCTCTCTTTGAGCCATCCCTGCACAGCAGGCCAGCTTGGGTTGCATCCATCCTTCATTCCCACTCTCAATTATAAAATCATCACAACTCTCAGGGGAAAGAGACCCAGAAAGAACAAATGTGACGGCAAGAGACAGAGGGATCAATATCTTCAGAGTCAGAGAATGTTATGGGCTCTGTCAGTCTGTTAATTATCAAACAAAAATTCTATCTCAAGGAGGCAAAGAATGCATTTGAACAGAAGCTCTGTAATTAGTCATTTCTGTTCCTGGTTCTTAGTAGAGTTCACATTTGCTGTCTTTGCCTTCATGTGGCTTAACAATGTTCCTGTGAAATGGCCCAGAATTGCTATGCCTCTAATTATTTACTGTAAAAGCAACAAGCTCAGAGAGAGATGGAAGCATAGCAAAGGAAGATGGTTAGACAAAACACACTGACTCTTCACCATTTCCTTCTTACTACATGCTATTTTCTTCTATTCTGGCTTGTATCTTACATGTATAAATAAAACACTCTCTGCTTTCTGTATTGATGGCGAGAACATCGACACCTGAGTTAGCTAGTCTTATTAATACAGTTTGTTCGGGCTTGAGTAAAAGCACTCCTCTTCTGTCCCTGAAGTCTCCTTCGCCAAGATGGAGCTGGTATGGCATGCAGGTAGAAAATTAAGGGAAATGATGGGGCCCAATGTGACAAGAAAAGAGCTAGCAATTCTAGCAATTAGATGCCAAGACTAAACCATAAGGCAGAACATAGGTTGGAGAGACTGATTAGGGTCAGACTCTGGGAATGCAAATGAGAAATTAAATCCTTATTGGGGCAAATATAGGAGACAGAAATGCCTAGAATAAACCTGGTCAAAGTCACTGTCATCCAATGATAGCAGGAGAATCATAGAGTCTATGAACCTTGTAACATGAAGAATAATGGCTGAATACCCAACCAACATCTGTGATGTAAAAGAAAAATGAGTTTTACAGTCAGAACATGGGGAAAGGTTGGCTATTATTTATTGCTTCATTGTGGGTCACATTTAGTGACCATTCTCCACAAGCTGTCCCTGGCAAAGCACTAGGATCTCAAAAGCAATGAGGTAACTTGGAATTTGCAAAAGTAAAAAGGCACCAAAATTAACTTCTGATGGGTGCCCTTGCACCATGTCTATAGTAACACATAAAGAAGTGCCCAAAGTGTAGAGAAGTCACAGCATATGAAGACACCACTGAAATGAAAAGCAATATGTAAGCCATTTTCCAGTGGTTTTCTTTAAAGCCAATTCTAAATGTGATCCTTTACTCTTTTATCTAAAGATAAGTTGTTGATTTTTTTTCTTTGTTTGTTTGGTTTGGTTTGATTTGGTTTGCTTTCCAGAGATGAGTCCTATCCACATTGACAGTACCTGTGGGAGAACTATTTATTTTGGGTCCCAAGAATCTAGAAAGACCATGGGGTGGCCTCTCTTCAACATGGAGCAGGTCCCAAATCATTATGATGGTTGAGATCTTAAAAAGAATTCAGAATAAAGATAAATTTTGTTGTGTTCTGAGGGCAGTAATGGTTCTCCGTAATAGGCTCATGCTGTACTTTATTGGCCCATCTTGTAGTTTACTAGAGCAAAGCCTGTGTCAGGACTTCCATTATAAACACATATTTTCTGAGTGGAGAGACTGACAGTAAAAAGCGAGCCAGCATTGAGCCTTAATCTTGATATTTGCTCCTTGCTCAAGAAATTAAAAAGAGAAATTAGAGAAAAACAGACTGAGACAGAGGTTAAGAAGAAACCTCATGGGTATGCCACTCTAATCTCAATGTTGGTGTGCTTTGAAATTTCTTATTTTAACATTTACTTTCGTTTTATTTTATTTCATTTGAGACGAGACCTTTTTCACAGAAGAAAATGGACTTGATGTAGAGAAAATTAAAGGTAAAAGGAAGTGAGGGTTCCCCCCCCAAACAAATACTATTTATGCATCCATAAACTAATTTGCTAGTCAATAGACCTATAAAGAAAAAAAGACCTAAATGACTAACAGCAAAAATCCAAAAAAAATGGGTAATGGTTTTTTTTTTTTTTTTTTTTTGCTTGTTTGTTTCAGTTTCTCTAGGTGGTATTAAACCATTAACAGACTTATTTTAAGGATAAAACCAAATATTTTGTTTTTGCTTTACTCACACCATACTTAAGAAAATTATTTAAACTCATTTAAAGTGCTTTCCTGGGCAGCGATATCTAAGAAAAGATCATTTGTAAAAAGATCCATTTGAAAATGCAGTCTCGATATAATGTCCACTATAAGGAGAGACCTTAGCTTAAATTATACCACAGCTATTTGAAATGGATTTTTAAATTATCTACCTTTGCATTTCTTCATGAATGTTTCAGGGAAATTATCCTGAGATAATGCCAACAAATGGCTGCAGACTTTAGGTTTATAATTGCTCTTGTTCATTTAAGGTTCCCAGCAGACCATATCAGGAAATTCAATGCCTGGCAAGTGGAGCTTGATAATATACCGTAACTGGCATTTTCTTATTAGAGGAACACCCAAATCAGCTTTCATTTGTAGCAATGACCCTAATTAAGAGAACTATGATTTAAACCAGAGGCTGCATCTTAAGGGTTCGAGTTGGATATGATAGTCTTAGCCAAAGGGTTTTTTTCCTCAGAAAATTGGCATAATTTAATCTTAATTTTAATTTTCAAATGTGTCTCACATTTTTTAAAATTTCTCCTCACAAAATGAAAGGCTACCTTGTAGGCATTGAGCAGATGAATGTATAGATAAAACTGTTCACAGACTCACCCATTCAGACAGAAGAGTCTCACCTCTGTTTTAAGTGATTTTGTTTTCAATCTATAAGAAGTCTAAGGAAAAGGATGACGGAGTTCAGTCTCCACCGCCCCTCCTAGCAACAGTGGAAGAACAAGGATGTAGAAGCCAAAGCATTCTGCTTTGTAACATCCTCTGGCAGGAGACAGAACCAGAACCTCCTCAATCTAGCCTCCTAGCTGCACAAAAGACTCCCTGTAAAACATGCCAGCTTACAGACATTACCCACAGTCTATGTTATCTGACTTGTTTTCAACCTGTCTAGTCAATAGAGTTATAATGGTCATACTGCGATTTTATGACATTGCTCTGTGGAACCATTACCATAAAGTAATTATACCCAATCCTTTAAGGACCTTCAGGTGCTCTATCTAAATTAAATGTATATGTATTGGTATGCATGCATGCCTCTGTGTGTGTGTGTGTGTGTGTGTGTGTGTGTGTATGTGATTTATTATATGGAATACAAAGTAAATAAAAATTTTCTAGACTCAAATAATAATATAATTATCAACCTTGGAAGATTATTTTACAATCCATAAATAATACTTAAATTCATTATTTCTTTAATTTTATTCATCTTCCTCTAACAGCTGTACAGATGCAAAGCATGGACAAGAACATTCTAAATTAGTGTTGGCATCCCATCTTCTTATTTGGAAAATAAAACTAAAGTTTTCTCGAATGAAAAATAAATTCAAGTTTTCAATCTGCTGATCTTTGTACTGTCTTCTATGCAATCTTAAATCCTTGATAGCAGGGGAAAATGGTAATAACATAACCAGAAAATAAACATTATCTATTTGTTCAATATTATTACAATTGCAAACATGATAATAATAGCCATTATTACTGAAAATTTTCGCCCCAGGCACGGTATAGTCATGTTAAACTTTCACAGACATGTAAAAAAAATCTGCCTTGCAAGAATTACAACACCAAACCCACTGATAGCAAACAGAGATTATGAGAATGTGTACCATTAAGCAGAAATGTAGCCAGTGAATCGCAGAATTGGGTTTGTAGACAAGTAAGTTGAGCCCAAGTCAAATGCTCTACAACATTTGCTTTGTTGAACATATGCTAACTCCTCATGGAAACATAATACACAATTGAGGTGGCCCTGGGGCACTGATAATAGATATACAAATAGAAATCTGCCCACAACCCAGCCAGGTTTACTTAGGATAGTAAAAAAAGATAATTGGCAAAGTGGGGTGTTGGAAGGATGGCTCAATGGTAAGAAAGCTGGTGACTCTTGCAGAGGACCTTAGAACAATTCCCAACAAAGTTATGGCAATTCCCAACCCCTGTAGTTCCCAGGGATCCAACATCCTGTTATGATTTCTTTGCCAACCAAGCATGCATGTGGTATACAACCATACAAGTCAGCAAAACCCTCATACACATAAAATAAATGACTTTTTTGATAGGAAACTGAAAGGTTTATACGGAGAAAGCCTTTCCTGTGTTCCATGTAAATCCAGGAGAAGGGGATACAGAAAGAGGTGTCATAGTTATATATGTATTTTTGCTTACCATGTATATATATGCAAAGACCTAAAAGAAACTCTTAAAAATAATCAATCAAACAAGAATTGATGCATTATTAAGATCTTTCACAAGCTTAAATTTTTCTTCAGTTATTAAATGCAATTTATTTTATAAGTTTGGTGAAGAAAAAATTACTACCGGTGTTATAGGCAACTTTTTTTTATCAAGACTTAATTGTTAGAGTTGCTTCATTTCAAGGGAAATGACTTAGCCCCCAGGATATGCAGATCACTATTATAATGAGGCACATTTTTTTTAACAAGGGGAGGGCCTTTAGCTATTCTTGCAAGAGTGAAAATTTCCAGGAATTATCCTTACTGCTATTATAAATTAATAAATTTTAGTAGTGCCACACCGCAAATCTTTGGCACTGACCTATATAGAAACATTAATATCTTATGATATTGATTTCAAAGACACAGTCCAGAACCTTATGGTAAATCTACAGGAAGTTTGTCTCTTATGATAGATGCTGCCATAAGTTTCACCTAATAATACTCAAGTAAATCATAACATCCAAAGAGCTCTAGACAGGCTCCATGAATGTGCAAGTCCTCTTCTGGGGACTTTCCTACCAATGCTCTCCCAAAACATTGTCACTTTCTGTTCTGTCACAGGTATAGTGAATGATCATCTACTTCTGGATACATTGCCCACACCGTTTTGTCAGGGTTTGATATGTACCCCTATGAAAAGGATATTTGTAATGGATTAAAGTCCTGGAAAACTATTAGAGGGTTGACAAGGTGGCCTGGGTGATAGTCTGCCACACAAGCATGAGGACCTGAGTTTGAATCCCTATATCCTACATAAAACACTTTACATGGATGCCTGCATCTTTGTAACTCCAGCACTGTGGGGCAGGGGGCAGGGTTCAGACAGGTGGCTCACTAAAGCTCATTTCAGTAAGCTTGAAACTCAGGTTTAATACAGAACCCTATCTCAAAATATGTAAAATAGAGACAGCTCAAATAAGGGAACATGCCTACTGTATACCTCGGGCCCCACAAGCAGGTGCACAAATGTGCAAGTACACACACATACAAATAGAACAAAGCACATATGCACCTGTGTGTGCACAAGCACAGACAGGGTTGTACAGGCATGCAAAACACACACACACACACACACACACACACACACACACACACACAAAGAATATTAGGAAGAGCTTAAAATGAATAGGCCATTATCTAGGAATAGATGACTGGATACATATCCAAAATGATGTTTTCTAGTTCGTTTATCTTCTTTCTGTCATTTTCACTGAAACTCTCTGCTCTTTGTGGCAGCTGACCTTTCACAAATGTTGCCTTTGTCTTAGAAATGCTCTATTGTAAACAAGAGGGCAGAGTTCACAGAGCAAAAGCCAGCATAGCTAGAAGGCTCTGTGAAGCCAAGGAGTCTGATTTCATCTGCCAAAGACATTAACCTGATCCCGGCAACAGTGAGGAACAATAGGTTGTCCCACACTTGGAAGTTTCATCCCTTCCAAGCTTGGGTTCTTCAGATTCCCTTGAAGAACATAACTACCAGTAAAAGAATGGTGCTTGGCTAATTCCTTTATTGTGGGGCATTTGGGGGAAATACCGGTTTAAAAAATCTGGCTGATTTTTGGAAGAAGATGTTGTGAGATAAATTAATACTCAGTTGAACTTGTGATTATTGAAATGGATCTTACTTGAGATGCATATTTTCAGTGCTGCTTAATTCTCCCTATTCAGAATATTTAGAGGACAGGAGCTATTTTTTTTTTTTTCTGTAATAGGTTGTATGGATGGAAATAGAATCAGAGAACACATATTCACACACCAACCAAATGAGGTTGGAATGACTACTAAGCATGGGATTCTGGTGAGGGCAAAGGATTTTGCTAAGGCACTATGTATCCAAACACAAAATGAAGATAATCGTCTCTGTCTGCCTCTAAAAGTTAAGATATACAGTTATAGTCATGTATATGAACATACTCCAAACAGCAAGCATGAATGTACTGTGCACTGCAAACATGAATTCCTCCTTGGGCCATAGAGCTTGAAGTAACACACTTACCAGTTGCCTTTTATTTAAGATTGATTTTTATTATTTTAAAATATGTGTTTATGCTTGGGTGACATATGTACATGTGAGAGCAAGTGCCAGCAGAAGCCAGGGTTGTTGGTTCCCCGTATAACTGGAGTCACAGGTGACGGTGAGCGATCTGATGTAGATGCTAGGAATTGAACTCAGGTCCATGGGAAGATCAGTGCATGCTCTTACCCACTGAGCTGTCTTTCCAGCCCCAACTGACTTTTAGAAGAATCTTTGGATACTTCAAAACCCAGGGCTTTCCTATAGTAGGAGAGATCACACAACAGCAGAGAGAATGAAATAGATAATAGTTGCTCCTGTGACATGGAAACCCTTTGAGAGCCATGGAGTCAAAATAAAGACACTCAACAGGCATTTCTTCTTCCTAATATTTTAGGAGAAACAACGCTCAGAGTTAATGAGAACACAGTTGATGAGGCATCCTTGAGGTGCACCCCTGCACACCCAAGCATTCCTTAACAGATCAAACAAATAAACACCCCTTGGGGACCCTAATTTGAACCCCACTATCTTTCTCTGAAGCATCACTGGACAGGAACTACCATGCCATTCTATCTTGCAGCAAAAAAAAGAATTTCTCTTTGTTGCTGAAACATCCCACCCACCCTCTGAGCTGAGATTAGCTTTTAATGCTTTCTCACAGAAGATAAGCAAGCGGGGGCGAGGGGGGGGCTTCTTCTGAGAAAGAGCCCCTGGAGCAGAACGCTTTGTGTTGTAACATCAGATCACCCCTCTGTGCCTGCTGAATCCCTTCCTTAGCCTCCTCTACCACTTTCCCGTTGCAGTTGGATTAGAGATCTTTGCCATTTCGGTAAGAGTTTAGAGCGGGTTGTGCTGTGGTTATTGCTTTGTAGTGCTTTTTCATTTGTCAAGAGAACCTCTTTAAAGAACAGAATAGAAACAAGAGGCTCTTCAAACTGATTCCACTGAGAAATGCTTGAGTGCGTAGGTGAGGAGGCTCTGTCATAGGAACTGCAGGTGCTGGACAACGGTACTATTCGCCTAGCAATTCAGTCATTTCACTTAGGTCCCTAGCTCTTTACTCGGGGCTGGCCATGTAGAGATGAAGTAAGAGAAGCTGATGAGGTTAAGCTTCCCCATAGACAATGTGGACCAGGGAAATTCGGATTTTCCATACATTTCAGAGCTGCTGCACTCAGTGGGACGAGCACACTCTCCCCCCTCCCCCCATGCAATGGCTAGATTCAGAGTCCATTTAATGAGTTTCTTTTAATCTCAAAGTCCATTTCCAATCCATTTCGAAATCTTCTCAATAACCTTCTATCCCCTGGAATACATAGACAGCAGCAGCAGTCCAATAACAGTAATGGGAAAATCAGCCTTGAAAAAAAGTGTATCTAACGATGAGGCACTGTGATTTTCATCAACAGGCTGAGTGGGGTGCACTGGGTATACAACACTGAAGAATAATAAAATAATTTAATGCATATGACCTTAGGCCCTTTATTCTCTCCACATACTAGCATTCTTCTTTTTTCCTCTGCCACTGGGCAGATACAGTTTTAATTGGTCTTCACCAAGCACCAACACAGAACACTTGGCAGTCTGACTCTTCTTGACTGGATAGTATATCTCATCAGAGAAAATAACCCATTATCTCCATACTACTGTGATGGAATGGAGAGCTCAAAGCCATTAAGTTAGCATTTCCAAACCAGGATCTGAAAGGACCATTTCCACAGAGATTAAGCTTATTCACACGGTGCCACATACAAATGGAAGACAAGCATCAAGTCAGCCTCCAGGATTGAGTATAGAGTACTGATAGTGTAATGAAGCAGGGTGGTTCAGGAAGTCAGAAAAAAAAAGACCTACATTAAATAATTTTTAAATGTTTTATATACAATACTTTGGACATATTCTTCCTAAACTCCTCTGAGGTACTTTCTGTATACCCACCCAACTTCATATTCTAACCTCATAATCTTCCTCTTAAAAAAGACAAAACACAGTAAAAGCAAAAGGTAAATGAAAAACAGAAACAAAAGCCTGGGCAGGGGAGGGTCTATGTTTTGTTGGTCAACTTTTAGCGAGCATTTGTTTACCCTGTGATATATATGAGCTTCTGTAGGTCTTCTGAAGGCTATTACAGTTCATGTGTGTGTCTGCCCTGTTTTAGTCAGAAGACACTTTTATCCTTGAAGTTATTCATACCCTCAGCTCTTATAATAATCTTTGCCTCTTCTTCGGTATGAATCCCTAAACTTTGAGGGGAGGTAGATGATACAGATATCTCTTTAGGACCGACGGATCCAAAGTCTCTGACTCAAACATTTTAAGTCTTTGTGTTAATTACCATCTATTTCAAGAAGAAGCGTCTCTGAAGACAGTTCAGCTCTTCACTGATTTTTAGGAACAGAAAGCAAAGGCCCTGTTGCAGTACACAGATGTGATTCACTCTGTTTAGCATGTATTTATGCATGTATGTATGTATGTATGTATGGTCAAACTTCATGGCCCTTTACAATAAGCAACTTCAGATAAATGTGGGATTAGCATGGCTCATGGATGGAGTTTTGTCTCTGGCATTAAAACCTCATCCTTCAAACACTTATGTGTGCTCTTGCAAAGGGTTCAGTGGTTTTTACCTCTATGAGGTAGACAAAGATACCTCCAAATCCCTCAAAAACAGCATCAGTAATCATATCCCTATGGGGCCCCACTCTCCTCAAGGGTGTTACCTGTGCAGGGTAATTAATGGTCTAACACCATATTGTTTCGAAAAGCAGTGCAGTGCACTATCAGTGAGGAGGGCAAGTGAGCAGATGCAGGAGAGTCCACAGGTTTTTTTCAGATTTCCCTTTGTTCTGTAGTAAGTTGCCTGGATCCCACAACTTATACAAAGGGTCCAGAGCAAGTCAAGTTTATGTGACCCCCCCCAAGCCTCCCACTGTGACTAACTCTGAGAATTCAGAAGCAAATCTTGAACCACAAATAATAACAGAGAATGATTCATCTGGTTAAAACGGCCATGGCTTTTAAATCTATTTGGGTGATTAAAACAACAGTTATAGAGGCCTCAACAAGTTCTGAACATTCACTCTCCTCCTTCACAGAGAGCTGACTCATCCTATTAGCTAGGGGCCCTAGAAGCTCAGTTTACAGCCAGTTCATCTAGCATGACCTCAGTCTGATGTCTCAATGCAAATGATGATCTGAACCCAACTCACCTTATAGATTTCTTTTTAATTTAGTACTTCTTTAAAATCACTGCACAACTTGGTTACCAGATAATATAAAGTTTACAGGATAAACTGTGTATGCATACAAATGTAAACTATTTCCATGTGGTAACTCAACAGCAACTCCAAAGTTCCACATATCTGATGAGACATTTTATACACTGAGAGAGGATTATGGGGATGTAATTTGCCTCCATCAGATTCTCATTACCTCAATGTGAATGTGATGTCCTTTAAAATGGAAGTCTTCCCTTCATGAGAGTGGATCTGTCTGGAGCAAAGGAAGCATCACAGGAGCCCTGGGGGATACTTTTGGAGAGGAAGCTGATAATTGGTAGAATTCTGACCAACACTAAATGCTATTTAAAAAAAGATGAGTCAAGATTCCAGACTACTGTGTTTGTTAGACAACATACCTCTATGGACTTCTTGACTTCCTTAAGACAGTTATCCTTCATGCATGGTAGAAAGGGCAGACCAAGGAAATGGAGGAGCCATCATATACTGACTTGTCTTCTACTCATAACAAGTCAGAATTCTATAAATTTTTACCTTGATGTGGAGAAGTATCTCCAAAAGGCCCATCCATCCTATGTTGGGAGCTGGATTCTCAGGTGATACTGACAGGAGGCAAGAGGTGGAACTTTTAGGTTTAGAACTTCGTGGGCAGTCCTTAAGTCACTGAGGGCATGGCCTTGAGGATTACTGTGAGACACTGGCCCATCCTGTCTCTCATGGTTCCTGGCTCATAAGTGAGAGCAGTGCTTTGAGATGTGGTCCCTGCCACTGTCATTGGACACCCACACAAAGGCTTTCCTTATTTATACTGAAACCTCTAGGAAGTGAGCTAACTCATCCTTTTCTCTTACAAATTAATTGTCCATTACAATGATGGAAAGCTGAGTGATGCCATGTCCACAAGAAAGATGTAGGAAAATCTGTGTGCAGTCCTTACTATTCTGTCTACGGTAGTTCCCCAGAAGTGGGATCCTCATTTCCTGTGTCAGTGGAATTGGTACCTTCTCTGTGAAAAGGTCACAGGGAGCAACCCTGTCTTTCCTTCTGAACTTTGCCTTTGTCAATAAACACTGAAAATATAAAAAGGGCAGATAGGCTTTACTCTTGAGTGAGAGCCGTTTGACTTTCAAGATAATATATATATATATATATATATATATATATATATATATAGCAAATCATCTTCAGATGCTGTATCCTGCTGAGCCTTTTCTGAGGCAGCTTTTGTCTGCAGAGGCCCTTGTGTCTTTAAAGTAGACCAGGAGAGTTGACCTGCCTCTGGATTTGACCTTGTATGTGCCTTTTGCCATGCCAAATCAGCCCCTGGTCATTTGGTTCAAATGATGTACACAAAGGAATTGTTACACGTGAGTTTGGTCATCCTTCAGGTAGCAAGAACCCAGCTAAGTCAAGCCCACCTCACTCATATGTCTGGCCTGCTATGCTTTTGTTCTTGCTGCACTGGTCTAAGTTGATAGGATTGGAAGGCAGAGCCTCAAAACATTCCTAAAATGTCAGTTTGAGACACTGTACCTTTTGAGAGCCTTGGGATACACATAGATAATTTGAATGAATCTTCCAGTCGAACTTGGTACCAAGAATGAACATCATTAACTTTTCTGTAATGAAAGATTGAAGATGGAACAGGACCACAAGCTTAAAAGTTAATGTATATAACCCACAGCCTCTGTGGAGTGGGTACCATTCAAAGACAGTGGGGGATAAAAGAATCATTCCTCTTGACCGTCTTTAGTACAGTAAAATCACTATATGCGATGAGCTCTGCTCTGTGCCACAGGCCCTTCCACACACAGTTTGTGTCTCATATTAAATTTGATAATGTATATGAAAGTATTGTACAAACAGAAAATTGTCATGCAGATTTTAGCTGTTATCCAAATCATCATGAACAAAGACCTTTAAATGAGGCTTTCATTAGGCTGGTGTGTAATCCTCTCAACTTTCCCCCAGATCCATCCTGATATACAGAGGAGAAAATCAAAACCAGCATAGTATTTTAAAAGTTTTGTTGTTGTTGTTGTTGTTGTTGTTGCTGTTGCTGTTGATGATCATTGTCAGTTGGTACTAGTGAAAGAAACTCAGACCGAACAACAAAATCTCATTCTTAACTATTAAAGATGAGACAAATAAAAGATTGAAAAGAATCAATATTGATAATTATAAACAAGCAGTAGGAGTGTTCAATACTGTTGTTTTTGTGAATTCGTCCTTCAAAAATATAAGCACCAAGCACAACAGTTATTTATGTAGGTAAGCATGTAAGGCTATAGAAAGGTGGACATCAATAAAGACTGATGACCACTGCAACATTATGTGTAATGTAAAGAAATGAAGAAAACTTAAACAGTCATTAACATGTCGATAGCCAGTCTTGAATAAGATAATCTGCATATGGCTATGTTATAGAACATCTTTACAATGTACTCTAGTTTTCTGAGGTATATATTTATTTCAAGTGTTGAACTTATTTACCATTATAAGACAATGGATATAACACTATAAAATAACAAGAAACCATGTGATCTCTCAATTTTCCAACAGCTCTGTCCCTGTAGTACATATATCCAGAAAAAAAGGAAGACTCTTTCAGATCATAATGACATGAAAACCCAGGACAGTGTACATTTGTGCATGGAGAACATGGCAGACAGTGTACATCAGATCTGAAATTAGAAAATACATTATTTTAAAAGGAGTGTTTGGTAATGAGACTTAATTGAAAAGGATGAATCAGAAAGGCAGACATTAGAAAGCACCTCCTCCACCCAAGTATAAGGAAATCGTCAAAAGGATAAAAACCCCAAGGGTTAGGGTGGGAGAAAAGGTGGCACATGGGATCCAATGTCATGGTAAATTATTTAACGTGTAGTATGACTCCTTTAAAGCTATTAAGAGGTTTATAATCAAAACAAAGTAGTAAGATGTATAATTAAGCACAGTCCTTCCTATGTGGAGGTGGGAGTTGGAGATGAAGGAAGGTGGGAGTCTAGTAAGTTCAACCATTCAAACACAATGATACTAACCTCATATTGAGGGGTAACAACATAGACAGAGACAAGTAGATATATGAAAGAAAAAAGGTCTTAAGCAAGACACAGGTTTTCCAGTGAGGCGGGAGATGCTAAGTAACTTTGGTGTTGGCTTAGACCAGGTAGGGAAAGGTTGGGAGTTGTAGTATGAGTCGAGGAAGAAGTGTAAATTGTGTTTTGTTCTTGTCCTATCAGAACCTCAGAAACAGTATCATGCATGTCATTGGATGTCACATGCTGGAGCTTAGAGAGGGAATAGCATATGTTCTGTTACTAAAATCATGGAACAGGAAGGAAAAGAACAGGGAAAGTCTGGACTAGTCATGGAGTTAGCATAGAAGGTGCCAACAGTAATGGAGGCCAAATGGCCAGGAGCTTCAGCAAAGACAGGAAGACAAATGCAAACAGTTCAAATGACATGCTAAAGGAAAACAGGAGGAAGTCAGTGGCTCAGGCAGATTGAAACTCATTTGTATCTCTGAAAAAAATGTCACTAGTACACTGAGTTTAGAATTATTTTGTTTCTTTGTTCGGTTCTCATCAGAGAAGTTGTTCATATATCTTATTATTTATTTTATTTTTGAGTTCCAAGTTCTAAATGACCTTAAGAGCCAGCCTACAAAAATATCCCTGCTAAAATCAGTCATCACAGTTGAAAGAGAAAAAAAAATCATTCTAGGATATAAAAAGCTTAACACAAATATATCAACCAAAACAATCCTAGAGAAAATACAAGAAGCAGTATTTTGAGATAACAAGATTAATAAATATAAGCAAGAAGCCATGTAAAGAAATATGAAGCCATACTTACTAAACACAAAGCACCACTGAAAACACAAACACCAAAAAATCAACAACATAGTGACTGTAATTAACACATTTTCATAATAACTATAAAGATTAATGAACTCAATTCTCCAGTCAAAATATGCAAGCTGGCTGAATGAATTGAGAAATAAAATCCATCTATCTGTTGCCTACAACAAATTCATCTTAGCTTTAAAGATAGGTACCACCTTAGAGTAAATAGAAGGATCCAGTAGAGCAGAAGTCAGAGGCCTCAAACCTGACCAATGACTCATTTGCAAATAAAGAGGTTTTGGTACAAAAATATACTGTGTATCTAGGGGGAGGTTGCAAGGGCAGAGGGTGAATATGGAGGAATTATGGGAAGATGAGTGGCTGGTTCATTCGGAAGGCAAGGAAAGTGAGTTATAAGATCGCCTCCACTATTGTGAGTACATGAGGCCATTGCCGGAATTTGGCTCTTAACTTGAGCCACTAATGCTGTTCTTCCTTGAGTCACCACAAGATCCGCCTAACCATGGATGTCCATGGGACATGTTTGAGTTTTACCTTTTTATCAATATCATTTTTCCCAGCCTTGCTTTAAAAATGAATTTAGGCTGAAGAGATGGCTCAGTGGTTAAGAGCACTGTCGGCTCTTCTAGAGGTTCTGAGTTCAATTCCAAGCAGCCACATGGTGGCTCACGACCATCTATGATGGGATCTGATGCCCTCTTCTGGTGTTTCTGAAGAGAGTGACACTGTACTCACATGCATAAAATAAATAAATAAACCTTTGAATTTAATGCCTTGTAAAATATTTTCTAAAAACATCTGCATTGGGCTTGCTCTCTGGATTGCTACTACATGGCTTGGCCAATCTGCACGTCATTGTACCTTCTAAACTACCCATTGTTTAAAACCAGGACCTTTTATTAGGCGAATCCTTTGTACTTTCCTTGGTATATTGCATTATTACAGTTTCATTGTGCCAATGAATTTTTTGTTGACATGGAGAGGTGAGGAGATGCCACCATTAGGAATCTGGTGGGTTTGTTAAAACTGTTAACAAATAAATGTCAAATCACAATAACTTGTCATTCTTGAATATAATGTGTCATTTACCCAAGATCTCATGTCACACAATGTCTTTTCCCTCCAGAATGAAACATATTGCTTACATATAGAAAACATATGAGAATTTCAAATTATTGGGTATTCAGCCACTTTAATATGAAATCTATTTCTGAAAGAAAAAGAGAGATGGAGAGAGACAAACAGTACATGAAAATACCTTTAAATTATTTTTCAAAGAAGAAAAATACAAAATATTATTGTTAATATTTTCTAAATGTTTTCCTGAAATTGTACCTTTTGATTGTTTCATTTTAAAATTTTTAAACTTTATTATTTAAAAAAAATGATGCAAAAAGAGCACATCAAAATTAACCAGACCCAAAGACTCAATGAACTGCTATAATTATGTTAGCCATTCAGGAATAGAAGCTGTGGCATCCACCTTGAATTTGACACGTTCACTATCAAATGTATTTTTCATACACTTATCTACCACCAAAAGTGACAACTCCAGGTCAATTAGAATTAGAAAAACAATTAGCTTTATTTCGTCTGTGCCTTGTGCTATCACCTGCATCGTTTCATTGTAAGTACACTCTTGATAACATATGAGACACATTAATATTTGTCTTGTCTCATACCAGGAGGTGTGAGACTATGGATGTGTTGAGGATAGCACATACATCTTATCCACTTAAGATTCATATTCTTTCCAGTGTTCTAAAACATGTGAAGATAAATTATATTAATTTTCTATTCCTGAAATAATATCAATGGTGTATGTGCCAACCTCTCATATTTGCCATGCATGTATTTTCTACTCATGTATTCATTTTTACTCTTGAAAAATGTGATAATCATGACCGAGTGCTCATTCTTTGGGTCTCAATAGTAGACTTACACGTTTTCCTAAGAAGCAACTGTATTTGACTGTGCTAGGTGCTTCAGCATTTTTTGTAACTGTATGATTGACAGAACTTATAATTTATGTATCCTTCATATTTATTGTTATTCCAGTTTTTAAAATATATTTTATCATTTTGTTCTGGCCAATATTTTATTACCTTGAAGAAAACGTTAGAGAGATACCTTCAAGCTACTTCACTGATAAGACTGGTGTCAGGTTTGTCTAGCCATTTGCTTATCGGTTCCCTCCTTAGTACATTATTCTCTGTGCCTACAGTTTTAATACTTTCTTGACTTGAATGACTAATTCCATTCTTATTGCTCAACCTAATGTAATGATGCTATGAATTGGCTAGTGATGATAGCTTTGGAAGCATGCATTATCCTTCAAGGCACTATTTTACTTATGCTTTTAAGTTAACCACATTTCTATTATCTTGCTCTGATGGATATTATTCCTGTACATTAAAATTCCTAAACAAATTGATTACAGATTTATTTCTCTTTGCCTAATTATAGGTCTTCTAAGAATCAAGTGAGTGTGAGTGACAGGGAGTTCGTTTTTCAGAGCTTAAAATGTGATTTGTTTTGTCTCTCAAATTGATACTTACAAAAGAGAGAGAGAGAGAGAGAGAGAGAGAGAAAGAGAGAACTTACCTACAAAGTAAAAGAAAGGATGCTTGAGTAGCTTTTCAGTGTGTGCTTTTTGGTGCTATAAACCTGGTGGGGCCATATTATTATAACTAAAACATTCGAGAACATTGGATGGGTGATTATATCTCCTGCTGTGGCATTCTTTCTTCTTCCTACTAGTTATTGTTCTCTTTAGCATTACAACTCAAACTTTGGAAATTTTTGACAAATGGGTTGCTAGTTTGTTGCTTGAATATTTTGTAGAGAGTTGTATTCTTTGATAGAATCAGTGTGTTCTCTGACTAAAACTACACTCATTAGCGGTCCTACCTACTAACCTTTCTTAGAATTACAAAGTATTTCAGGAACAACAACATCTTCAGATTCAAAACCTTTCAAAAGTAGCCTGATACATGAAAGGAGATAATCGCAATGACATTAGAGAAACATTTTTCCACAACATAAGGATACTAGGTATTGAATCATATCTCAATAGGCATAAATTTAAAATTTAAATTAAATTAAATTAAAATTACAAACAGTGCGTGGAACTTGTTTCTCATTGTTGAGTAGGTGGGATTTAAACATCTGCCTGTAGTAGATGCACCACACATTTCTCATAAGCAAACATTCAAGAACACCTCAAATATCTGTGTTAGAAAGTCTTAGAACTAACTTTCTAGGATTACAATAATTTAGGCAAATTTTAGAAGCTTTGTGTCCACCTCTTGCTGACTACCAGGTGTGAGTGACAACTTACCACAGCTAGTGATGTGCAGGGTTCAGCTACGTCAAGACTTAACAGGGAAACCGATCCATTAAAACATTAACAACAATAAATCTCCCTCAAGAGACTTCTGGGGCAAGATGGAACAATATCAGTCTGAAGACACTTTGGACGGAAAAGTCTAATTTCCCAAAGGAGCTTTGGAACATGACTGGAGTCAGTATCTACTAGAAAAAAAATCATTCATATTTTTACTTTAACTTAATTTGCATACTCAGCTCACCACTCACAAAGCCAGATTCAGAGTCTTGCTTTCCCCCAAACTTCCTAACAACTGCCTAGCCTTAACTGCTAATCTTTTCAACTAAAAACGTTGTTATCATGTTATAACGCTTATAAGGGTTAAACCAGCACCCATTTCAAACTTTAAGCTGTCTCCTGGCTCCTCAAGTAATCAGGTTTGTACCATGAGGTCTTATAACACTGAGAAAAGGTTTGGCCAAATGAATAGACTGGTTGTTCACCGAAACAGTGTCCTCCAGCTGTCTCAGCATGTCTTCAGCACTTTCCTCCAACAAAGGTCACCATCTCCTCCAACTGTAACCAAAATCCCTAATTAACGGCAACAAACTGAAGTTTCTCACATGGCAGTACTCTGATCTTTACACATTGTAAGATAATTTTAATACTTTTGCACTATTTGGGGGACATTTTTATGTTTGTGTTTTAACTTTTCTTTCTAGTTGGAACAATTTGGGTTGGAACCAAGTAAAGTAAAATGGGATGTGCAACTGAATAATAAATTTAAAAATAAGAAAAAACAGAAATAAGGGGAAATTTTGAGAGGATGGTATCAAAGGGCACAAAGGGCCACATTGGTCCCTTGGAGGAGGCTGCTTGTCACTCTCATCTAGGCCTGCACCAGGTAAGTCACAAGGATACTCAATACTGTCCAGATGTCAGCTGAAACACATTGCTAAGTGAATAAAGATATTCACTTAATCTAGGCATGACAGTGCACACCTGTCACTCTGGAGGCAGGAGCAGGAGAATCTCAACTTTTATGTTCCATGTCATCATAGGCAATACAAAACAAAAGAAAGCCACTTAACCATATGACTATAGGAAGTAGCAGCTAGCTCCATGAAAATATGTAAGAGCACCAAGCAATGATAAGGAATTTTGATCAATGCAGATATATGCACATATAAATTTGTAAAGCGTGAACTAAAATTAGGGAGTTGCTGTGGGCACTTTTAGCTGTGATATTTCACCTTAGAATCCAGGGGTGGGGTGCAGGAGTTCATTCCCAGCTTCCTCATGAGGATTATGGCAGGGTCTCTGATCTGTGAACTATAAAGCCACCCTTGCAGGGCCAAGTGTACACAGTGGGAGATTGAGTGCATCTTTTACTTACACTGTATGGAGGGTCCTTCAGAACTGCTGATGGGCAAGTCAGGACCAGGGCATTCCCTAAGACCTGATCCCAGACCAGAGGCCAAGCCCAGCCCCCACCACTAACCTATTCTCCCATTCAAAACTCCTCCTCTTTAATATAATTATCAGTATTAATTTTATTATTGATTCATTTTTGGCTTCAAGTTACCCCGATTACAAGAATGAGAACATCTGGACACTTGAGTGTGGTGGGAATTTCAGATTATCATAAGGATAACACAACAACCTACAAAAGTATTTCATTCTTTCTGTCTTCCAAAAAGCAAGCCTTTCCGTGTAAGATGAGAGTCAGAGGATATAGTTTGGGACAAAGATGAAGAACAGAGTATAACTGTCCTTTAAATCATTAGCACTTCAAGGAAAGGAGAGATAAAGGCCCCAGTTGCCTACATCATTGTCAGGAGTGCACCATTGTCAGGAGTACCATTGTTGGGAGCACCACAGCAGGTCTCTGTTAGTTCTGGCTTCTCCCTGAGCAGAACTGTCCTGATGGGCCCTAACCATGTCCTCATGCAGTTTCTCACTCTGGGGCCTCCCTCCCTCTGGTCTCATGAATGAAAACAAATTGTTTTTAGCTACAATACCCCCTGGGCTCAGCCTTGACCTGTGTGGTAGAGTGACTTGGTGCAGCTTGAATTTTTACATACAGCTGCATAAGGCAATTTTCATGTAAATTCCTAGGTAAACCAGCCTGCAGTTGCTCTATTACATAGACACATACACAGAAACCATTATGTTTGACAGATTAGGAGATGCCCTTTTTTTTTTTTTTTTTTTTCTTCTTCCCAGGCTGTTCGCTGTACAGTCCAAAGTGCCCAAATCAGAAAATGGAGGATGGGGGTTGGGGGAGGACCAAACACCACAAACAGCGGGGGCCCTCTCATGGTAGCCTGGACCTCTTCAATGCCTGGATGCTCTGACATAAGAAAAGCCCTCTGTGAGACACAGAGAAAACTTGCTTACTAAAATCAACCCTCAAATGAGCAGAGAAAGTCAGGTAATTCTCAAGGCCTGCCAGGAAACAACTCAGCCACTTCCCATTACCCTTGCTATATGTAGAATGCCAATAAACAGCCACAGGGTCTCCAACGACCCCACCATTCCCACTGGAACAAGCAGGCTCACTCAGTTAGCTCACAGCAGGTGAGAGAGCTTCAAGGATTGTAAGAGCACTCAGTTCTCAGAGGCGCCTTTCCCTGGGTCCTAGGGCAGCCGGTACCCCCTGCACAGCCATCATAGGGGTTGGTGGGGGCAGCCCCAGCCATCTGGAAACCACCTATCTGGGTTCTTCATCCAAATATGTTTCTGACCAAAGGAGGTCCATTTCTTGAAGAGGTTTTTCTAAGGCAACAGCAACCACGGGGCACAAAAGAAAAGATGTAACCAAAACCTGGCCCAAGATGTTTGTTTATGCAATCTTTAAATAATTCATCTTTATCCCTATTGAGCCCATCACAGCATGTCAAAAATAAATGTGTTGCCTTGGCCTATTGTTTGCAGCTCAGGATTGTCAAGCGAGAAGAAAATATTACAGAGACCGAGGGAGATACACGCAGGAGTGTGACCTTTAACTGCACTACCTATAACCAATCTCATCAAATTAAAGCACTGTATATTTTCCTTAATAATCTGTGATTAGACTGGAGCTATGAGTGGACACGAACACCCGCCATTGCTATGCAGCGGGATGTCTGCTTAGCACCGGCAAAGCGTTTGGGAATAAGTGAGCAAAATGCTTTAATTTGATAGGGTTAGAATCCTGCAGGCTCCGGGGTGAAAGGTCCCCAGCAGCTCCGCTCACACTGAATATGCAGAAATAAAAAAGTAAATTGCTTACATCTGCTGCAGGCGGCAGAGAAAATGATCTGATTGGACAGTCCGAGGGCTCTCCATCTCTTTTGGGTTAGAGAGAGGGTTTCAGAGCATCAAAAGCTTGTAATTGGAGTAATTCTGAATTAATGGACACACACACACACACACACACACACACACACACACACACAACATTTTGAGGCAGCTGTTTGCAGAAGCCTGACTGTTTAGGAATGCTTACAGCTTGCAAAAGAAGCAACTTCAAACATAATCTTTCCTCCCCAACCCTCCCACCCCCAAATGAATCTTAATCTTAATTATGGTCTTGAATTTGGTAACAGGTAGGCAGAGCATTCTTATCTGGCTCATCCTCCTGCCAAGATGACTGGGAGTTATCAGAGCCCTGTATCTGCTTGTCCACTTTGTCCTTCTTTCTGGAATACATGTGTACTTGGGCTCTCCTTCATGCATAAAAAGATGATTTAAAGGGCTTCGCTTAGGTTCCTGGAAGTTGACATAGAAAGCTCAGGTTTTGCCTCTCTCTATGATATGGGATTTAATCTTCATTTTTGATTGATAAGAATCAAAGGCAGGACTCAAGGTCTTTGGGGCATGAGCTGGTTCCCTTTCACAGGGGATGTCGGAAGACGGCCTGCGGTGTCACCTTGATGCACTCACAGGACCCTGTGAGGAGAGCTGTGTCATGAATTACATTAGGCCTAGCTGGGTCTGCTCTTCTGGCTGGCACTGTAGGCTATGCCTACAGTGAGACTGAGGTTGCATTTGAACTCTTTGCCTTTGACTGTATCGTATTAGCTTACACTAGCTTGCCGATCAAAATAATATCACATTGTCCCACTGTGGGTGTGCTTCTGTTGGGAGCTGAAAGCAGTCCTGGCCTCTTGTGGTTGACAGTAAGCCCCCACAGTGGGAGATAAGGGGAACTGAGGGGACCCAGGGAATGCATCTTGTGAGGCCAACTTTCAGGAGCAGTTTCTCAGACAGGCAGGGATCTCAGATGCCAGCCTTGCTCAGACAGTGCAAGAATATATGTTTGACATTCCAAAATGCTCCGGGATGCAGGTTTTGTAAGGACAGCTCCAGGCTCCTCTGATATTTTAGTAGTAATTGGGGCTTACATCCAAATTCAGGGCTTTTTTTTCCAGTATTCTTATTAATGCCCGAGGCTCTTTGAAATTGCCTGAATAGCCTATTGTATTCCTAGAACCTCTGTTGATAGATTTTAGAATACCATACATAAGATAAAAAATATTCTAGATATCAAATCACACATGCACTTCTGTCTATATGTACATATATGTGATGTGTGTACAATATATGTGCATCACATATGCATATATATGATACACATATGCATAATTGTTCAAGATAGGCAAAGCTAAGACTTTGAAACCACGCTGTACATAACAGAAAACCCATAAACACAACACAAATTCTTACTAATGTTGCAGCTTCACCTATATTGTCCAGGTTTGGCTACGGGGAGAGGTGAGGGGAAGAGAGTTGTCCAGCTTGCTTCTCTCCAGTGCTTCTCTCTAAGCATAAGTCATTTCTTCGGCAAGGCTCTGCCTCTAACAAATGGCTCTGTGCTGGTTCTTATTACCCGGAAGCCTCCTTTGTCTGCCTGGGTATTGCCACAGTCTATCGGAAGGTATTTGTCAACAATTACATGTCTATTAAGGCACAGTCAATCAGTGTGGGCCCAAACAGCCAGGCCTCTAGGGCTCAACTATTGATAGGAGACTGTCAATATTCCATCGAATCCTTTTCTCCACAAAACACAGTCACCTAGCCGAAATCGTTGTCTGAGACAAACGCAGAAGGCCAGCTTTCCTCTCTTGTCCACTGATGTCTAACTCTTTAATCTAACATTCAATTTGAATGAATAAAAGCCTTTCAAATTTTTCTGAGTATAGGCTACTTTTAAAGCACTGCCCACACCGAGTTTGGGCAGTTAAAAAATAGTATAAAAGCAAAAAGGAGAAGTGGGGGTGGGATAGGTGTTTTTCTAGGGAGGGGAAATGGGGGGAGGGGATGGTATCTGAAATGTAAATAAAATATCCAATAAAGATTTAAAAAAAAAAAAAAAAAAAAAAAGCACTGCCCACACCGAGTTTGGGAGCAAAGATATTTAACATATCAGTAACGCTAGAGAAGTACACATAGGAGTGTTGAATTACTCCTCAATATCAGACATCCAGATGAAAATTAACGAAAGACACTCAAAATTAGCTTCACAGTAATTAGTACCTGTCCCTCCAGTACTGAGTCTGGGACATTTATTTACCTGACCCAGGATAAAGGGTAGTGGTATTAACAGTATTTATTTTACCATACCCATTCAACTTCAAACCGGACTACAGATTTTGCTATCATCATTATAAAGAGCTGGTCTTCAAAGAAGAAATACTGAGAGCCCCTTGTGACTGTTTTAAAGCCCCCCAACTCCAAAAAAGAAAAGGAAACACTGTGAAAGTGGGGGAGGGGAAGGGAAAAGAAATTGCGTAAGAAAGGCTGTATCCTTTGAACTGGCAACTCCCAGCATCACAGAATACACCAGTTGTCCTACAACAAAAGACAGCATCAAACTGACTCCAAAAAAGCCCAAGACACCCAACAATATTAAAAGCAGATGTGATATTCAGAGCCTCTGGACCATGTGAGGTGCCTTTTAAGTTCTGTTAAATCACGGGTTTATAAAATTTACAGAAACAAACATTATTTTTTCTTTTGGAGAGGGTGTTTTCTTAGAACCTTCATTCCTGGAATTTTCAGCCTCAGCCTCTCAAGCGGTAGAGAAATGAGTAGAAAGGGGTCTTGGCTACCCAGGTCAAATCCAGATAGATTTGCCCCTCAGAGCCTTTCTTCATTCTGTGTCTTGTGTTCATAATCCAAAGCCCAAATGATTCAAATACTGAGATAGAGTCAGAAAAGGTCAAAATCATGCCGTAAGGTCCAGATGAAGTTTCTACGATTTAGTGTAAAAATGGGAAATTAAAATTCAAAGGATTCAAATGGGAAAGCTGCCTCGGGTCTTGTGCGAGGAGGTGGGTTTGGCCATTCCATTTCTTGGCCTCAGCGTCAGAGGCACACATTAATTAAATTACCAGCCTCCAGTCTGAAGTGGATCGTCTGCAGCTCAGAAATCCTGGGGTTCTTTCTGCATGTGATGGCCACAAACACCATATTTGAAGTCTTTCTAGTTCCCCGAGCGCAGCTGCTGTGCTAGTCCATTACAGACATCCAAATGTAATCTACCATAGGACTTTTACATAAATCTATATAGTTCGTTTCAGATGTTTGCGTGGGGAATTTTATAAATGGACTTAAAAATATTCTAAGAGCATAAATTGTGAAAGGCCTGGGTCAGCAACCCAAGTCATAAAGGGCCCCTGGGCAGTCCCTTCCCAGCAGTCGGCCACCATGGCAAAGGGGCAGCTGATCTCTGTTTCTGAAAGCTCCATTATGTGTATTTACAAAATAAACAATGCAAGCAAGTTCATGATTGTCATCCTTAATAATATG